>NW_027526335.1:156623736-156843736 GCF_048455015.1 Haemaphysalis longicornis | reverse complement strand
GCAGATTAGTGGAGGTCCTGGGTACGTAATAACGAAACCACAAGGTTTGCGCCGAAGCCAACGTCTTGCGGGCCTGCCACCAGTGCTTTGTGCCATGCCTCCGCGCGGTGATAATCACCAGTCGCAAACGGCGCCAATGGCCAGCTGGCATCCCCAATGAGAACCACGAGGCTTCTGGGGAAAAGAAGAAGACGTTGAGGAGTGGCTGACACACTTCAAGAGGGTGAGTCGCTACAACCGCTGGGACGCCTCCGCTCAGCTCTCGAACGTTGTGTTTTCCTTGAAGGGAACAGCGCTCACGTGGTTTGAAAACCAGGAAGAGAAGCTTGCGACTTGGGACCGATTTGTGGAAGAGATATTAGCCCGTTTCGGCGACTCCGCCGCCAAGAAGAAGAAAGCAGAGCAGACTCTGCTTCAGCGGGCTGAAGTTCCCGGCGAGACGTGTAGCACATACATCGAGGAAGTACTAAAGCTATGTCGAATCATCAACCCACAGATGTCGGATGAAGACAAAGTTGGCCATCTTTTAAAAGGAATAGCCGAAGACGTCTACCATTTCCTGATAAGCCGGGAAAAACTGGAGTCCGCGGCGGGCGTAATCAGCACTGTCGTACCTTTGAGGCATTGAAAACCCGCCGCATTACCCGCAAGTTCGGTTTCTTGACCAACGTCACCAACGTCGCAAGTGTTCACGATAACCCTCCGCCTGATTTGGCTGACACTATCCGCCGCATCGTGCGCGAAGAACTGGTGCGACACCAGACATACCAAGACAATGTCGATCATGGGCATACACGTGAAGACTACTTCATCCAAGAGCTGCACGCCAACACTCTCCAGCCCTCCAACGCCGGCCTCAATGATCGCAACTTCGTCACTGGGAGAGGAAGTTCTCGACGTGTTCTTGACCACGAGTCAGCCAGGTACGGTCCCGAGAATTCCCGTCGCCGTCCCCAACGACCCTATTATCCTCCACGTTTCCATGACGCGTATGACGAATCCACCACTGGCCGTGAGCGCGAACCGCCTGTTTGTTACAAATGTGGCGTGGCAGGCCACATATCCCGCTACTGCCGTCGTCGACGCTAAGAAACAAGGTACGAGCCCCCACGCGTGTTCTACCGCTCTGAGGCTGGGGATTACCGCTACGATGATCACTGGCCGACGAGCTCATTTTCCGGGGGACAAACGCCGACACGTCACAATTCACCGGCACGCCACGATTCACCTGCTTGAGACCGCAGCGTTACACCGCCTATCCTTCGCCAGCGACGTTCACCTTCGCCTCGGCGTAGGTCACCGCCGCCGGGAAACTAGATGGCGCGACCAATAGAGGTGAGGTCGCTGGGCAAACCACGTCTACTATACCTCCGACCGGATTGTCTACGATGGAATTACCTTCGCCCGTTCTCATGCTCAAAAACCAATTTGGAATTGTGGTTGACGGTGTTAGAACAACAGCTTTAGTTGACACAGGGGCTACAATTTCTGTAATGAGTACTGATTTTAAAAATAGGCTTGGTCGTAAGGTGATGTTTAGTTGGGACAAGGTGGCTACATTTCGCGGTGTAGGTGGTGAGTCGCTGCGACCTCTTGGCGTATGCTCGGTGAATCTTTGCTTCGGAGGTCAGTACTTCACGGCAGAGTTCACAGTGCTCCCACGCTCAACCCACGACGTGATACTTGGTATTGATTTTTTGAACCAGTGTGGTGCCCAAGTTGACTGTAAAAATGGAGAAATTTTTATTGATGGGGCTGCTCTATCTGCACTTGTTGAAGACACTGCTTGCCATCAGAGTGCACTTAGCGTTTTAGAGAGAGAGAGAGAGAGAAAGGACTTTATTGAGATTCCTGCAGTCGGGGACGGATCAGGCCGCGCAGGGCTTCACCATCCCGTAGTCTTCTCCGCTCACCGCGGCGTCGGGCCGACCCCGAGGACTGCGTCCGGTCGGCGCGGGCTACTCGGAGTGCCACCGCGATCGCCCCTAGCCCTCGCTCCCGCGGGAGGAGGCCGAGAGGAGTGCGGGTTCCCCTTTCGCCGTTGCTTGCCCAGGGCAGCCTCGAGCCGCTGGATGGCCCTCAGCTGGCTTTCGCGCTCCGAGGAGCGGATCGAGTTCGTAACGTCCGGAGGGAGGATCGGCCTCCCGTCACTCGGGTCGTGCTCGTCGCATCCCCACATCAAGTGGGCCAAGTCCGCATTCACACGCGCACAAACACTGCATACCGCGTCTTCGTACATGTCCGGGCACACGTGGCACACGAGCGCCGGCGCTAGCACCGTCCCGGTTTGCAACTGTCGTAGAAGCACTGCCTCCCTCCTCACGAGCCCCGGGTGGGGCGGAGGGTAGGCCTGCCTCTCTGTCCTGTACCAGCACAGCGTCGCACCGTACGTAGTCAGGGGTTCTGCGTCGTTGTCCTCTTCGTCGTTGCTCGAGTCTTCGTCGTCGTCGGCGTCCGTCGCTGGCACGGCCCGGCACGCGGCGAGATCACGGGTCGCAGCGTCGGCTGCCTCGTTGACGTTTCGGTGGCCGTTGCGGAGCTCCCGTCCCATGTGGGCCGGGAACCACCGTACGGTCGTTGCGATGTTCGTGCGAGCTCCCTCCCCGATGCTGGAAAGGATGCGCATCGTCGTCCTGCACACCGTGCCCCTGGTGAAGTTGGCGATGGCCGACTTGGAGTCGCTGAACACCGTCCTCGTCCCGGGGTGGAGCAGGGCCAGCGCGATCGCCGCCTCCTCCGCCTGTCTGGCGGACTTGGCGCGCACGCTGCCCGCGCTCAGCAGTTCTCCCGTGGCGGCACGCACCGCCACCACCGCGTAGACGTCTTCCTTGTCGCGACGTTTGGAAGCGTCCACGTACACGGCGTCGCTCCTCTCGTTGTACTCTTTGGCGAGCGCGCACGCCCGCGCCATTCTCCGTTCCGGGTTCCGTCCCGGCGCGACGTTCTTCGGGAGCGGCGGCACCACCGAGCTGTTGCCGATATCGTCGCGCAGCGGGACCAGCTCGTCCTCCTCGTCGAAGGGGCAGCTCAGTCCCACGCGCTGCAGCAGCCTTCTGCCCGTCCGGGTCGACCCCAGGCGTTCCAGTTGCGACGTTCTCTGCGCCTCGCTGATCTCCGAGAGCGTGTTGTGCACTCCCAGAGACGCGAGGGCCGCGTTGCTCGTGCTGTTGAGTAGGCCCAGGGCCGCCCGGTACGACTTGCGGATCGCCGCGTCGATCTTGGCTCGCTCCGGGGTCCGCCAGTCGTGGAATGCTCCCACGTAGGCCACCTGGCTTACCACGAACGCCTGCAGCAGGCGCAGCAGGCTCGCCTCTCATGCCGCGCGCGCGCGTTGCGAGTCGCTTGACGAGGCGCGTGGCGATGCCCATCTTCGTTACCAGTCGTTCTACCGTGGTGTTGTTGAAGCGGCGGCTCGCGTCGACGTGCATGCCGAGGACGCGGATGCTCGTCGCTTCGGGAATCGCCGTGCCGTCGCTCCCGCGCACCACGATGCTGCGCTCCGCTTCGGCCGACGTCTTCTTGCGGTAACGTCCCGGTGGGGGCAGGATCAGGAGCTGCGACTTTTGCGGGGCGCACCGGAGACCCGTGCCGCGCAGGCTCTCCTCAATGCCGTCCACCGCCTCCTGCAGCGCCGACTCGATGTGGCCGTCGCTGCCGCCCGGCACCCACAGCGTGATGTCGTCGGCGTAGACGGTGTAGCGCACATCGGGCAGCTCGTCCAGGCGACGGGCCACGCCGATCATTACCAAGTTGAATAGCAGCGGCGAGATCACCGAGCCCTGCGGCGAGCTGACGCTGCCCAGCTCTCGCTCCTCGAGTTGAGTTTGGCCCACCTCCAGCCGGGCCGTGCGACCGGTCAGGAAGGTCCGGATGTAATTGTAGGAACGCTGTCCCAGGCCGAGCCGGGACACTTGGGCCAGGATCGCCGAGTGCTTCACCTTGTCGAAGGCGCTCTGCAGGTCCAGGCCCAGGATGGCGCGGTTGTCCGAGGTCGGTCTCGTCGGCGGAGCCAGCACCTCGCGCTGCAGCAGCAACATCGCGTCCTGCGTTCCCAGCCGCGAGCGGAAGCCCAGCATCGGGTCGGGGTACAGGCCGTTGGTCTCGAGATACCGCTGCCACCAGTCGTTGAGGACGTGGGAAGCAATGATTCCCGCGCGGGGTGCCCTTTTTGTGAGAGTTGCATGGCCGGGCTCCCCAGTCCGTGATTTCGACGCTGTAGTACAGCCTGCAACCCAGAATTGTGCCAAGAAGAACGTCCTAGTTCCCCGTGCCCCCATTTCAGTTGTCGAGGGTCAGTCCCAGTTGTGGACAGTCAACAATTCCAGTGAACCAGTAATGTTACATCGTCGTCTCAATGTTGCCCACGGAACTGAGTATACATCCAATTCGATAGCCGTTTTAACTAAAGAGTCGGGCCTGTCCGTTCACACTCACCCAATGAACTCCTCCAAGCTTCTCGAGATGATTAATAAGTCACTTGAACCGGACGAACGCTGCGTCCTAGTCGATGTTCTCTCCAAGCACGCGGGTGTTTTCGATTTCTCTCAGCTGGAACGGTGTCCTGTAATTCCTGCTACTCGGACTCACCACTCAATACATACTGGAGGAGCACGCCCAATTCACCAAAAACCTTACCGCGTTTCCCCGTTCGAGCGACAAGTAATCAACGAGCAAGTCCAGGAAATGCTGAGAAATGGCGTCGTTCAAGATTCATGCAGTCCCTGGGCAGCACCTGTCATTCTTGTGAAGAAAGGACGGTTCATGGCGATTTTGCATAGATTATCGACGTCTCAATGCTATAACCAAGAAAGATGTTTACCCGCTGCCCCGCATTGACGACGCCATAGACTGCCTCCATTCAGCATCTTACTTTTCCTCCGTTGACTTGAGATCAGGCTATTGGCAAATTCCCATGGACCCTAAGTACACAAAAACTGCTTTTGTAACGCCCGGTGGACTATTTGAATTTAAAGTAATGCCCTTTGGGCTCTGCAATGCCCCGGCCACCTTTGAACGCTTCATGAATACGATACTGCGCGGGCTCAAGTAGGAAATATGCATGTGCTACTTAGACGATGTCCTTATGTTTGGAAGAACCTCCAGGGAGCGCAACAGTCGCTTAGCCACCCTTCTTGACTTTTTGGAAAAAGCTGGCGTAGTCCTAAATTCTAAGAAGTGCCGATTCGGAGACCGCCAAACGCTTGTGCTGGGCCTTTTGGTCAATAAAGACGGCGTCAGGCCTGACCCACGGAAAATCCAAGCAGTAAGCGATTTTCACAAGCCCCGTTCTGTCAAGGAGCTTCGAAGTTTTCTAGGCCGTTGTTCTTATTTTCGCCGTTTTAGTCCTGCATTTGCTGACACAACCAGCCCTTTGACTTCGCTACTTCAGAAAAACGTTCTCTTTACGTGGACGTCTGAATGTGACACTGCTTTCCGTAAGCTGAAGCTTCTTTTGACGTCAGAACCTATACTTCGGCACTTTGACCCCTCGGCTCCTACCGCAGTTCATACCGACGCCAGCGGTGTTGGAATAGGGGCCGTACTGGTTCAACGCCATGATCAAAGTGAACACGTTATCGCTTACGCTAGTCGAGCGTTAAGGAAGTCAGAAAAAATTTACACATTGACCGAACAGGAGTCCCTCGCTGTCGTGTTCGCCACACAAAGATTTAGATCCTACCTCTAGGCCACCCATTTACTATCGTAACAGACCACCACTCGCTATGCTGGCTCATCAACCTTCGCGATCCTTGCGGCCGACTTGCACGTTGGGCCCTGCGTTTGCAAGAGTGTAATTTCACCTTGTCATAGAAGAGCGGACGTAAGCATGCTGATGCCGATTGCCTTTTTTGTCTGCCGCTGGACACCACTCCCTGCGACGATGACCATTTTGACGACTATCTTACTTCGCTCTCAACCCCATTTCCTGACGTCAGAACCTTCAAAATTGAATAGCCCCGAGACAAGAGTCTACAGTCTTTATTCGAGTCTGCCCGTAATGAAAGGCGAGCTAGCGGTTTCTGCGTGCGCGACGGCCTACTGTACGCGAGGAATTACTCTGGTGTTGGTTGCCGCCTTCTGCTCGTGATACCGCAAAGCCTTCGAAACACTGTTCTCAATTTCACACACGCGACCCCACATCTGGCCACATGGGACTGGCGCGAACACTGCATCGCACCAAACAACGTTTTTATTTGCCGAATATGCATAAAACAACACAACCTTATGTGGCGACTTGCACACAATGCCAGCGGCACAAGCTTCCCACAACCATTCCGGCAGGAAAACTTCAGCCGCTGCAACCGGCAACTTCTCCCTTCGAAAAGATTGGCATCGATTTGCGAGGCCCGTTCCCGCGCTCATGGAAAGGAAACGGGTGGATTGTTGTGTGCGTGGACTACCTCTCGCGCTAATCCGAGACCGCCGGACTATCATCTGCTACCGCAGCGGAAATCTCCAAATTCCTGCTTAGACGTACTCTACTTCGCCATGGACCCCCTCGCGTCATCATAAGTGACCGTGGCCGTCAGTTCACCGCCGACATCGTTGAAGAGATCCTTCGGCTCTGTCAAGTGCAGTTTTGCCATTCTAGCCCATACCATCCTCAAACGAATTACCTCACCGAAAGGACCAACCGCACACTGACAAATATGCTCACCATGTACGTTGCCTCCGACACAAAAATTGGGACGACCTCTTGCCCCTTCTTACGCACGCTTAGAACACTGCAAAGCACAAAATTACCGGCTACAGCCCTTTCCTTCTTCTCTATGCCTGCAACCCTCGCAGCTGCCTCGAAACCATCTTCCCTTTCGAAGAACACGACGAGCCTTCAGTGGCTAAGATACTTTGTCTTGCAGCAGAAGCACGCCGCCTTGCGCGTTTACGCACGTTGGCTGCTCAAGAACGTTCAAAGCAGCGATATGACGGCCGCCACTCCGATCTCGCTTACGCCCCTGATGACTTCGTGTGGCTCTGGACCCCCCAGCGTAAACGTGGACTGTGAAAAAAAACTCCTTCCCCATTACGTTGGCCCCTTCATTGTCCTGAAACGCGTGAGTGAAGTTACTTACCTGGTATCACGTGTAGCCACAAGTGGACGACCATGAAAGAAAACACACGTTTTGCACGTGGCACGCTTGAAACGCTATAACTCCCGTACTGCACAGTGACTCGACCAGAGGGCTTCGTCTGTGACCCGGGGAAGTGTCACGCATGTGGAATGTAGCTTAAGAAGAAGAAGAACGGGTACGTTCGAGGAAGAGAAGAAAGAAGCTGGGACCTCTCGACGGTTTGGACAATCGGCGCACCAGTTTCCCCTCCACCTCAAGAGCCAACGTTCTGCAAATAAACCTGTCCCGGACGTGAAAATATATTGCCGCTAACCATACATTGGGTTTGTTTATTTGTGTTTTGCTTTTCCCGCCCGGCTGCGCCGGTCTGTGTTATATCTGCGCCAAGGGAAGCGCGTGTTCCATTCTTTCTTTCTGTGCCGCATGTGTTATCTGTTGTGATAGGGAGAGCATTCTGATCTAAAGTGAACAGCCCAGAATAATCTTGTTGGATCTACTATGTTCTCGATGCGAATCGACGTTTCGAGAACCACGCGCCAAAAGATAAAAAGCCTGCAGTGCGGACGCCGGGGCATTCGATTCGACGACACTCGCCTGTGCAAGTCACTTTGTTGACCGCTGCTTCGCCGCCTCTGTATTCTTTTGAGTTGTTAGGGGAGCACAAGTTCGCTCCAATAAACGTGTTTCTCATTCAAGACAACTGCATCGTCCTTGTCTTCGTGACATCTGGTGGAGGTGCTGGGTACGAACCCTTCATGCCCACTACAACCTCGGGAAGCCGCCAAGCCATTCCAACAAGAGCCAGCCCCCGCCTGCAAGATTTACCACCCGAGTTCGGTTTGTTGCCAGAAGGGCCCAAGAAAAGGAACGCTGCAACCAACACCATGGTGCAAGAAACAACGTCGCCAATCGTCCTGCATCAGCCCCGGGAACCACCATCGTTCCGGGGAGCCCCCGCTGAAGACCCCGAAGAATGGTTGGAGAAGCTGGAGCGCGTCCGCATCTTCAACAGGTGGGACGACGAAAAAAACTTTCCGGCATGTCTTCTTTTTCTTAGAAGATGCTGCTCGAACTTGGTTCGAGAACCATGACAGTTCTTTGACCGACTGGAATCACTTCAAAAGGGAGTTCCTGAAGACATTCACTACCGTTGTGACAAAAGAGCGAGCTGAGCTTTTGCTTGAAACTCGGACACAACACCCCAACGAAGGGGTCGTGATCTTCGTTGAGGAGATGAAGCAATTATTTCGCCGCGCGGACCCCGTAATGACGGAAGAAAAGAAGTTACGTTTCTTGATGCGCGGTGTGAAGGAGGAGCTGTTTGCTGGACTTGTCCGCAACCCGCCCAAAACCATCGCTGAATTCGTGACCGAAGCCAGCACGATTGAGAAGGCTCTCGAAATGCGTGCTAAGCAGTATGACCGGAACTTTGTTGGCGCGGCCAGTGCGAACTACATCGACAACATGCGGATTCCGGCTGATAGCCTACGCGAGACCATCCGCGCAGTAGTGAGAGAGGAGCTGCGGAAACTTTTCCCGACGACGCCGCAACCCCAAGTCGCTTGCCTGACTGACGTGATCCGGGAAGAAGTTCAAAACGCTTTGGGAACTTCTGTGGCATCCGAAGTACACTGCGAGCCTCAAGCTATGACGTACTCCGCGGCTGTTCACCGACCCCGCCCTGCTCCAACACGTCGTCAAGAGGCACGTCGTCAAGAGGCCCCGCCCTACCACCGCCCACTGTCGCCCGCCCGACCACCGGTAGCACAAACCCAGACGCCGAGGAAGACTGACGTATGCCGAACACCGGATAATCGTCCTCTGTGCTACCACTGCGGAGAGGCCGACCACATCTGCCGTCGCTGCCCATACAAGAGACTCGGACTACGTGGTTTCTCCGTCGACGCACCACGCCCCCGACCCGGCCAGCAC
This sequence comes from Haemaphysalis longicornis, assembly GCF_048455015.1. Classification (NCBI taxonomy): domain Eukaryota; kingdom Metazoa; phylum Arthropoda; class Arachnida; order Ixodida; family Ixodidae; genus Haemaphysalis; species Haemaphysalis longicornis. Next base: position 156,834,731 of record NW_027526335.1, on the reverse strand, counting down.
CCATCTGAGATTGAAGAATACCTGTCGAACACCAGCCGTGGACCAGCCCGTTTCAACCGTTCGCCGTCGCCCTACCCGTACAAGTCGCCGGACCGCGGTAGCAGTGCTGACTTCGCACGTGGAAGGTCTCCCAGCCCACGCGGGGGAAACTAAAGGCGGCAACTTCTGGAGGTGGAGTTGCTCTACGGCGAAAAACTGGAAATCCTCCAACGACGCAAGGACGCGCTGAAGACAGTGATTCACGACATGCCCTCATCCCGACGACCCGACCTAACCCTGACGAGACTCCCGAACACGACGACAACACGACGACGCGTACCCGACCTGACCGAGACGTCCGTTGAGAAGACGACGACAACGACGATGCACAGTGCCCGACCATCAACACGTACAAGCAGAGATGCGACGCCCCGACGAACCCGGAATTCGAGGAAGACTGCATCTGACGTCAAGGTGTCCATCGACGGCTTTGACGTAGTCGCCCTCGTAGACACGGGAGCTGACTATTCGGTAATGAGCGGACCATTTGCGTCTAAACTGAAGAAAGTTATGACCAGATGGGACGGTCCGCACATACGCACAGCAGGAGGCCACCTCGTGACACCAAGTGGAACGTGCACATCGCGCGTCACCATAGACGGCACAACGTACCCTGCGGCGTTCGTCGTTCTGCATAACCGCTCCCGCGACGTGATTCTCGGAATGGACTTTTTGACGCACAACGGCGCAATAATTGATCTGCAGACCAAGTCGATAACATTTTCCTCCGATCACTCCACGACGCCGCAACCGAACCCCGATCACCGTGCTGCTGTCAGGATCGCCGTCGCCGACGATCACATCACCCTGCCACCCCGCGCAAGCTTGATGATCGCCGTCTACTGTGAGGATGCCGCTTCTGACATCGACGCTATCGTAGAGAGTGATCGAAGGTTGCTTCTCGACCGCGGTGTCTCCGTCGCAAGGGGCATTGCGCCCTTTAAGCAACGCATATCTCACGTTTTGGTCACTAATTTTACCGAAGAGTACCAGCATTTAAACAAGGGAGCTGCAATTGCGTTCCTCGAAGAAACGGAAGAAGCAAAAGATGTGATCGCGGTCGCCGACTTTGAACGCACACCCGTAGAAACCTTCAAGCTCCCGCAGCCATTCGACGTGAATCCGGCGCTACCGCAAGAACAACGGAAAAAATTATTGGCTTTGCTGCGTCGCTATAGCGAATGTTTTTCGTCGAGCGCAAAACTACGTCAGACCCCTCTAGCGAAGCACCGAATAATAACCGAAGATGGAGCCCGACCTACCCGACAGTCACCGTACCGCATCTCTTCACACGAACGGGAAGCCATCCGGACTCAAGTCGACGACATGCTGAGCGATGACCTTATACAGCCATCGAAAAGCCCCTGGGCTGCGCCCGCCGTACTCGTACAGAAAAAAGACGGCACATTAAGGTTTTGCGTTGACTACCGGCGACTGAACAAAATCACGAAAAAGGACGTGTACCCCCTCCCCCGAATCGACGACGCCCTCGACCACCTCTGCCACGCGAAGTACTTCTCATCGATGGACCTGAAGACTGGCTACTGGCAAATTGAAGTGGACGAGAGAGACCGAGAGAAGACTGCATTTATAACCCCAGACGGCCTATACGAGTTCAATGTGATGCCGTTTGGGCTCTGCACAGCACCAGCGACGTTTCAAAGAGTCATGGACACTGTGCTAGCTGGCCTTAAGTGGCACACCTGCCTCGTATATCTCGACGACGTAGTGGTATTCGCCCGGACTTTCGACGAACACCTTGCAAGGTTGGAGTCTGTACTCGAGGCCATTCGTACGTCGGGGTTGACGCTGAAGCCTGAAAAGTGCCGTTTCGCATACGGGGAACTGAAGTTCTTGGGCCACGTCGTCAACGCCGCGGGAGATCTACCTGACCCGGCAAAAACTTCAGCCATTGCGAACTTCCCAAGACCCAAAGACAAGAAGGGCGTGCGAAGATTTCTCGGGCTGTGCGCATACTACCGGCGCTTCGTCGCAAACTTCGCACGCATTGCAGAGCCACTCACGCGCTTGACGAAAGATACCACCCCTTTCAGCTGGGAAAACGACCAAGAAAAAGCATTCGGCGAGCTGCAAAAACACCTGCAAAGCCCGCCCGTGCTCGCTCATTTCGACGAAAATGCCGAAATGGAAATGCACACGGACGCCAGTGATATAGGCTTGGGTGCCGTCCTTGTCCAAAAGCAAAGCGGCTGCGAAAGGGTAATCGCCTATGCCAGCCGTGGTCTGTCGAAGGAGGAGAAAAACTATTCTGCCTCTGAGAAAGAGTGCCTGGCTATTATATGGGCGATTTCGAAATTTCGCCCATACGTGTATGGAAGGCCATTCAAGGTTGTAACAGACCACCATGCGCTGTGTTGGCTCGCCAATTTGAAAGACCCCTCTGGGCGTCTTGGGCGTTCGAGCTTGCGCCTGCAGGAGTTCGACGTTACAGTCGTTTATAAACCCGGCAGGAAACACTCCGACGCCGACTGCCTGTCCCGCGCCCCCGTCGACCCACCACCACAAGACTCTGATGAAGACAGCGCGTTCTTCGGGATCGTGACGGAGAGCGACCTAGCCGCCCAGCAGCGTGCCCACCCCGACTTACGCGTCATAATCGAGTACCTCGAGGGATGCAACGTTGCCGTTCCTAGGACCTTCAAACGCAGCTTACCAGCATTCAGCATGAGAAACTCTGTCCTTGTGAAGAAGAATTTCAGCCCCGGAACAAGAGCCAATTACCTTCTCGTCATCCCCGCGGACCTTCTTGACGAAATTTTGGAAGCATGCCACGACGACCCGTCTTCCGGACATCTGCGCACAGCCCGCACTATTGGAAAAATCAAGGCGAGGTACTACTGGCCCGGCCTTACCTCTGACGTCACCCACTACGTCCGTGGCTGCCTGAACAAGACAATCGCAGATATGCTGTCAATGTACCTTGACGTTGAACATAAGACTTGGGACGAAGTGCTCCCGTATGTCACGTTTGCGTACAACACGGCTATCCAGGAGACGACACAGCTGACGCCGTTCGAGCTTGTCTACGGTAGAAGGCCGACTACAATGCTCAACGCCATGCTTCCGCACGTAGAAGACGAGGACCTCAACGCCGACGTCCAAGAATACCTTCAACGTGCGGAGGAGGCCCGCCAGCTCGCTCGAGTTCGTATAAGGGACCAGCAGCTGGTGGATGCCGGCCGCTACAACCTCCGACGCCGAGACGCCGAGTACCAACCAGGGGATCGTGTGTGGGTTTGGACTCCCATCCGACGACGCGGACTCAGTGAGAAGCTCCTGCGACGGTATTTCGGACCCTACCAGATTCTACGACGTGTTGGCCAACTTACCTACGAAGTGATCCCCGATGATGACTCCGGCACATCACGACGACGCACGCGGCCTGAAGTCGTCCACGTGGTTCGCTTAAAACCTTTCTACGGACGATGACGAACTTTTATTTTCGTTTGTTCGGACTGTCGCTTATGTTAGCATCGGGTCGATGCACTCTTAGAGGGGGGTAATGCCGCGAACCATACATTGGGTTTGTTTATTTGTGTTTTGCTTTTACCGCCCGGCTGTGCCGGTCTGTGTAATCTCTGCGCCAAGGCAAGCGCGTGTTCCATTCTTTCTTTCTGTGCCGCATGTGTTATCTGTTGTGATAGGGAGAGCATTCTGATCTAACGTGAACAGCCCAGAATAATCTTCTTGGATCTAGTATGTTCTAGATGCGAATCGACGTTTCGAGAACCACGCGCGCCAAAAGATAAAAAGCCTGCAGTGCGGACGCCGGGGCATTCGATTCGACGACACTCGCCTGTGCAAGTCACTTTGTTGACCGCTGCTTCGCCGCCTCTGCATTCTTTTGAGTTGTTAGGGGAGCACAAGTTCGCTCTAATAAACGTGTTTCTCATTCAAGACAACTGCATCGTCCTTGTCTTCGTGACAATATATATATATTGTGGGCATTGGGGGTGTACTGTTCTGATATTTATGCGTTGAAGCGACATGACCATTGTTATATTCAGTGTGGAACATGGCGGGTCAATCCCTCTGTTCCTTCTACCCATCCAAACCCATCGCCACTGTCATCTGGGTATAACCATCATCATCCCCGGACAGTTCCGTCTCTCGGTGGCCTGTGCTCGGGAGCCTAATTAAAAGTGGTCCTTCAGCATCTCGGAGCTCTGTCTCTCATATATATATATATATATATATATATATATATATATATATATATATATATATATATATATATATATATTGGTAAGGCATTCGACATGTAATCGAAACACGCCCCCACTCTGGGCGCGTGTTTTTCTTTCTTTCTTCTGTATATTTAAAAGAAAATTTTTGCTTAATTAACTGTAGTGAAAAAGAAAAGAGCCTAACCACACCCCTATGCCTCCTTTGGCGTTGTAGACTGCTGACCTATCTTTGTGTATATATATATATATATATATATATATATATATATATATATATATATATATATATATATATATATATATATATATATATATATATATATATATATATAGAAATCGTAGACGACCGATTTTTCGGACGTACTTGAACATTCTGACTTCTTCCAGGCACCAGGATATAAATCATACATTCATTGTATTACGCAGGTGAAAATATAGGACTCTCCAAGATTCAGCACGGCTGGATACCACGCTGAGGTGTGTCTCCGCCATCTTGTTTGTTTCTTTTATCCGGTTCAAAACCGGTGCCGTCCTTGCGTGGCGGTCCGTCCGCTGGTAGCGGCTGACGCTCGATTAAAGCCATCTTGTCTAGCAGCTTCCGATTGTAGTGCAGCGTCGCTGGCGTTAAGAACGCTTGTTTTTGATAGCTTCGACGGCATCTTAGACTATGTGTTTGCAGTGCGTTTCACGTGTGTTGCCGAGCTGAGCGAGTAGGCCTAGTTGTGTTTGTGCTCCGCAAACGCGAGTGCCACGTTCCGCCGCTACTGCGGCTCGTATTTTGCTTAAGTCGGCCACAGTGGGTCAATAAGCTGTTTTTGGAATTTAGTGCACGAACTTTTTTTGCGTGAAACGCACCTGCGAGGAGGCACTCAACGGAAACCGTATTGTGGACCGGTGACAACCTTCCGGAGGCCGCGCACGGCTCAGCCAAACGTGGCGATAATTCCGACTAGTCGATCCAAAACTTGGTATATATAGGAAATTGGCCATTGTACAATAGCGACAAGGACGATGAAGGACAGGTGAACCGGGCAGGCATTATCATCAGCGTGGACCGCGAGATGAGCACGTGAGAGCCAGCCCTGTGTCCAATTGCTTTGGACTGCCTTAGCAAAGCATCGTGCTGCATTCTCCTCGGAAATAAACCCACCCTACAATTTATATATATATATATATATATATATATATATATAACGGCGCATTTTTTCTCGACTTGAATTTTCAATTATTTATTCCTGGAAAAAAAAATGCAATCATACCTTATTCGGCACTATAAAGCACTTTTAAAACGCCAAACAGCACTGGCAATAAGGACTGCAACTTTGATGTGTATATATATATATATATATATATATATATATATATATATATATATATATATATATAGTTTGGAAATCAGGGGCTCGTGGAGGCAATAAAGACAGAAAGGCCCGAGGCCGGTAGCCTGCAACGCCAAAGGAGGCATAGGGGAATGTTAGGTTTTTACCCCAGTTAGTGAAGGTAACATTTTTAAATCTATGAGAGAAAGCACGCAAGGAAAACACTCGTACAGAGCGGGGACCAAACCCAGTCGCTACGTTTTGATCTCGGATAGCTTACCAATACTGCCGATTTGGTGAGGCGGGTGGATCGCCGCGAGGAAGAGCTGGTCGGAGGCTGTGTCCCCTCAGGCTTGAAGGCTTGTCGGCAGTGTCACTGGTAATTAAACTACGTCCGTCTCTCAGACTCATATGTTTGTGTTCCCTCAGAACGAGCTCGGCACTTCTTTTTCGTGTTTTTTCAATCGGCCACTGTCCTCTTTGCTCTGCTGATGGATTGGCCTCGGACGATGCTCACAGCTTTTCTTTCACTGCGCTTCACACCTATCCAATATACAGGGTGATCAAAGTTAAGTTGACAGGTTCTTTAAAAAATCGGCGCTTAGATGTACGTGAAGACCACCTCTGTAGTGAGGTTATGCGCACAGGAGGATACATAATTAGGAGGTAATTATTGATGTAGGTGGTTTAATTAACTGAAATTGATTCATTAACTCTACAGTGGCAACCGTAACCGGGCATGTTTGTATTGGAAAGTTAGACGCAATCGTGTTTCTACGCTGTTTTAATCGGCAGAATTCTTCTTGCGCATCCGTACACCGAGATGTCATGCTGCGAAGTTTGATTGCCGCTCGCATGATTACGCATGCCAGAAGTCAGGACCTGCGCACAACTCCTCCCTTTTGTTCTGTGTTTCGATAGCGGTTCTGAGAACTGCAGATTTCGATAACGCCAGTCAAGAATGAAGGGGTGCCAGTTATCACTTTTGCCTATGCCTCCATTCTTTTGTCGAACTAAACACCATACGGTGCAGCCACGTAACAGAAGGGAGGAGATTTGCGCCGGAGCAGACTGTCTTGCATGCGTAATGATGTGAACTGCAATTACACTTCGACGTTTTGTATCTCGAACTACGGATGCGGTAGAATAATTCTGCCAATCGAAACTGCGTAGAAACATAATTTGGTCTAACTTTGAAACACAAACACGCCTGGTCCCTGGAGCAACCAGAAAGTTATACAATAGGCTTTAGTTAATTAAGCTTCCGAAATCTACAATTACCGCCAATTTATGTGTCCCCTTGGGCGCATAACCTCACTGTAGAGGTGGTCTTCGCGTAAATCTAAGCGCCTATTTTTAAAACAACCTGTCGACCTTGTAAAGCAATTGGGAGAATGTGGTATGTCATGGAAAGAGATAAAGAATTTCAAAAGACAGAAAAAAAGTGGAGAAAAAATTCCCGCCGGGTGGGATCCGAACCCTCGATCTCCAGAATACACGTCTCGTACGATGACTACTACGGTGCCGGCGCTGCTATTTCCCCCTCCAATTTCTGGGGTATTTATTTTAAGGTAGTTTGGTATCTGCAACTTGGGGTTGTAGCCAGTGCCGCTCAGACTACTCGGGGTGAAGGGGACCTTCTTTTAACCCCCGGGCCGGGCTCGAGTGTCTACAAAAAGTCGAGAGTGGTCGACCAGCGTTGACCCTCTTAAGCTCTATATGGCAACAAGACCCTCAGAACAGAAGCCTTCGATAAGTTTGTAGAAATAAAAAGAAGGTCCCCTTCACCCCGAGTAGTCCGAGTGGCGCTGGCTACCACCCCCAAGTGCAGGAAACATAAATACCTTAACATAAAATACCCGAGAAAGTGCTGGGGAAACAGCCCCGCTGGTAGCGTAGTGGTTATCGCACCAGACCGGTATTCTGGAGGTCGTGGGTTCGGATCCCACCCGGCGGGCATTTTTTCACCACTTTCTTTTCGACTCAAAAAATTCTTCATCTCATTCTATGACCCACCACAACCTCCCCTGTGCTTTCCGAGGTTTTCTTGACTGCCAACCCTTATTTTCTGTCTTATTTCACGGAGCCCCTCATTTCCCATTTTCTGTATATATATATATATATATATATATATATATCTATACCTATAAAGAGAAGTGCCCGACTGACTGACTGACTGACTCATCAACGCCCAGCCAAAACTGTTAGACCTAGAGACTTGAAATTTCACGAGTTTATTTGCGTCATTGAATAGGTGCTCACTAAGGCGGGTTTTTCAGATATTGCCTTCCTAACAGAAGAAAAGGGCGGAATTGTGGTTTCGCGAATTCGCGATTTTCTCGGTCACCCATTCACATATTAAAGCGCTTTTTGCTGATATAAGTAGCCCTTAAGAATACCTAAAAAGTAGTTTTTGGATTTCACCCTAACCTACACCAGCGAGGTGATTCCGCATTCCGGAACTAAAATGGTGTTCCTAAAGATTCTCAAATAAATCTTTCACCGATTCAGTAATCCAACTGATTTTTGCTAGAATATGTTACTCATACAAACACGCAGAACCGTTTTGAAGGATGTCGCTCTGCGACGCCGCTAAAAGGGTGAAATTGTTTTTTACAAATGACACGGCTGATGAGCCAAAAAGGCCTGGCAGGTTATGTACACGTCTAGCCAAACTGCTCTTTCAAACGGCTACAGATTGCAAGGGCACATTCTGATTACGGTGTTGGAGGTTAACATTTCTTAAAATTGTAAAAATTCCACCATGGAGAGAGTGAAGAGCGGTAAAATAGTTTTTCAGATATTAATTTTTTTACCGCCCGCCATCTGAGATATCGAACTGATTTTTGTTGGGATAGGCAACTTACTCACGTATCTCAACAATGTTATACAAGATTTTTCAATGACACCCTCCCAATAGAGGCCAGCGGGATTTCAGGAAAACACTGTGTTTTTACACTTTCGTAAATAACCACCCAGCCAGATGATATCTCCCACTCGTTTTTTCTTTAAAATGCTTCCCATTTAATTTTCCAAAAACCACTTTCAGGATTTTGTCCTAACATGCGGATAAGAAGGCCAGCGAGATTTTTTAATCTGCATTCTTTTGGACGTAACAATCAGTTGAGGTTTCCCGCGTTCGCTTAGCAGTCGCCATCTGTTGACACTTTCAGCAACTATGCGACTCCCGTAGGAGCAGGTGTCGTCTATCTATACCTATAAAGAGAAGTGCCCGACTGACTGACTGACTGACTGACTCATCAACGCCCAGCCAAAACTGTTAGACCTCGAGACTTGAAATTTCACGAGTTTATTTGCGCCATTGAATAGGTGCTCACTAAGGCGGGTTTTTCAGAAATTGCCTTCCTAAACGAAGAAAAGGGCGGAATTGTGGTTCCGCGAATTCGCGATTTTCTCGGTCACCCATTCACATATCAAAGCGCTTTTTGCTGATATAAGTAGCCCTAAAGAATACCTAAAAAGTAGTTTTTGGACTTCACCCTAACCTACACCAGCGAGGTGATTCCGCATTCCGGAACTAAAATGGTGTTCCTAAAGATTCTCAAATAAACTTTTCATCGATTCATTAATCCAACTGATTTTTGCTAGAATATGTTACTCATACAAATACACAGAACCGTTTTTAAGGATGTCGCTCGGCGACGCCGCTAAAAGGGTGAAATTGTTTTTTACAAAGACAGGGCTGATGAGCCAAAAAGGCCTGACAGGTTATGTACACGTCTAGCCAAACTGCTCTTTCAAACGGCTACACATTGCAAGGGTACATTCTGATTACGGTGTTGGAGGTCAACATTTCTTAAATTTTTAAAAATTCCACCATGGAGAGAGTGAAAAGAGGTAAAATAGTTTTTCAGATAATAATTTTTTTACCGCCCGCCATCTAGATATCGAACTGATTTTTGTTGGGATAGGCAACTTACTCACGTATCTCAACAATGTTATACAAGACTTTTCAATGACACCCTCCCAATAGAGGCAAGCGGGATTTCGGGAAAACACTGTGTTTTTACACTTTCGTAAATAACCACCCAGCCAGATGATATCTCTCATTCGTTTTTCTTTAGAATGCTTCCCATTTAATTGTCCAAAAACCACTTTCAGGATTTTGTCCTAACATGCGGATAAGAAGGCCAGCGAGATTTTTTAATCTGCATTCTTTTGGACGTAAAATTCAGTTGAGGTTTCCCGCGTTCGCTTAGCAGTCGCCATCTGTTGACACTTTCAGCAACTATGCGACTCCCGTAGGAGCAGGTGTCATCTATACCTATAAAGAGAAGTGCCCGACTGACTGACTGACTGACTCATCAACGCCCAGCCAAAACTGTTAGACCTAGAGACTTGAAATTTCACGAGTTTATTTGCGTCATTGAATAGGTGCTCACTAAGGCGGGTTTTTCAGATATTGCCTTCCTAACAGAAGAAAAGGGCGGAATTGTGGTTCCGCGAATTCGCGATTTTCTCGGTCACCCATTCACATATCAAAGCGCTTTTTGCAGATATAAGTAGCCCTTAAGAATACCTAAAAAGTAGTTTTTGGATTTCACCCTAACCTACACCAGCGAGGTGATTCCGCATTCCGGAACTAAAATGGTGTTCCTAAAGATTCTCAAATAAATCTTTCACCGATTCAGTAATCCAACTGATTTTTGCTAGAATATGTTACTCATACAAACACGCAGAACCGTTTTGAAGGATGTCGCTCTGCGACGCCGCTAAAAGGGTGAAATTGTTTTTTACAAATGACACGGCTGATGAGCCAAAAAGGCCTGGCAGGTTATGTACACGTCTAGCCAAACTGCTCTTTCAAACGGCTACAGATTGCAAGGGCACATTCTGATTACGGTGTTGGAGGTCAACATTTCTTAAAATTGTAAAAATTCCACCATGGAGAGAGTGAATAGCGGTAAAATAGTTTTTCAGATATTAATTTTTTTACCGCCCGCCATCTGAGATATCGAACTGATTTTTGTTGGGATAGGCAACTTACTCACGTATCTCAACAATGTTATACAAGATTTTTCAATGACACCCTCCCAATAGAGGCAAGCGGGATTTCGGGAAAACACTGTGTTTTTACACTTTCGTAAATAACCACCCAGCCAGATGATATCTCCCATTCGTTTTTTCTTTAGAATGCTTCCCATTTAATTGTCCAAAAACCACTTTCAGGATTTTGTCCTAACATGCGGATAAGAAGGCCAGCGAGATTTTTTAATCTGCATTCTTTTGGACGTAAAATTCAGTTGAGGTTTCCCGCGTTCGCTTAGCAGTCGCCATCTGTTGACACTTTCAGCAACTATGCGACTCCCGTAGGAGCAGGTGTCATCTATACCTATAAAGAGAAGTGCCCGACTGACTGACTGACTGACTCATCAACGCCCAGCCAAAACTGTTAGACCTCGAGACTTGAAATTTCACGAGTTCATTTGCGCCATTGAATAGGTGCTCACTAAGGCGGGTTTTTCAGCAATTGCCTTCCTAACCGAAGAAAAGGGCGGAATTGTGGTTCCGCGAATTCGCGATTTTCTCGGTCACCCATTCACATATCAAAGCGCTTTTTGCTGATATAAGTAGCCCTAAAGAATACCTAAAAAGTAGTTTTTGGATTTAACCATAACCTACACCAGCGAGGTGATTCCGCATTCCGGAACTAAAACGGTGTTCCTAAAGATTCTCAAATAACTTTTTCACCGATTCATTAATCCAACTGATTTTTGCTAGAATATGTTACTCATACAAATACACAGAACCGTTTTTAAGGATGTCGCTCGGCGACGCCGCTAAAAGGGTGAAATTGTTTTTTACAAAGACACGGCTGATGAGCCAAAAAGGCCTGACAGGTTATGCACACGTCTAGCCAAACTGCTCTTTCAAACGGCTACACATTGCAAGGGTACATTCTGATTACGGTGTTGGAGGTCAACATTTCTTAAATTTTTAAAAATTCCACCATGGAGAGAGTGAAAAGCGGTAAAATAGTTTTTCAGATATTAATTTTTTTACCGCCCGCCATCTAGATATCGAACTGATTTTTGTTGGGATAGGCAACTTACTCACGTATCTCAACAATGTTATACAAGACTTTTCAATGACACCCTCCCAATAAAGGCAAGCGGGATTTCGGGAAAACACTGTGTTTTTACACTTTCGTAAATAACCACCCAGCCAGATGATATCTCCCATTCGTTTTTTCTTTAGAATGCTTCCCATTTAATTGTCCAAAAACCACTTTCAGGATTTTGTCCTAACATGCGGATAAGAAGGCCAGCGAGATTTTTTAATCTGCATTCTTTTGGACGTAAAATTCAGTTGAGGTTTCCCGCGTTCGCTTAGCAGTCGCCATCTGTTGACACTTTCAGCAACTATGCGACTCCCGTAGGAGCAGGTGTCATATATCATAAATGTAAAAGAGAAGATGTACCAGTAAAAAGCGAGAGGTTAGCCCTCGGCATCTGCTGGGACTTCCTGCAACCTCGCGCCTCCCGTAGGGAGCCCATGTTACTTATGATAAAACTGTACCGATGAGCATAATTCATATCTTCTGAGATAGCACTTCCTACGAGGAAGAATACCCCTCACCCAGCCGGCCTCCATCATGTGTTCCCAGCGCAGTCTCCTTCGGAATTCAAGTTGTGGTGGCAACCTGGCAATCTTCTTCATATCTTATTAAGAGTGCAAGCAAACCAAGCTCCTCCTTCTTCCGTCCACTTTTCCAAACCTTGAGCTGTGGGAGAACCTGGTGACTAACAGCGATCTGGATGCCCAGACTATACTTCCTCCAGAGCGAAGGCTGCCCACTCATCACATGGCTTTCTGAAATTGGGAACCACTCCCACTTCGCCGACTCAATAAAACCTTTTTCACTCACTGACTCGTTCGCTAAAAAGCGCCATCTTGGTGCAGTTTGTTTAGCGAGAGTGGGAGTAAAACACGAGCACCAGTCGTTTCACATTACCACGTCGCGCCTTCAGTGCGAGCCCATGTACTGACAGCAGGCAGGAACTCCCGAGTGTTTACCACTTCCCAATGAAGTAGCCTGATATGGCGACTAACAAATGCCAATTGCTGTCCTTTATATAATGGCCCACCCGGGCACCGCCGGGTAAAACCGCTAGTATATATATATATATATATATATATATATATATATATATATATATATATATATATATATATATATATATACATGAATAAATTCCGGGAGTTGGTTTCAAAAAAAAAACATGAGCAGGTCGACACACGCATGAAAACGATGATTGAACTAAGGTTTCGACCGGGGTCCAGTCTTAGTCAAAGTAAACTTCGGTAATTGAGCGCGCGGAATATATAAGCACGAAATGATAAAGGCTGACGAAAAGTCTTGCCACTTTGCAGACACAGATCACACCCACACGCACATAAAAGTGATTGATTGTAGGGTTTAACGCGCCGACGCAACGCAGGCGATGAGGCACGCCGTAGTGGAGGGCTCCGGATTAATTTTGACCACCTGGGGATCTTTATCGTGCGCCGAAATCTCGTACACACGGGCGTTTTTTCTTTTCGCCTCCATCAGAAAAGCGGCCGCCGCGGCCGGGAATCGAACCCGCGACCTCGTGCTCAGCAGCGCAACGCCTTAGCCACTGAGCCACCGCGGCGGGTCGCACATAAAAGTAATAAATAAGAAGATCACACGCGTGGTGTATGTACACGCGTGAATTAACATAAAGTTTTCAAATACAGAACTTAGGGCTACTTTATTAGGGCTACTAAACTGGAATCAGGTTTCCGTTTGCATCAAGAAAGGGAAGTGCGTGAGTGTTTTTTAATTCAAAAATTTGACACAGTTCAACGCGGTATCAATGAAAGTGTAGGAAAGTTAACGTACCTCTTGGCCTGATACGGGCCCCATTGCATTATCCCTATTGGAACACTGAGAAGCAAAGCCACTATTTTTAATGCGGATTTACCGATTTTTTCGATTCGGCTTACGGAACCCATGTGAAATATTTCCAGTAACGACGACATCTTTCCTTTTTTATATTTATATACCTCTCCTGATGTGTTTGCGTATAAAGTGGTAAGCTGCAATCCCCGAATGTTATCATTTTGTTTCAAAAGGGCAGGTGTTGATCCCCCTTCACCCGGTCCGATATTCCGTACAAGTTCTGTATTTGAAAACCTCATGTTAATTGACACGTATACATACACCACGCGTGCTGTTCTTATTTTCTTATTTTTGTGTGTGGGAATTGATTTGTAACTGCAAAGTTGCAAGAGTATTCGTCAGCCTTTATCATTTCGTGCCCAGATAATCCGCGCGTGTATATACCGAAGTCTACTTTGACGAAGACCGGACCCCGGACGAAACGTTAGTTCAATAATCGATTTCGTACGTGTGTCTCCCCTCTAATGTATATATATATATATATATATATATATATATATATATATATATATATATATATATATATATATATATATGCTGTCGATGGGCCCGAAGGGTGGTGAACACAGAGTCAGAAACCTCGGTAACAGCAACAGCGGAGGGTTTAATTCGACGTTTCGAGTTGAGACAACTTAAGTCCAAACATCGAATTAAACCCCCCGATGGTGCTGTTACCAAGGTTTCTTCCTTATATATATATATATATATATATATATATATATATATATATATATATATATATATATATATATATATATATATATATGTATTGTCACGATGCCGAAGACGACGCAGTTGTCTTCAAGGACAACAAGTTTATTGTAGCGAACTTGTGCTCCCCTAACAACTCAAAGAATACACAGGCGGCGATGCAGCAGTCGACAGAGTGACGTACCCAAGCGAGCGTAAGTGATCGGAATCCCACAACATCTGCTCTGGAGGCTTTTATCTTTCGGGGCGAGTGTGTCTCGAACCGTCGATTTATTTCCAGAACATTGTAGATCAAAGAAGGTTATTCCAGGCCAGGGACGTTAGGGCGAAACGCTCTCTGAATGAGATAACCCATTCAGCATTAAAAAAAGTATGGAACATGTGCTTCGCTTTCGACACAGTTAACACAGCCGGGCGCAGCGGGGCAGAAAAAACAAACCATAAATAAACAAAGCCAATGCATGGTTCATGGCATTACCCCCCCTCTAAGAGTGCATCGACCCCATTGTAAAATAAAATGACAATCTGAACAAACAACTACAACAAAAAAAATCTTTCATCTTGCGCAGTAAGGTTTGAGGCGAACAACGTGGACGACTTTGGGCCGGGTGCATCGTCGTGATGTACAGGAATCACCATCGGGGACCGCCTCGTAGGTACGTAAACCTACACATCGTAGAATCCGGTAGAGACCGAAATACAGTCGTCGCAGAAGGAGCAGGAGGAGGAAAACACTTTATTTGTCCCGTCCGTTGAGTGCAGTCACTCCGGACCAGTTGAGGGGTGTCCTCAGTCCAGGACTGCCTGGATGTAGCCGGCCTTCCGGGCACAATTCACCAGCCGAAGTTGGGAGCAGAGGTCAGAGCTGGTCAGCACCGCCGCCCACTGTGAAGGGGTAGGGTTGGGATTGGGAGGGAGGTCTGGGATGTTCAGGCATTCCCACACTATGTGGTATAGTGTTCCTGATATGGGGCAGCAGATGCACTGAGGGGAGAAGTGGGTGGGGAATATTTTGTGCCAGAGCGTGTTGTGGGGAAAGGTGTTAGTCTGGAGCTGGTGAAGTATAACTCCCTCCTCTTTGGTCAGTTGCTTATGTGGGGGAGGAAACTGTTGGCGGGATAGTCGGTAGTGAGAGAGAATGTCGTATGTCAGCAGGGGTTGGGGCGTATAGTTAGTGGGGGTGTTGGCATAGGGTTGTGGCTGTCCGCAATGGCCCGGTGTACTGATTCTCGAGCCGCGGTATGCGCCGCTTCATTGCCGACTACGCCTGAAGAGAAGCTTCTCACTTAGTCCGCGTCACCGGATGGGAGTCCAAACCCACACACGATCGCCAGGATGGTACTCCGCGTCTCGCCGTCACAGATTGTAGCGTCCGCATTTACCAGCTGCTGGTCCGTTATACGAACTCGAGCGAGCTAGCGGGCCTCGTGCGCACGTTGAAAGTATCCTTGGATGTTGGCGTTGAGGTTGTCGTCTTCTGCGTGCGGAAGCATGGCGTCGAGCATCGTAGTCAGCCACCTTCCGTAGACAAGCTCGAACGGTGTCATCTGCGTAGTTTCCTGGGTCGCAGTGTTGTACGCAAACGTGACATACGGGAGGAATTGGTCCCATGCCTTATTGTTAACGTCGACGGACATAGACAGCATATCCGCGATCGTCTTGTTCCGACGTTTCGTAAGTCCGTTCGTTTGGGGGTGGTACGCCACCGTTCTTCTGTGATCAGTGTTGCTGTACCGTAAGATTCCCTGCATAAGCTCCGATGTGAAGGCTGTTCTACGGTCCGTTATCAGGACTTCATGGGCTCCATGTCGCAGCAAAACTTGGTTAATAAAGAACTTGGAGACTTCTTGTGGAGTTCCCCTCGGAATAGCGGCGGTGCCTGCGTAGCCCGTCATGTAGTCTGTTTCTACGACAATCCACTTGTCCTCGGATCGGGACGTAGGGAACGGGCCCAGAAGGTCCATTCCAATCTGTTGGAAGGGTCTTGATTGGACGGCGATCGGCTGCAGAAGTCCGACGGGTCGCGTCGGTGGCGTCTTTCGTCACTGGCAGTCACGGCAGCTCCGAAGGTAATGGCTGACGTCAGATGTAAGGCGGGGCCAGTAGTACTTCGCCTTGATTTTCAAATTGTGCGGGCTATGCCGAGATGTCCGAAAGACGGGTCATCATGGCACGCTTCCAAAATTTTGTGAGGAAGGTCTGCGGGGATGACAAGAAGGTAATTCGTTCTCGTTCCGGGGCTGAAATTCTTCTTCACCAGGACGAAGTTCCTCAGGCTGAATGCTGGTAAGCCGCGTTTAGAGGTCCTCGGAACGGCGACGTTGCATCCTTAGAGGTAGTCGATTATGACGTTTAAGTCAGGGTCGCCATGCTGCTGGGCGGCTAGGTCGCTCCCCGTTAAGATTGCGCTGTCTTCATCAGAGTCTTGTGGTGGTGGGTCGACGGGAGCGCGGGCCATGCAGTCGGCATCGAAGTGTTTCCTTCCGGATTTATAGACGACTGTAACGTCGAACTCCTGCAGGCACAAGCTCCACCGCCCAAGACGGCCAGAGTTGTCGTTCAAATTGGCGAGCCAACACAGTGCGTGGTGGTCTCTCACAACCTTGAACGGTCTACCATACCCGTAAGGGTGAAATTTTGAAATGGCCCATATAATTGCCAGGCACTCTTTTTCGGAGGCAGAGTAGTTTTAAGTGCGAATGCACTTTATAAGCGACCCCAAACCATCCACCGCCGGCGGCGGCATCGGCGGCGGCGTCGGCGTCCGCAGTGCTCCTCTATATTTAAAAAGAAACAGCATCCGGTGCCAGGTTTCGATCCGAAGACTTTGCGGCCGCAGCGCGACGCTCTACCGACCAAGCCACGGACGCGACGGTGATATTAGTGTTAGTGACGCGCCTTATATCTTTAACGCATTCAAACTACGTCGTCAGCGGCGTGCGTTGGCGACTCAGCGGCGTTATAGCGGCTTGATAACTGCGTGGTGTACACGTGATACTACAAACCCGATGGAAGAGATGGAAGAGAAGGCGGCGAGGCGGTGGGCTGCGGGGGCCGAGCGCAAGCGCCGCAAGCGGGCCGACAACCGTGCATTCGCACTTTCACATTCTCCCCCTCGGGGAAATGCGGGGGAATTTTTTTCTCCTCCTTCGACAGACCACGGCTTGAATAGGCGATAACCTTTTGGAACCGCTTTGCTTTTGGACGAGAACGGCACCCAAACCTATATCACTCGCGTCCGTGTGCGTTTGCGTTTCGGTGTTTCCGTCGAAATGAGCGAGCACAGGCGGGCATCACAGGCATTTTTGCAGTGCGCAGAATGCTTTTTGTTGGTCGTTTTCACAGCTGAAAGGGGTGCTATCTTTCTTCAAGCGCGTGAGTGATTCTGCAATGCGTGCGAAGTTTGCGACCAAGGCCCGGTAGTATACGCACAAGTCAGAGAAATATTCACACGCCCTTCTTGTCTTTCGGCGTTGGGAAGTTTGCAATGGCTGAAGTTTTTGCCGGGTCAGGTAGGACTCCAACGGCGTTGACGACGTAGCCCATGAACTGGAGTTCCTCGTACGCGAAACGGCACTTTTCCGGCTTCAGCGTTAACCCCGACGTACTAATGGCCTCGAGTACAGACTCCAACCTTGCGAGGTGCTCGTCGAAAGTCCGGGAGAATACGACAATGTCGCCGAGGTATACGAGGCAAGTGTGCTACTTCAGGCGAGCTAGCACAGTGTACATGACTCTTTAAAACGTTGCTGTCGCCGAGAACAGCCTAAAAGGCATCACCTTGAAATTCTATAGGCCGTCTGGGGTTATAAATGCAGTCTTCTGTCGGTCTCTTTCGTCCACTTCAATTACCCTGTAGCCGGTCTTCAGATCAATCGATGAGAAGTACTTCGCATGGCAGAGGGAGTCGAGGTCGTCGTCGATACGTGACAGGGGATACACATCCTTTTAAATGCAGAGCATTTCTTTAACTCACGATGTCACGTGTTCTAGTTGTCTATCGTCATCCGCACCCCTCCCCCTACACTATATAAAAAATAATACTTACCGGCGCCAGGTTTTGATCCCATGACCCTGCGGGTACATGGTGCTCTACCCACTGCGCAACAAAGCCGACACAGAATGGAGGGCTACGAACGCGCCTTATATCCTTCACTCATTCAAACTACGTCAAGAAGTTGCAGATACAACGCATTCACTGCCTGTGGGCGGAACGCGAGGTACATGGTGCTCTTCCCACTGCGCCACAATAATCATACCCACCTGCTAATAAATGATGTCATACCCACCTCGTAATAAATGGTGTCACGTGACCACGTAATTACGTCTCCTTATTTATTTGCAATACAACAACCAACAGCAACAAGTGCAACAACAGTAACGTAACGCAAACTACTTAACGTCGTGCGCCCCCGGAAATGCTCTGCATTTGATCGTGCCCCTCGCCAGGGGATGTTTAGTTTTCTGCCGCAGCAAGAACCAGGCGGCCTCCTGCGCAGTTTGTGGCGCATACCCAGTTGGGGGATTGGCCAGGATCGTTTCACTTACTACATGCCGGTTACGGCAGGGTTTGACTCGAACTTTTTTGGTGATTTTGTTCAATCACTGGTAGTCAACGCAGTACCTTAATGGGCCGTCCTTTTTCTTCACTAGTACAACCGGCGCAACCCAGGAGCTTTTCGATGGCTGTATAATGTCGTCGCTGAGAATGTCGTCGACTTGAGTCCGGATGGCTTCCCGCTCGTATGAGGAGACGCGGTACGATGACTGTCGGGTAGATCAGGCTCTACCTTCAGTTATAATTCGGGGCTTCGCTAGGGGTGTCCGACACAATTTTGAGCTTGCCGAAAAACACTCGCTGTAGCGACGTAGAAAATCCAGGAACATGTCCCGATTTTCTTGCGGCAGCGCCGGGTTCACGTCGAAAACATGCGGCAGCTAGGAAGCATCTCCATGTGCGCGTTCAAAGTTGCCGACCGCTATCACTTGACTGACTTGCTTCTTGCGTTTCATCATGGAACGCAATTGCAGCGTACTTGTTTAGATGCTGGTACTCCTGGGTGAAATTGGTGACCAAAACTTGGTGATTTGCATTGCTTAAAGCGCGCAATGCCTCTTTCGATGGAGACACCGCGGTTGAGAAGCAACCTTTGGTCACTCTCTACGATAGCGTTGATCTCACAAGTAGCATCCTCACAGTACACGGCGATCATCGAGGTTGCGCGGAGTGGCAGGGTGACGTGATCGTCGGCGATCCTTACAGCAGCACGGTGATCGGGGTTCGGTGGCGGCATTGTGGAGTGATCACAGGAAAAAGTTATCGACTTGGTCTACAGATCAATTATTGCTCCGCTGTCCGTCAAAAAGTCCATCCCGAGAATTACGTCGCGGGAGCAGTTTGGTAAAATGACGAACGCTGCAGGGTACGTGATGCCGTTCATGGTGACGCGTGATGTCCACGTTCCACTTTGCGTTACGAGATGGCCTCCTGCTGTGCGTCTATGCGGACCGTTCCATATTGTCCTAAGTTTGATCAGATTAGACGCGAATGACCCGCTCATCACCGAGTAGTCGGCTCCCGTGTCGATGAGGTTGACTACGTCAAAGCCGTCGATCGACAACTGGACGTCGGACGCTCCCTTCCTCGAGTTCCGGGTGCTTCGGGGCGTCGAATCTCGGCTTGTGACTGTTGGCGGTCGGGCACTGTGCGTCGTCGTTGTCGTCGTCTCAGCGGCAGGTTCGGTCATGTCGGGTACGCGTCGTGCCGTGTGGTTGTCCTCGTGTTCAGGAGTCGCGTCTGGGTTAGGTCGTGTCGTCGGGCTGAGAGCATGTCGGGAATCATCGTCTTTCGCGAGTCGTTGCGTCGTTGGAGCGTTTTATTTTTCCGCGGTCGTGCCACTTTACCGAAAGAAGTTGCTGCTTTTAGTTTCCCCCGCGTGGGCTGGGGGACCTTTCACGTGCGAAATCCGCATTGCTACGTCGGTTGGGCAATTGTTATGGGTAGGGCGACGGCGATCGGTTGGAAAGAGCTGGTCCACGGCTGGTGTTAGAAAGGTATTCTCTGATGGGCGCTGGACGGGTCGGGGGTTGGGTGCGTCGACAGAGAACCCTCGCCAACCGAGCCTGTTGTAGGGTAAAGCGACGGTAGATGTGGCCAGCCTCTCCACAGTGGTAGCTCTGCGGACAGTTATCTGGCGTTCGCCACACGTACGTCTTCCTCGGGGCAGGGGTTTGCACCACAGAAGGTCGGGCCGGCTACAGGGGACGATGGTATGGAGTCTCGTGACAATATGGTGCAGGTGGGCGAGGTCGACGGGCAGCAGCCGCGTAGGTCATCGCTTGCAGCTCGCGGGGTGCTTCTGGCGATGTTGATGCACCTAGGGCTTGCTGAACGTCTTCCCTGATGATGTCGGTATGGAAAACGGCTTGGGGTTGAGGCGGCGTTGGGAGAAGTTTCCGCCGCTCCTCCATCACTAGTACGCGGATAGTCTCGCGGAGGCTGTCTGCCGAAATCCGCATGCTGTCGCCGTAGTTCGCATTGGTCGCGCCAACAAAGTTGCGGTCATACTGCTTAGCACGCATTTCGAGGGCCTTTTTAATTGTGCTAGCGTCGGTCACAAATTCGGCGACGGTTTTGGGCGGGTTGCGGACAAGTCCAGCAAACAGCTATTCCTTCACACCGCGCATCAAGAAGCGCAACTTCTTTTCTTCTGCCATGCAAGGGTTAGCACTCCTGAAAATCCTCTTAATCTCCTCGAAGAACACAACAATGCTTTCGTTAGGGTCTTGTGTCCACGTCTGCAGCAATACTTCGTCCCGCTCTTTTCACACAACCGTGGTGAACGTCGCTAAAAATTGCGTCCCGAAATCGTTCCAAGACTCAAGGGAGCTCTCATGGTTTCGAACCAGATCAGTGCTTAATCTTCAAGGTAAAAGAACACTTGCCTCTGTGTTTCCTCAGCGTCCAATTGGTTAAAAAGCCTGACCCGTTCGACTTGATCCAACCAGTCCTCGGGATCCTCAGTAGGTGACACATGGAATGATGGGGGCTCCCTGGGTTGCCGAAGGGCGAGGGCAGGATTGGTAGCGCTGGTCATGGTGCCTGCGTTGATCATCGTGGTTTTCACGTCTTCTTTCTTCCCTTTATTCGGAAGCAGACCAAACTCTGGCTGAAGACCTTGCTGTCGATGGGTGACACGAGTTGAGCTGGCTTGCCGGCTTCCAGGGGTTGTTGGGAGCATAAAGGCTGCGTACCCCGCACCTCACCAGTTGTCACGATGTCAAAGACGACGCAGTTGTCTTCAATGAAAACAAGTTTTTTGGAGCGAACTTGTGCTCCCTTAACAACTCAAAGAATACACCGGTGGCGAACCAGCAGTCAGAAGAGTGACGTCGGCGATCGGAATCCCACGGTATCTGCTTTGCAGGAATTTATAATTCGGCGCCAGTGTTTCTTGAACCGTCGATTTACTTCCAGAACTTTGTAGATCAGAGAAGATTATTCCAGGCCATTGACGTTAGGACGAAACCCTCTCCGAATGAAATAACCCGTGCGGCATAAAAATAAAAATTTGGAATACCCGCTTCGCTTGCGATACAGATCACACAGCCTGCCCGTGAAGAGGGAACCACCATTGGTGCGGCTAAATAAAGTTGTTCTCTCTCTCTCTCTCTCTTCATTTACTTAAATTTTCTCGCGCTCTTTGAGTTTCTTGTTTCTAACACACACACACATATATATATATATATATATATATATATATATATATATATATATATATATATATATGTATATATATATATATATATATATATATATATATATATATATATATATATATATATATATATATATATATATATATATATAACAGAAATAAGAATTGGCAGTCAAGGAGACTTCGGAATGCAAAGGGGATGATGTAGTAGTTCAAGATAAAGAATTCGGAAAATAAGAATGTTCGGAAAATAAGAAGGTCCGGATACCACCTGGCGGGCATTTTTTCTCCACTTTCTTATTTTCCAAATTGTTTATCTTGAGGTACTACATCCTCCCCTTTGCTTTCCGAGGTCTTCTTGACTGCCAATTCTTATTTCTGTCTTATTTTCAACGAGCCCCTCATTTCCTATTCTGATTCGCTACATACATAGCCAGGGCCTCTGTTCGGGCAGTCTTGGTGCCATAGGGAGCTTAAGAGGGTTCAACGCTGGTCTACCACTCTCCACATGTCGTAGACGCTCGAGTCACGGCCCGGGGGTTAAAAAGAAGGTCCCCTTGAACCAGAGTAGTCCGAGTGGCGCTGGCTACCACCCCCGAGAGCAGGAAACAAAAACACCTGAACATAAATACTCCAGAAAGTGAGGGCTAAAGTAGCCCCGCCAGTAGCGTTGTGGTTATCGCACCAGGCCGGTATTCTGGAGGTCGTGGGTTCGGATCCCCCCTGGCGGGCATTTTTTCTCCACTTTCTTCTTTTCGAAATTCTTTATCTTGAGCTACTACATCCTCCCCTTTGGTTTCGGAGGTCTTCTTGACTGCCAATTCTTATTTCTGTCTTATTTTCAACGAGCCCCTCATTTCCTATTCTGATTCGCTACATATATATATATATATATATATATATATATATATATATATATATATATATATATATATATATATATATATATATATATATATATATATATATATATATATATATATATATATATATATATATATATATATAGATATATATTTATATATACATATATATATATTGTAAGGATGCCCGTCGCCAGCGCAATTCACGAAGGAGCAACGCGAGAGTATAGGAAGCACTGTCCACTCGCCATGAGAGGGTACGTGCCGAAACAGAGCATCATCATCGCAGTCAAGTAACAACAATAGACGGCAGCCGCATCGCGAACGCTTGGAAGGAAGAAGAAGCTGCCTCTCGCTTTTGCTCTCGGCCAACACTGCAGAGCGGACTTCGTGCTCCTGACTCCTAGAGCTGACTTTGAGCTGACCAGTCTTTTGGCCTTGGAATAAATCCTCCTTACAATTTATATATTGTAAGCACTGTAGTTCTCCGCGGCACAATATTTCGCTGATTTCAATCTTCTGTGTAATCATCATCACCTCTCATCCTTTTCAGTAATGCTTCGTCTTCGTCACCTGTACATGATCATTATCATCCCTGAGGCTAGTGCTGCTTGGCTGCGCGTTCGCCAAATAAACGGCGTCTGTCTCCTCCGCTCTATCAGTGAGCGACGTCTCCTTGAAGGCCTCTTACACGTGGTGGAGGTGCGGGGTATCCTGCTGGATGCGAGCGGACTGCAGCGCATCCAAGCGCTGGCAAATCGTAACTACGTCGCGTACGGTGGTGGGATTCTGAGCGACGAGAGCATTAAAGGCAAATGTGCTAATGCCTTTCAGAAGGTGCCGGACTTTGTCGTTCTCCGACATGTCCTCGTTCGCCTGGCGACAAAGCGCAAGCACATCCTCAATGTAAGACGTGTACGTCTCACCTACATGTTGAACGCGCTGGGAGAGTTTCTTCGTGGCGCTCTCCCATCGGCTCGCCGATGTGCCAAAAATCTTGCGAATCTCCTCCGTAAACGCATTCCAATCTCCTAGGCGATGTGCGTTGTTATAAAACCACATCCTAGCCACTTTGTCAAGGCAGAACGGTACATTATAGAGCTTCATAGAGTCATCCCACCGATTAAACGCACTCACTCTGTCGTAATAGTCGAGCCAATCGTCGACGTCTTCACCGCGAAGGCCAGCGAAGGATCTGGGGTCCCGTTGGCAGCTGGTAACGGTCCACGCAGGAGGCGCAGAAGCCGTTGCAGGGGCGGTGCGAGTCGGGACGTCCTGTTCCATTGGCCCGGTTGGCATTTGAAGGCGTCTTCCTGAATGTAGCTCCAGGGGTGCGCTAGGAGAGCCAGAGGGCGGGATCGAGGTGCACCTCCACCACGTGTAAGAGGCCTTCAAGGAGACGTCGCTCACTGATAGAGCGGAGGAGACAGACGCCGTTTATTTGGCGAACGCGCAACCAACGCGCGTTTAACGTTATGCCGTTCGGGTTGTGTAATGCGCCGCCACCTTTGAGCGACTCATGGACACTGTTCTACGTGGCCTAAAGTGGAAGACCTGTTTGTGCTATCTGGACGACATCGTTGTCTTCTCGTCCACCTTCTCTCAGCACCTGCAGCGGCTAGATGAAGTGCTGACCTGTCTCGCTAGCGCCGGCCTACAGCTCAACACAAAAAAATGTCATTTTGCCAGCAAGGCCATCAAGGTCCTTGGCCATGTCGTGAGCAAAGAAGGTGTCCGGCCAGACCCTGAGAAGATTAGCGCAGTCATGAGCTTCCCACGCCCGCAGCAACAGAAGACGCTCCGCAGCTTTCTTGGCCTGGCTTCCTACTTTCGACGTTTCGTGCGCAACTTCGCCACCCTCGCGTCTCGGCTAAACCAGCTTCTTCGTTCTGGCACGCCTTTCGTATGGTCTGAGGACTGCGAAAAATAATTTCAAGCCTTAAAAGACGCGCTTACCTCGGACCCCGTCTTGATCCATTTCGACGACACCAAACCAACCTTATTACATACGGATGCAAGCGGGTACGGAATTGGTGCTGTTATTCTCCAGCGTGATAACCAATCTAGAGAGCGTGTTGTGGCTTATGCCAGTCGCACTCTCAGTTCCGCAGAGAAGAACTACACCATTACTGAACAAGAATGCCTGGCTGTCGTCTGGTCGGTACAAAAATTTTGTCCCTACTTATACGGCCGCCACTTCACCGTAGTGACCGATCATCACACCTTGTGCTGGTTATCGACGCTGAAGAACCTTTCCGGCCGGCTCGGACGGTGGATTTTGCGATTACAGGAGTACGACTACACCGTACAGTACAAATCAGGCAAGAAACACCTTGATGCGGATGCCTTGTCACGATGTCCCCTCGGGTCGACATCAAACACCGCTGGCGATGTTTCCTCCGCTGCACGAGCTACATCCTTGGCTCCCATCGACCCTGCGCCATCCTTTGGGTGCTCCGAGCTGGTGTCTTTTCAGCAGGCGGACCCGCACTGCCGAACCATAACTGACCGACTGTCTGGGGTGACGCAGCCTCCTAACAGCCGTTTACGACGCCAGCTTGCAAAGTACACGCTCCGCAACGGTGTGCTCTGCCGCGTCAACCATCACCCTGCTGGAGAAAAATGGGTGCCTGTAGCTCCTCGGGCTTTGCAGCCAAAGATTTTAGAAGCCTTTCACGATGACCCAGCTGCTGGCCACCTCGGCTTTCAAAAAACGTTTGATAGGATCCGAGCTCGCTTCTTCTGGCCTGGCATGTCAAGGTGCGTCGCTAAGTATGTCAGCTCCTGTGCATTGTGTCAGCATCGCAAACGCCCTACAACTGCGTCTGCTGGACTTCTACAACCCATTCCTTGTCCGGCGGAACCTTTTGACGTGGTGGGTATTGATCTATACGGCCCTTTACCATCCACCTCATTCGGCTACCGTTGGATCGTGACCGCGGTTGACCATTTGACGCGTTATGCAGAGACGGCCCCTGTTCGCTCTGGCTGCTCCCAAGAAGTCGCCGAATTTATCTTGCATAACGTGATCTTACGCCATGGCGCCCCCCGGGTTCTACTAAGTGACCGTGGGAAAACATTTCTTTCAAGCGTCATTGCAGACCTGCTTCGTGCATCGAATACCATCCACAAAACGACGTCCTCATATCACCCCCAAACAAACGGCCTCACGGAACGCTTCCATCGTACACTTTCGGATATGATCTCCATGTATATCGGACCAAGCCATACTAACTGGGACGCCATCCTTCCATTCGTAACGTTTGCGTATAATACGGCACGCCAACGAACAACTGGGTACGCTCCGTTTTTCCTTGTTTATGGCCGTGATCCCTCCTTCGTCATAGACACGTGTCTGTTCTCGGCACCTGCGACGGGATCTGTCCCCGGGTCTGACGAATTCATCTCTCGCCTTCACCACTGCCGCCGTATTGCCCGTGAAAACACGCAAGCCTGCCAGCAGGACCGCAAGCTCCAGTACGACGCCTCTCACCGGTGTATCCAGTACCGCCCAGGGGACCAGGTTCTACTCTGGACTCCCGTTCGTGTGCCTGGGCTATGCGAAAAGTTTCTTCGGCGATTCATCGGCCCTTATACCGTTCTGGAGCAGACGTCGCCAGTCAACTATCGGGTCACCCCTGTGTCTCCCAGCACGGACCGTCGCTGTCGGGGAACCGAAATTGTACATGTCTCCCGTCTCAAAAAGTTCCACTCTCGCACTTCCTAAATGCCAGCGGCCGGGCGACCGCCTTCTTCGAGGGGGGGGGGGGCAATTAGTGTAAGCACTGTAGTTCTCCGCGGCACAATATTTCGCTGATTTCAATCCTCTGTGTAATCATCATCACCTGTCATTCTTTTCAGTAATGCTTCGTCTTCGTCACCTGTACATTATCATTATCATCCCTGAGGCTAGTGCTGCTTGGCTGCGCGTTCGCCAAATAAACGGCGTCTGTCTCCTCCGCTCTATCAGTGAGCGACGTCTCCTTGAAGGTATATATATACATATATACATATATATTTATATATATATATATATATATATATATATATATATATATATATATATATATATATATATATATATATATATATATATATATATATATATAGCGACACAACAGTAAACAAAAAAATAAAAAAAAATAATTTTACTCTTGTTTGTAGAAGAGGTCTTCCTGTTTTCATACAAATCGGAAAAAGGCAAGTCCAATTCGTGAACCATCAGAAAACGATTTTTTTTCTCGTGTGTCGCTGTCAATATTTATGTTAAGGCGGGCAGCCTCGCTGTTCGTCTTCCATGCGTCGTCCGCGTAAGCTTGCGATGTAGCCTCGAATGCCGCAGTAGATGCACACCCGGAGTTCATTGGTGCGTACATTGAGCGTCACCGCCTGTTTGCTTAAGTACGGGGGAGCACTCTTTATGTCCTGTGGTTTTACAACGGATTAGAGCAGTCCTGGTGAAGTGACAATATAAACAATACGTTAAAACACTCGCGTATCCGACGTGATTTCACACCCTATCCATATTGTCCTATGACCCACGAGAAACGCGCGACCAACTGCGAATGAATGGAAATTGCCGTGGGCCTGTTCCGCGGACCGTGAGCCCTCTCGCTACAGCATGCAGAGGTCCTATGGAATGCGCGAAATAAGCAGGCCTCCGCGCGTAAATTATTAAAAGCTTCCTTTCTTCTTTCTTTCCCTGTCTCTTTCTGTCTCTCCAGCGTCGCTTTCTTTATGTCCCATCTTTTGTTTCTCGCTTTTCCAGCACCACCTTATCCTCCGCACAATCGTTTTTCCCCTCTCCTCGGTGGCGCCTCTTGTTGCGCAGTGTGCTATTTCTATTTCTCAATAAGCCGTGACCAGACAATCGTTGTACGCTCACTGGCTTAGGCTTCTGCATGCGCTTGTTGTCATCACCTGAACCATGGTTGGAAAGTGCTTGCGGGAATCGCGGCCATGGACTGCGGTAATAAGCGCCCCGAATACAACAAAGCAAGGCGGCAGGTACGAAACGGATACACGTGGAAACGGTTTCAACACGTGCTTACCACCAGCTACACAGACGCATCGCCATACTAGGACCAGCGCGCTTACGCAATCAGCGTAATCGACGCAGCAGCGAAAGAGCTATCAGCAAAGAGCGTTCTCACAGTCAAAGCAAATTCCAAAAGAAACTGCAATAGCCCTCGCAGCCACCACTAGAAAAGAGTACATCAGCATCAACACCGACTCACAGAAGGCGTGCCGCCACTACTTGAATTGAAGAATTTCAAAACCCTCTCTGCCCATACTGCAATGAGACCCGCAATTGCCAAGCATTGAAAATATATGGTCGACCAGGCACACTCCCTTTGAAGGAGACAAAGCGGCCCACGCCGCAGCCACAGAACATTCACACCGAGCCGTCTCTGAGAGGGAGGCAAACCAACATAGAGATGCTTGTCGAAAGTCTATGCCTCTTCACTCATACGCCGAAGTATTGCCACACTATATACAGGCTCTTCGCAGATGTCCAGCGCTGGACCGCCGACTAGCCAAACACGCCACCACAGTACGGAAACTCCAACCACATATCCTCACAACAGCATACTTTACGCCATGTACCCGTCACAATACACTTCCAACTGCAAACACTGCCCGCAGACAGGATCGTTTGGGAATGCACCCACACTCCGGAACTCACACCAAACCCCAATCCCACCTTTCACCGGGGCGTGGAAATGCTGATCAGCTCTGACCTCTCCGACCAACAAATGTTGGTGGCGAGCGCGAAGAAGCCTCTTGGCACGAAGGTTTCCTCGACTAAGGACTCCTCTGACTGGGCGGGTGGCCCTGACAACAGCAACTTGCTGTTTATTAAAAGTTTATTCCTGCGACTCCTCCTCCACCCAGTTGCATATTTTTTGGATTTGGGTTTCCGAGCCAATTCAAACATTAGTTCGTAGTTTACAATGAAGTAGCTGCAAATACGTCGCCCGAAACTGCATTTATCGGCGTGAATATTGTTCGGATTTTACGACACCCGCATTCTACCAGACTTCACGGTCCGGAATAAATTGTGAAATCGGTGTTCTACCGAACTCTGAATGGCAAGTCTTGATGAGATAGCTAACTGGAAGAGCAAAGGTGGAGTTGAACTTCAGCTTGCAAGACCACTGGTGGTGACAGTGCATTCGCATAAGATGTACTGTTGGGGCCACATGGATGCCCGTTGTGTGGACTGCCCGTCATCGATGCCAACAGTTTATGACGTCTGGGCAGTCGCTGTCTTGGCGGGAACGGTGTGACCGTGAGCGCAGAAGATAATGAAGCTTTGCTACAGGAGCGCCTCGTGGATGATGCTACAAATAAAAGCTTACAACTTTGGATCTGGCGACAGACGAACCTTTCCCGTTGTCACTCGGAAGGGGGTTGCGTGCAACTGGGCAATGTGCTGACATGCGGCCTTATATCTTGTTATATTCCCACGTAAGGACATCGAAGCCAAACTCTGCCACACCTTTAAGGATATGACGAACTGTATTCGCTCCTGAAATACCTTGGAAAACCCAATGGCAAAGGAGAGCATCATCAATATACGTCGCATACATCTCATTGAATAGCTGACAATGGGCGTCAAGTTTCTTTTTTGCTACACCTGATCGAGGGAAAGGGACGCCAAAAAATTCCCCCGCATTTCCCCGAGGGGGAGAATGTGAAAGTGCGAATGCACGGTTGTCGGCCCGCTTGCGGCGCTTGCGCTCGGCCCCCGAAGCCCACCACCTCGCCGCCTTCTCTTCCATCTCTTCCATCGGGTTTGTAGTATCACGTGTACACCACGCAGTTATCAAGCCGCTATAACGCCGCTGAGTCGCCAACGCACGCCGCTGACGACGTAGTTTGAATGCGTTAAAGATATAAGGCGCGTTACAAACACTGATATCAGCGTCGCGTCCGTGGCTTAGTCGGTAGAGCGTCGCGCTGCGGCCGCAAAGTCCTCGGATCGAAACCTGGCGCCGGATGCTGTTTTATTTTTATATAGAGAGGAGGACTGCGGACGCCGCCGCCGACGCCGCCGCCGCCGCCGCCGGCGGTGGAAGGTTTGGGGTCGCTTATAAAGTGCATTCGCACTTAATATCTCCGGAAGCGGCTCGCTGAATGTGGCCCAATCGGTTTCACTACCGTCCTAGTTTAGTTCCAATATTGTGCAATATCGGACAAGTATATTGCGACGTTTTGACGTTTGAAGATTTAAACCGTCGTCCCACTTGCCAAACTGACTGACCCTGTTGTACGGTTCCAGCCAGGATTCCACGCCATCACCACTAACAGTGCAGAAGATGGGAGTGTTCCTCTGGCGGCTGGTAACCATCCATGCCGACGATGCCGGTGCAGGTGCACCCAGCGCGCTGACTCACTTCATCGGACAGGTTTGTGCCTGTGCAAGGGGGCCGCTACAGAACTCCAGGGATGCATTTGGACTAGGCATACGCCTGGATCATGGGCAGCCTTTACCACTTGTCCCCTTTTACCATTGTTAGTTAGGCAGTAGCTCCAAAGGTCTCCTCCCTTACGCTGCCGACTGGGACAATCAAGTTACCTACGATGATAACCATGTACAAATGATGATTATGATGGGCATGTGCTGATACGCGATTTACATCACTAATGGAGGATGGACGGGTACAGTCTATGGTAGTGAGACGATGGTTTACTAGCTTAAAACTGCACTAGAAAGAACTTTGGATGGGCTCGCACCAAGGTTGATTGTACGGTCTCCACTCAACAAATGGTTCACCGCGTGACATTGTCAGGGTCTCTCAATATACATAAGCGATTTATGAGTCACACAGCAAACAATTTATTCTTACGTATCGGCCGGCTAGCAGCCCTCTGCCAACACATCAGATAGTGTTCGCTACTAATATGAAGTCGCATCAGTACCCTAAAGCAAGGAGTCTTTTTCACCAGCTTTGTATAATTTTATGTTAACCCAAGGTATAATACATAAGATGGCATCTCGGCCCGGGCCAACTCCACATATTTTAGGCCAAAATAATCTAGGACATGTATGCACGTAATAGGATGCAGTGAATGCAAAGGCATTAGGGTTGATGTTTGGAATCACAATCCTAATATGGTGTGCGCCTCATTGGTGTACTGATGATCATGTTGTGGCGTGTTTCATTCGCAATGAACGCTGTGCTTCTTTCGCGCTATCTGTAGGAAAGATGATGTGTGATTGTGGCTTTGTCAGAGTTGCTGTTGAGGTAGAAGCCTCCCAATAGATCGTAGTAGCTTTATCTTCTTCATAGTGGAATCCTCTTCTTCCGGCTTCCAGCCGACTCCACTTTTCCGCTCTTTGTTTTCTTAGTTGTGCTCCATTTGTCGTCCCTTGACGTGGGTTGCCCTCAACCCAGATGGGGTTGTTTTCACTGCATTCCGCCGCTTCTGCTCCTCTTCTGCGTCACATTGCCATGACTGGCCATATTTCACACCTCATATTTATTTCAGCGTTAATAAACCATGACCGTATACGGTCTGGTCTCTTACCGCCCCCTTAGTTTGCCCCCATGGTCTATTACCGCCAACGTATGACCCCATTGTATATGGTGGGATGCATATGGTCATGAACATTACCGTATGCACCCCACCTATGAAATTAAAAACACCAAGGTCATGTAGCAGGCACCCCACTTACTTTTTTGTTATCATATTGTAGCACTGAGTGCGGCGCCACGTTATTTATATAGGTTTGCACAGCAATGTGTCAGGGAGCGTGGTTGTGTGCTGTCGTTTCACAATACTTGCTTTTTAAAGCGAAGCCTTAGAGTCTCCACTGACCCCGTTGTACGCCAGTACACCCTGAAGGAAAGCTACCTTTCTGTGACGACGGTGGTGAAGGATAATGGTTGAAGTGAATCGTTAGAACCTGGATCTTTCGCGTTATGAAGCCGTCCTATTGCTCCATTTCGACATGGTGGAAGCGAACGCCACGCAACAGGTACCCATTTATGCCGCAGACTTCAAAACCAAACATTAGGCATGTGGAGTGCACAAGCGATGGTTATTGCGTGTATTAGAAAAGTGGTGCATACCTCCAGTGCAACACATGCTCGCAGTGTGGGATTAGCCAACCAGAGTCTGTTACAAGAAAGCTTTGGATTCAACTATCGTTGTCGTTAGACGTAGGGTTGCAGGATTTTTCTCTGCGGCAGTATCTACGTTTCGTCGCTACTTCATCAGAGATTAGTGGGAAATAGCTCATGTTTGCGCTATTACAAAAGAAACGTCTGCCTTGGTACCACTTTGGTAATAAACACGTTTAGCATACTCACGTAGGCCGCCGTACACGTCCTCACAACACTTTCTCAAGACGAGTGTTCCCTGTCTTTCCCTTTAACCAGCTAGATCTATAGAGCGGTGCGGTTCTAGGGTATCTATGGTGGTCTGGCGTTCCGGAGGGAGCAGGTTTCCACCCTCTTCGAGTAATATGGCATCATTTCTCTGATACGATTCAATGTTGTCTTACAATCCTTTGGCTGTTTTGTTTACCGTAAACGTCGGAGTTTACACAAGAATGGGACTTATCACTTTTCCAATGATATCGCACCACCTCCAATGTCTGTGCTCATATTTGATTTCTAAAGCAAAATTTCGTCTAAAATATGAGTCGATGCAGAAATTTAGGCTCACCAAACGGGGCGGCCACCATAAGAAACAAAAAGAAGCCCGCAGAATACACGGACAGATACGTAATTTTTCACTGCAGTTCCTCGAGCACAGCAAAATTGAGTTAGAAGAATAAGGAAAACTTAGGTGTAAATAAGAAGCGACTCCAAGGAGTATGAACCGCGCGATGAAACTGTTTTAATTGGTGCAATGCAGAGCGGCCTGTCGGTGAGTTATTTTAAACATGTCGAATAAAATTCAGCCTTCAAGTATTATTTTTAAAGTGACCGCAGCTGAAAGCACGCATATAACAATCCCATCGAGGGTATTCGTCAAATATGCCCCAATATTTTTGCACAGTGAACAACATTGTTATTGTAACGGTCGCAATAAATGGCAGTTTAAAATCATCCAATGTAGAGAAGTTTTGTGGTCCTTCTAGGATAATGGTTTATGTTTGGTCTCATGAGGCGCATAGCCGATTTATTACGCACTCTCTATTTTATGTGTTCCTTACGAAGAAAACAACAAGGGGATTATCGTTGCCCGGGCAGTTTTACTTTTTACCAAGTGATACATAACCATTTCAATGATACAAAAAATATTCCAAAAACATTGATCTTGTCAGCTATTACGTTTGCGATAAAACTACGAGCTTTGTAGTTGTAATCTAGGGATAGCTTTTAAAATACCAAATCGCCCAAGTCTCCATCCTGCTAGCTCTTGAAATAAACCATACAGAATATTATTTGCTGATGGTGAGATGATAACTTTAGCATTTTCCCACTTACCACCTCGGCCGTAAGATTCCACATCGATGCGAAGCCGGTTAATGGGCAGAAGACATTCTAGTCCTGGCGGCACAGTGGATGGCTGCGGTGTTTTAGGCGATGCCATAGAAGATAACAGGTACCTTGAAGAAATATCTTCAGCACATTGGTCTGAAAAAGGGAAGGAAAGTGCAAAAACATACCGACGAGTCTGCAGACTATATAAAAGTGCAGTTGTTTGTTATGGGTTTACTACTCGCCATGCCATAACGACTTCGCAGAGTGGACAGTTAGAGCTTTAGTTATTTGCAGACGAAAGCGCACAATTTTTGTACGGTCTGTAAAAGTAGCCATTTAGAAATTTCGTTAGCAAGAGGTACACTAAATAGGGAAAGGGAATTACACGTGCAGTTCACACTTTGAAGATGATGGTGGCGCTTATGTTGCTTCGAGAACTTTTTAAGGCTGGCAATGCAGATATACCCATAGAAGGCAGTTTCAGGTAAACATATCGGAATAAATCAACGTAGGAACTCAAATGCTCATCATGATGCAGAGAATGCGGAAGCATTAGAGTTGACCTTTAAAACTGACCTGCCACTATTGTATGAACTCCCGCATTTTACAGATCCTGTTTCCGAAAAGGGCCCAGATACATTCACCGAGTACACTGAAGTCACAAAAGCGCAAGTCGTGTTGCGTAGAAGGGAACCACGCGTTCGTTTTATGCATGGCGAGAACTTAGTGCCTAGGTAGCGTGTGTTCAGGTGTGGGCATCCATCCTGTCATTACCATCGCGTCGTGGACATCGCGGTGTTCGTCGTCACTATTTTTAATTTGCGAGGCTTCCTTCCCCTTTCGCATACTTTGAGTAGGAGGCATTGTCAATCGCCATTTCTTGCCTTATATACCCAATAACCGACGGATTGTGCTTTCCTACTCTCCTAAATGATAGTAATTGAACATCATTCTCAAATTCCTCCTTTATTACTCAGTGCATACCCAAAACCGGCGCTTCTCCGCAAAAGGCCACTAGGCCTTAACCAATTTTTTATTTTCCCTCTTAGTCAGCAAACATCAACGGGAACGGGTGCGAGGCTATTCGCACGAGCTCTCATTTCGAGGGGCACAAAATTTACGCTATTTTTCAACTCCATTTTGTAACTTTTTACAAAGCTCCGTGAGAAATATGGTGTCGTTCAGGGAATCCTGTGTTCATTTTTTTATTTCTCAAGCAGTCACTCATTCGGCGTTCCGTCTGGCGGTCATGCTGTGTGTTCGGAACACGGGCTTTTCGACAAGTAAATTGAACTAATGCTTTCAAAACAAGATTTTACGTGCTAGAACTCAAAGATAGCTTGGCCACTCTCTGAGGCATGTACCATACAAACAGTATCTCCAGAATTGAAGACGCCAAAGATGTCGAGATACAAGAGATGGCGAGAAAGTGATACTTTGAAGCGTTCAATTATCCGCAATATTTGTTGAAATCTCTTTTTACTAGTCGTATAAATTATGCCATTTTCTTGTAAAACTAACACAGCCCAGCGCAAACCTTCTACTATCGTTTCCTTCTCTCACAATGAAAACGGAGATTCTTTCAGCTGCCGTTTTCCTATTAAAATTATTTCTCGGAATATCTGGAGCGATGCACTGCAAAAGAAACATTTTGCATACATCCAATTTACTTTTTACGTCACTCTTATCTTGCTTTCGGAGCGTCGCTTTGTAAATTTTTGACATCACTTCACTCAATCTTGCAATACTTGTGCAGGCGTGCCTTGGTGTGTGCTGGGAGTGTTCAATCAATTGTTCAACATATTAAAAATCCGGACCTCACAGTTGAATAGCAGATTGACTGACCGCCCGACTGACTGACTGACTGACTGACTGAATGACTGCCTGACTGGTTGGTTGGTTGAGTGGTTGGTTGATTGAGTGATTGATTGATTGATTGTTTGATTGATTGTTTGTTTCTTCGATTGATTGTTTGATTGTTTTGTTTGTTTGTTTGATTGGTTGATTGATTTATTGATTGTTTTTTCGATATTTTGTTTGTTTGATTGATTGGTTATTTAAAGAATTGATCGGTTAATTATTATATTTATAATGCATTGATTGATTGATTGATTGATTGATTGATTGATTGATTGATTGATTGATTGATTGATTGATTGATTGATTTATTGATTGATTGATTGATTGATTGATTGATTGATTGATTGATTGATTGATTGATTGATTGATTGATTGATTGATTGATTGATTGATTGATTGATTGTGAGTTTAACCAGTGGAAGCTACGCCTGAGCTATGGGGTACGCCATTCTCAAGTTTCCACATTATTTTCACCTCATGGGTATTTTCAACGTGCGCCGAAATCTTCACACAGTGACATTTTTTCTTTTTGCCACCATTTCAAAAGCACGTACCGTATCTACTCACGTAATGATTCCAGTTTTTTGTTCAAAATAACTGATGTAAATTGATGAGTGCGTTTATTAAGCGGGATAAATATTTGCCGAAACGTTTTTGAGGACCGAAAACGCAAGCAAGTTTCTAGTGAAATTTTTTCGATAGTTCTCATGAACACAATACAAATTTTAAATAAAAATACAATAACAACTCCGCGAACAGCGGCCAGCCGCTTTGCAAACTTAGGCTAAATGCCGTGTTTTCATGAATTACCAAACGCGCCGGTAATTCTGATATGAGGTGACAAGAGTTCGACGAATAAGTGGCTGCCACTGTTACAGTGCGGGACATCAAAACAGGCATGGAGGCCGATTCAGCAACCTGAGTGCATTGATTTCTTTCGCTTGTAAGTAGTTAATCAGCATTTAGTGAGAGTTTCTTCCCCATCAATAATCAACACATGCTCGGTGATATCGCGAATGCCGGCACGTCTGCTGCAATAACGTATTCATGTTCTTTTCGAATATGAAGGAAACAAAGGTACGTTCGAACGACCATGATCAGTTCAGGGTGCGTTGATTGCGCGGGAATGAAAAAGAAATCAATCTTGGGTGACATAATTAAGCGGTGCGAGTATTATGCGAGTAAATACGGTATATGGCTGATTATATTGTACTAAAAAAAGGCCGCTCAGCAATGCTTTTGTGTGAAGCAATATTTAGCATTAACACAAACATATACACGATTTTAATAATGCTCAAAGTTGGGTTAGTGTATATTGACTTAGATACATTTTACCAGCGACAAAAGGCAGGAAATTAGGAGACAAGCAAACAGGACAATCCCTAGGACTTTTTTAAAGGTATCGAGCTCTGCAACGCCCTCAACATCCTGAGAGCATTGTAATAAATAAAATAATTATATACCTCGCTATAACATTACTGCTAGTATGGACCATAAAAATGACTTTCTCGCCTGGTGGTGTTTTCAATGGGGCCTGTTTCGAGCTGCGTTGTAGAATCTTTCACGTTATACAGTGGCTCCTACCTAAAATTTCAAGCACATTTTGTAGTAAGTAGCTCTACAAGCTTTGAAATTCCACGCCTCTCCTTACACTGCCTCAGATTAGGGTTTGTTCTGCAGATACGTTTGGGTATTGCCCTAAGGCTCACGCAAATAACCTGGCTAGTGAACACTTTATAAAATTCTATCGGGTGTAGAAGGTATTTAGTTAAGATGATACGGCCGTCCTTTTTTATACAGGACTGCTTATGATGCACATAGCAAAACGATATCAGAACCAAACGTATTGCAGTCTACAGGGAGGAAACGTGGGGGATTAATGGCAGTATTTAAAAGTTTTGTGGGGCGTTCATAACTTTGTATAACACCGTTTCAACTGCGCCTGCAAAAATAGCGTTTGTGAATGTATTAACGCGTTTCACTGGGGAACTCGATGGCTGCGGTTCTGTGACAGCCATTACTATCTTCATCACGTAAAATATTATCATGCTCGAAATTGTACAGCTTTAAACTGGTCGCACCCAATCCCCAAGCAGGTTATATGCCAATGAGTGGAGCAGAAAAGGAAGTGGAAAGCGAACCGCACTTGTACTGACCGCAGGATCGGTGGCCGCCTCCTTCAACGCTCTTTTTTCTATTTACGGCTGTAAATAAGCCCTTTGCACAGTAACAGTTTGTGGTACAATTTCGGGGTACCCTTGAAGGAAGACAGAGCCACTGGTACTCGCCGAAGCCCCCGAGTCGCCGGTCTCTCCCGGCAGCGTGTTCCTCTGACTGGGGCTACAAAAACAGTCCAAGCCATGCCGATGGACAACTGGCAGCCGTACAGGGAGCCACGTACGTTCTCTGGGAACGAAAGGGACGACATCAACGAGTGGCTCGTTTCCTATGACCGGGTGCGCAAGTTTAACCACTGGGATGCGGCCGCCAAGCGTCCACACATTGAGGTATTCTTGACGGGCACCCCACTGACGTGGTTTGAAAACCATGAGGCGAAGCTAACCACTTGGGACCAGCTAGTAGAGGATATGAAGAAGTGCTTTGGGGATTCGGTGGCAAGAAGCGAGTATAGCAGACGTTACATGAGCGAGCGCAAGTGGCTGGGGAGTCTTGCACGACCTACATCGAAGAAGTATTGAAATTGGGCCGAATTGTGAATCCCGCACTGTCCGAGGAAGACCGGGTTAGGCATATTCTTAAGGGTATCGCTGAAGACGTGTGTGCTTTCCTCATCACTAAGGAGAGCCTCGACACACTAGAAGACGTCATGCGACACTGTCAGGCATTCGCAGCCCTGAAGACCCGTCGCATAGCACCAAAGTTTGGTCGCTTGCCAAACGTTACCACTACAGCCAGCGTAGACGACACCCACGCCAAGGACTTGTCATCGACCATAAGGCAAAAAGTTCGGCAAGAACTGTGGTGACCTGACGAATCGGTGCGTTGCATCGGCACCACTTGCGACTGCCATCCGCCATACGATGCCCTGGTGCGATGTGCACCGGTCAGCTACTACGCTCTGCGAGATGATGCTCCCCAACGTTCATGGGCCCCACAAGAGTTTCATCCGTCCGTAAACACTGCCAGCTATGACGATCACCGTTTCCAACATTCCCAGAACTCTGATAACTTCGACAACCACCGTTAGTCACTTCAACCAGCTGAAACGAATACCTGGTCCTCACCACGCGGTGTGTACTCACGCCGTGACGACAAATACTACGGTGAAGGTCGACAGGCCTACAGACCTCGCACACAGCCCATTGCGTTCATGCAACCCGACAGGATTCGCAGCCTGCAGCCGGCGTGCTACTGGTGTGGGATTCCGGGACACATCGCAAGGTTTCGCCGTCGTCATCGCGAAGAGCAAACCCAGAATTCCCTCTATTCTGCTTCAGGACACTCTAACCATACTATGGAAAGTCACTGGTCTCCGTTCCCGCTTTCCGCCAACAATTTTCGGACCAGTTCGCAGCGCAAGGCTTCTACGGCCACCTCCGATCGCAGCATAACACCACCCGCTGGACGCAGAACCGATCTCCATCGTCTGTAGCCGCGCAGCATCACCTTCGCCGCGAAACTAGCCGGCGCGACCGATGGAGATGAGGTCGCCGGAGAGCCTTCGATAGATAAACAACTTCGGCCAGTTTGTATGATGACAAACAAAGATCAAGTGCTCGTGGACGGTGTTTCTACAGTGGCTTTAGTGGACACTGGTGCAACGGTTTCAAATATGAGTAGTGCTTTTAAAGATCACCTGGCACGTAAAGTGATGTTCAAATGGGACAAGGGAACCTCATGTTGTGGAGCCGGTGGAGAGGCGCTGCACCCTCTTGGTGTGTGTACAGTCAATGTTGCTACGCGAGGACGGACGTTCAAAGCGGAAATCGCATTCTTGCCAATTCAACCCATGATGCAATTTTGGGCATCGATTTCTTGCGCGATTGCGGTGTCACTGTCGATTGTGCGAAGGGCGAACGTTCTGTTACCAGCTTACGGTTATCTGCACTCACTGATCAGTACACATACCAATCAAAATACTGATACATTCCGTGTTTCTGAGGACACAGTTATACCAGCGTGGTCTCTGGCGATCGTACCAGTCATTGCTGTAAGTGACACCGGTATATTTTACGCGATAGTGGAACCACTCTCCCCGAACTGTGCGAAGAAAGACCTTTTTGTGCCCATATTTGAGTTGCCGCTTTGTGCGCTGATGAGGCTACTCCTGCTGACAATATTTTCCCAAACTCGAAGCTTCTCAGCATGGTTAATAAGTCGCTCTCCTTGGATGAGCGAACCTCGTTAGTCGACATCTTTTCTCGATATGCCTCTGTCCTCGGCTTCTCAGCGGGATGTTTCTCAGTCGACACATCAAGCCTCCCGCGCTCGTCACATTATAGATACCGGATCGGCGCACCCAGTTCGATAGAAACCTTAACGGGTGCCACCGTCTTAGCGAAAGAGAATCTCTGAGCAAGTCAAAGAGATGTTACAAAAAGGTGTCATACGTGCGTCGGCTAGCCCATGGGAAGCGCCTTTGGTCCTCGTACAAAAGAAAGATGGTACCTGGATGTTTTGTGTGGACTAACGACGTTTGAACGCCATCACCAAAAAATACGTCTATCCACTGTCCAGAATTGACGATGTCATAGATTGCCTCAACTCTGCGTCTTATTTCTCGCCAATACATTTAAAATCCGGCTGTTGGCAGATCCCCATGGACCCAAGCCACAGAGAAAAAACAGGCTTCTTTACTCCGGACGTTTTTTTTAGTTTAACGGGATGCCATTCACCCTCTGCAACACACCAGCGACATTCGAATGGTTTATGTACACACTTCTGCGCGGTCTGAAATGGGACATATGTCTGTGTTACCTCGACGACATAGTCCCTTTCGGACGAACTTTTCACGAGCACAACGCTCGACTCGAGAGTGTCCTCAGCTGCCTAAAAGGCGCCGCATTAGTGTTGAACTCCAAGAAATGTCGTTTTGTGCCCCACTTTACAGAGTTGGCGTCTCCCCTCACTAGCCTCTTGCACAAAAATGCTGCCTTTACCTGGACCGCCAAGTGTGAACCTTCGTTTTCCCACCTTAAACATCTCCTCACGCCCGGCCCTATCCTTCGCCACTTTGAGACTGGCGCTCCAACCGAAATACATGAGGACTATAGTGGTGTTGGACTTGGTGCAGTGCTCACGCAGCGGCATAGTAGTGCCGAGCATGTGATCGCTTACGCCAGTCGTTGCCTCAGCAAAGACGAACGCAAT
The DNA here is from genome assembly GCF_048455015.1 of Haemaphysalis longicornis. NCBI lineage: Eukaryota > Metazoa > Arthropoda > Arachnida > Ixodida > Ixodidae > Haemaphysalis > Haemaphysalis longicornis. The sequence goes on along the minus strand of NW_027526335.1, from coordinate 156,794,292 downwards.
TACACCTTGAAAAACAGCGGGAAAAAACTCGGAAGGAGAGAAAGCAAACAGACACGAGCGCTGACGAGCAACTGGTGAAGTTTTATTAAAGTAGGCAATAAATAGAAGAAAAGAAAGTATTCATACGCTAGTAAAAACGAGATAAAAAAGAGCTTAAAAGCGGCGTCGGGTGTAAAAGGTGATAAACACGCACAATTTTCTTTTTATCCGGCCAGATAAGCAATCCCCGCTGAAAGAGTGCCGCGGAAGGCGAAATCACGCAACCTCCCCCTTAGTGGCTATGACTGAAGCCTCAAACATTTCGCCGAAAAGGGCGTCACGATACCGCTTAAAATGCGGGTTTCGTTGAGCTTAGGGAAGCAATTTTTGCAATTCTTGAAGTGTAAGGCGAGATTGCTGCCTGTTCCTGTCCGCATGTTATTTGCGGGCTCACGAAGACGATCGTTGACGCACCTGCCGCTCTGGCCCACGTAGACCCGCCCGCAGGAAAGTGGGATCTCGTGTAGTATGCAGTCCCCGCATTTAACATACTGTTTTTCATGCTTTTTCCCACAAGCAGCCCTGGGAGTCTTTCCGTCATACACCATTGCACACAATGTGGCTAGTTTGTTGGGCGCTGAAAAAACTGTCCGCACTCCTCCCTTGTCGCCTATTTTCTTCAGGGGGTGTGACACGCCGTGTACGTAGGGGATGACGTTAAGCCAGCCCCTCGCATTTTCTTGCGACCTTTTCGTAGTCCCGTTGGAATTCACCCGTTTCAAAACGGTTTCCGCTTAGCTGCGCAGCAATGGCGTGGGATACCCTGCCAGATTCAGTCTGCTAACTCAATCTGGCAGGGTATCCCACGCCATTGCATCGCAGCTCAGCGGAAACCGTTTTCAAACGCGTGAATTCCAACGGCACTACGAAGAGGTCGCAAGAAAATTGCACGGGCCGCCTCAACGTCATCCCCTACGTACACGGCGTGTCACTCCCCCTCAAGAAGATAGGAGACAAGGCAGGAATGCGGACAGTTTTTTCAGCGCCCAACCAACTAGCCACTTTGTGTGCCATGATGAATGACAGAAAGAATCCCAGAGCTGCTTGTGGGACGAAGCATGGAAAACAGTATGTTAAATACGTGGACTGCATACTATACGAGTTCCCACTTTCGTGCGGGCGGGTCTACGTGGACCAGAGTGGCGGGTCGGTCAACGACGTCTTCGTGAGCCCGCAAATAACATGCGGGCAGGAACAGGTAGCAATCTCGCCTTACACTGCAAGCATTGCAAAAATTGCATCCCCAAGATCAACGAAACCCGCATTTTAACCGGTATCGTGTCGTAGCCAATAAGGGGGAGGATTGCGTGAGTTCGCCTTCCGTGGCACTCTTTGAGCAGGAGATCGCTTATCTGGCTGGATAAAAAGAAAATTGTGTGTTTTATCCCCTTTTTCATCCGACACCGTTTTTAAGCTCTTATTTTATCTCGTTTTTACTGGCGTATGAATACTTCCTATTCTTCTATTTATAGCCAACGCGAATAAACTATCACCAGTTGCTCGTCAGCGCTCGTGCCCGATTGCCCTCTCTCCATTCTAGTTTTTTCGCGCTGTTTTTCAAGGGGTCATGTATACCCAACTAGCCCAATGTCAAGCTTTACTGAGCGCAATTACACAGTCACCGAGCAAGAATGCCTGGCTGTCATCTTCCCGATCAGTAAATTTCATTCTCACGTGTACGGCCGTCCCTTTATAGTCATTACCTACCACCGCGCGCTGTGCTGGTTGACTGGCCTCCGTGCCCCTAACGGACGACTAGCTAAGTGGGCCTTAGAGCTCCAAGAATACGACTTTGTTATCGCCTACAAGAGTGGTCGTCGGTACGCAGAAGCTGATTGTTTTTCCCGCCTCCCAAATGCGTGCACTGATCGGGAGGAAGACCATTTCGACGACTGTTTGGCAGCTGTAGACACAGAATTCCCCGATGTTGCTATCTTCCGTTCAGAACAGCAGAAAGACCCAAGCCTCCCGCAACACTTCGCTGCTGCTGCTGATCCTACGGCTCTTTGGCGCTACTCGTTGGATGACGGGCTACTCTACAATATTAACTACATGCTTTGGGGAGCACGTTTTCTTCTTGTCGTGCTAAAACCATTGCGTGCTTGAGTTCTACGCACCATGCATGACGATGTTAGTGCCGGTCACATGGGTTACATAAGAACACTAAACCGTACCCAAGAAAGATTCTTCTGGTTGAAAATACGCCGTAAAGTTCAGCAGTATGTGTCGAGTTGCATCCGATGTCAGCACTACAAGCGCCCTACGAGCAATCCATGTGGGCTACTCCAACGTATAACACCGTCTCGTTTCCCCGTTGACCAAGTCGGCATTGACTTAATCGGTTCGTTTCCACGCTCTTCGACCGGTAATCGCTACATCATTGTCTGCGTCAACCACCTGACGCGTTACGCAGAAACCTCGGCTGTAGCAGCTGCGAAGGCAGACGTCGTTTCAACAATTTATTCTCCGGTTCGTCATCCTTAGTCATGGTACTCCCCGCGTGATTATCAGCAACCCTGGACGTCAGTTCGTTGCTGACATTGTGAAAGACTTGCAGCACCTTTGTTCGACTCAGTTTCGTCACTCGACACCCTATCACCCCTATACAAAAGGCTTGAGCGAGTGTACCAACAGGATCCTCACCAACATGATTGCGATGTATGTTGACTCTGGCCGCAAAAAATTTGATGAGATTTTGCCGTTTATCACAGGCGCGTACATAACGGCCCGACATGAGACCACAGGCCCGTTCTATTTGCTCTACGCCCGTACACCTCATAACACCCCGTACACAATATTTCCCTTCGCTTTGGATCACGACACATCCGTTTCGCGCACAGTGTGTCTCGCTGAAGAAGCTCATCGCCTCGCTCGTTTACATACCCTGGCCTCCCAGCGCCGCTCAATATGCCTTTACGACAGTCGGCACCATGCGGTTTCGTACGCTAAAGGCGACATGGTATTGTTGTGGACGCCTGTACGCAAACAGGGCCTGTACAGCAAGTTCTTGTCTCATCACACGGGCCCATATGTTGTCATCGATAGGTTGACTGATGTCACGTACGTTTTCTCTCGCGTAACAACCCCTGTACGGAGAAGCAGCAAAACTGAACTCGCCCGCGTCACCCGGTTGAAAACATTCCACCCTCACCTGTGACTTCCTCGTGACTCGCCCGACGGGCTTCGAAAGCGAAGCGGGAAATGTCCCGCTCGAAACTGTACAGCGTTAAACTGGTCGCAACCAATCCCCAAGCAGGGTATGCATCAATGGGTGGAGCAGAAGAGGAAGTGGACGACGAACCGCACTGGTACTGACCACAGGATCGGTGGGCGCCTCCTTCAACGCTCTTGTTCTTATTTACGGCTGTAAATAAACCCTCTGCAGCGTAACAATATGATTGACTGTTCAGTGTTATCTCGTTGAGGGTAGCAGCATATATTTGTTTACTTTGCATAATTGGTACGGGTGTATACGGAACAAAATATTTCCCTGCACACACACAGAGTCGCAAAAGAACACCGTGTGGCAGGTATATGACGTAGGACTCGCCACGCTAAGAAAGCTGGAACATTTACGACAATGTCTGTAGCACAATTTGCCCCTGTTACCGTAGTGTAAATGTACCGTTTTAACTTTCAGAGCTGACAATTGTTGGGTCAAAACCAGGTCTATCCCCATTTTTTCTACTCTCTGTAACGCGATTGTAATTTTTCTGGCTTAGGTTAGCTTTTGTTGTGTTAAATGATTGCTTTCTGTTCGCTGTGATCTGTAAATTAGGTAAATTTTCCTCATGTTAGGAAGAGTGAAGTGAAGTAAAGCTGTACGTAGCGTTTGTTTTACAAAACTGCGGTTGACGTCACCTAGAGTACAGTAGTATTAACTTTGCAACTAAGTGCTTATAATACCCTCAGACGGCAATGTAGAGACAGCCATCATTTCGTGTTTCTTTGGAATCTTAGGCCACCGCCCAGAATTGCTAGAATGTATTTATTAAACATAAGGTAACTCAGCATATGGCCGAATATTAGATGTTTTCCTGCTCCCAGATTTCATAACTTCATTACGTTGAAGCGTTTTAGAACTACGTGATATATATTATGTACCTGCATTAATTTTTCCTAATAAAACGATGCCATATCATGCCAATATGTTTTCTGTTTTATAGAAAATTATGTACCTGATTTACAATCACCCAAAGATGAACAGTGGTAACAACATGTTATTAAAAATTTTGTCTTTCGCCAACAAAGAGACTCATGCAGCATAACAAGGTTTCTTAGAAAGGTGGGAAATCTCATTAACACCCACTAAAGCACGCATGAGGTGTCATACATTCTAATCGAGGTGCCTCTGCTCCAAATGAGATCATATCTAGTTGCGCACAGCGTGAGGGGGGAGGGGGGGGGATCCCAACGAGGCCTCCTCTGTATCTGTCACAGATAAATCTGGCCGTAATTTTTTTCTCTCGGAAGTATTTCTCTAACCATCATTACAGGGCATCAGCATGTGCTGTCGTCGCAAGTACAGGCAGTTTGGAACGACCCTGAGGGGAAACACAAACGGCTAACGTAATCGGAAGGTTAATCAATTGCACGTGAGCTATCTTTTACAGCATAGCTTCATACCTTTTCCTAACCGGTTTTATATCCACGGAGAAAAACGCCAAGGTGCCACGGCCAAAGACGCCTAAATTATCGGTCAGGCTAATCAGGTATGCACCATAGAGCTCAGAATTCGCTTATGGAAACCACAAAAGAAGCATCGAAACAGCATTATGGATGGTAAGGTGCCTGCGAACTATGAGACACTCAACCATGTGTTGCTGGTGAAGATTATGCTGGCAGATTATCTTCGAAGGCTAGAGAGGGCTAGTGCAGTAAATAGAGCAGTTATTTTGCGAGACGCGGAGTGCCTGTTACCGGCTAGGCAGGCCCAAGCAATTGCCGCTGGAGAAGCCGAGCGTAGTATAAGTAGATAAAGTGTCAGCATACCGCCACCGAGGCCCGCAAGTCCGAAATAGCGGAATTTTGGCGTTTATCAATGTTGGGAGATTGCCATATCTTCGGCCTGGCCCTCAACTTCACTGGGTCGTTTGTAAAAAACATTACCGAAGATAAGCATCATCTTTGGACACACTTCTGCAGCTGCAGTGCTGTTAGACGAGTTATCTGTGATTCGCATTCGGAACGGCGTCAGTCGCGCGCAGCCGCAGAGCAGGGAGGTCAACCTAACCCTATCAAAGTTGAACGACTAAAACGCATAAAAAAATGGCTGCCCCACGAACCATTGCAGAGTAAACAAATGTCCTGCAATGCGAACCGACCAATCATCATGGCGGCAGCATGGAACCACAGGAAAAAAAAGAACCCATACTCAGTACACTTCTGTAGTGACACTAGCCGAGCGCAAGCGACAAGCCCGCCGAGACGACGATAAACATTTCATACCCTCGTCCATCACCATTTGTAGTGGTGTACATATTCGTTGCAGGACATCCACATTAGCAGGGCGGCATAGCGAGCAATTTGTTTATGTTGTTTTCTTTTCTATTCTGCATTGTGTAGTTTCTTTACGGCTGGCTTTTGTTTTACTTTGTGCAATCTTGATAGTCTTCTCTATCCATTTTTTTGGGGTTGTTGGTGATATGTGGGCGCCACCAATTCACTCGCCTAATCTCTATCCTCTATACGCCCCTGTTTTATTCAAACATAGCAGTTGTAATTATTATTTCCATTACCTTTTAAGACCTCACATGCACAAAATATCATAAAGTGCTGAAGTTTGTACTGACTACTATAAATCACCGCATTTTAATCACTCATAAGCAAAGTAAAAAACTCTACCTTTCGAGAGCCGTTAGGAATTACGTGCTTGATTTCATGTTTACTTCAATAAGCACGACGGGAAATTTTACCTTACGGCACGTTAGAAAACGCAATAGGGCAGCAAACATTTCTATCTTCCACCCAATGTCCTGGAAGCAACACAAAGAAAATAAGTGAAAGATTTTTGAACATTTCGCCTTGAGGCAACACATGGGATATAGCATTACGGAAATTAAAAAAAAGAAGTAAGAAATTCCGCTGCAAACTTCTATACTGTCACCCAAAATAAAACTGTTTCATAGCGACTTGAACTTAATTTTTCCTTAGTAAACAAAAAGCTAAACATCATGTCCCGTGTCAGGCAACCACATAAACATAAACATTTGCAGCGGGTTTATGTTCTACAGTTAACACAAAGGAAAAGTCAGAAGGGAAGCCACATAGTTATGCTAAAGGAAACGCAAACAGAAAGGAAATATTTTTCTTAGGGCTTGCTGAAACATAACAATACACTTATAATGTGCCAACAAGATGAATACATTTTATTATATACCAGGGTGGATATGAACAAAACCACTAAATTTACAAAAGTCGAGATTGGATTATTGGCTTACAAAAATGGTTCTAGCGGCCTTATTTCTACAATACTTGTACGAGTTGCTTATCAGGAAAGCGTAAGAAACTGAAGGCAGCAACAAGTCCGGATGAGCCTGAAGCTGTTTTTTACATGAATGGCGCTTCGTGGCGTTTTGTTTTGACGGTGCCTCTTTCGAATTATTTCAGTCGATTAGCTCGTTTTGATTTACTTGTAGACATAGAGTTTTATACTAATATATACAGCGAGTAAGTGGAGCTTTCAATAGCTCCCCGGTACCGCAACTAATATATACAGAGATAAATGTGACACTGCAATCGTTGGCCGTCACGTCCGTCTCCATTGAAGCTAGCGGTGTTCTTCGCCTATTTGCCTTGGCGAGCCACAGGACTTCTTTTTTGTCTCTAAATCAAAGTGAACAAATAAGGGTAACAGCTTTTTCTACCGGGAAGCTTCTAAATATTCCTAACATATAGATCTTTTTAGAGATTCAACTTTATAGTAACAAAACAAATTCGATTAATCTTTTACTGTAATGGTGTTGCGTTTTTGCAGCTAGAGGCAACTTTCCAGCCGGTTCATGTGCCATGCCAAGGACAAGTGGAACGTCCCTACCCGGTACGTGACAAAACGCTGGCTGAATCGTGGGTTGCCGAGGCAACGGCGTTAGGTTTCACTCTAGTATTTATTAGTATGAAACTATATGCTTGCAAATGAACTTTTTGCACACCGTGGTGTAAGACGACTGATCAGCTGAACTAATACAGAAGCCTTTCACCGAAATCGAGCACAAAATGGCAGTATTAGAAGGGCTGCCATGGTATCTCTGCTGAACGCGAACCCCGTCAGATCTCCAACACTGCAGTCGTAGAAAAGCTTGCTAGTCTATTGAAACTGCAACATGAATTCGTGCTACATGTCTTCGGTAGAATATTTAAATCGTATGAATGATGTTATGAAAATTCGTAAAACCACGTTCAATATTCAAATTTGTTCGCGCAGAAACAAGCACAGTGAAATTGACCATGCCACAATTTTTACAAAATTTTTATGTATCTAAATGCCTTCGGAACATCGTCAACAAAGACACTCAAGACTTTGAGTGAGGGGTTCCAAAGTACCTCAGCCAAAAATTAGTGCTCTATACCCATCAGATAACTTGAAAATTGCTAAAAAATATTCGGTTTTCCGGTTGTCGCGTTTTTCGAGCACTCAAATTACGTCATCACAGCACTGTGCCTGATCGGCGCCTGCTTTCTTTCAGTAGCAGAAATGACCGCATTAGATAGACTCTGCAAAATGGCACAAACGTGAAGAAGAAATGTAAGGCGCACCTGTTGCGACGAGCCACACCCGGTGCAGCTCCGGGCTCGCAATAACTGTAGCTTTCACACTGCTTCCACACGCGAAGGAAAGAGTGGATGCGATTATCACCAGTGCTGCGAGGACTTTGAAAGATCGATTTTTCAGTTAATTGATTCCCCCTTTGGTTATTCGGGTCACGAGTTCAGCGATCAGCCTAAAGTAACGCCATCTTTCCTGATCCCTCGTCCCGCTGTTCAGAAACTCGACCACGAAAATTGAGCCGCCCGAACACTAACCTGAGCGTGCGAAAATTCTAAAGAGAAACTTTTGCGTCACGACTAAAACAAGGGGTTTGGTTCAATGAAAATAGGAGTACAAAAACAAGCAAACCCCAAGTGCGATTGAACATTTCTTAGCTAGAGGGGTGTTGCAATTTTGTCCGAAGGCATTTGTTTTTTGTTTTTGTCCTCCAGCCCATGAGCGCCGTTGCGCGGCAGGGAGCAAGCCTAATCTATAGCGCTAACTGTATTTCACAATGTAATCATCCTTCAATACCTTTCTCAGTGAAGGGAAACCATTGATACGCCATTATATTCTTCTGGACGTCTCAATACTCCTCCCCCCTAAACGAAGGCTTTCGTTGGTTCAATAGTAGCTGAGAAATAAAAGCGCACAAGTGAATGTAGAATGGTTGGCAAACCGTACACTTACGATATAATGGCTTTTCAAGGTTTGGAGTATGAGCATGAGAAGACGCTACAGAATGATTTTGTTTGCCACAACATGACGTGCGCCATACCCACAGAAGCTCCTACAATTTTTTTAGTGTCAACCCGTCTATGGTCGTATATCGTAATTTCTTACACGCGTCACTTGAAGAAATGTACGTAGAAAGTTTTAATGCCTGCAAACAATCAGGCCGGACCAAACCATGACCAGTATGGCACCCTTAACTTTTCCAACATCTGCTGCAACTGTCGTGAATCGCATTTTTCTTTTCAAGGGATAAAACTTCTATTAGACTGTTATGCGTTTCAACCGGTGACTTAACGAAGCCGCAAGTCCCCTTTTGCATGTACAGGTACAATGCGGCAACCCAATATCATCATGCTACGTAGTTTCTGAAAACATATGTTCACTATTCTCAACGACAGCGAAAAACCAATACGCCTACGCGTCGAGATTTCAGCGCACGTAAATATACCAAATTAGTAAAAATATTCTAAAACCCTTTACCACAGTGCGCTGTATGCCCAGTTTCAGCCTAGGCTTCTTAAACCCTACCCTAAATCAATCAATCAATTAATCAATCAATCAATATTCAATAAATTTTTCTCTGCGATCAATTTTAGGCCTTCAAGTCCTCCGTTCCTTTCAGGTTGCGTCACCCAGTAGAGCATGGCTCTGTCGGCGAAGTATGCCTCCTTATTACCGCCCTACGCTCACCCCGCCATTATTGCAGAAGTGAGCAGAATCTGAAATGTTCAATTTCCTCACCTTATTCGCCGTCACCCCTTTAGGGTCTCTCGGAGCGCCCTTCAGTGAACAACCCGTCCGGCAACGGCGGCACCCGCTAGGTGATGATGATGATGATGGTGGTGGTGGTGGCGATTGTGATGATGAGGGTAACTGACTGTGTTTGCAACGCACCCACGCGGGAAGATACGTTAGGCCAATACAGTTGATTGTGCTGAGGTTTCCGGTTACACGCTGAGTTTATTTTACCAAATATCTTCGTTTTCCTTTTCTACTGCACTCATGAACGCAAGTTAACCGCGAGACACATGGGGTTTGTTGCGAATCAGTGCGCCGCTACCCCGTTCGCGCGTGCTGCCTTTGTCAAAACATATTACGACACAGGCCGCGTACTAACTAACTGTCGTAGCCCAATGGTTAATACGGCTCACACTAACTCTGTCTGGTCTACCAGACACAGGTTCGAATCCTGCCGGTGCCTGTGTGATTTTTGAGATGCGAAAGCATCTTATGGTCTCGGCATGTCCCGCGGCGGCGTCCGCACTCACACTGCGCATGCGCAACTCTCCTCCTTACACCCACAGCTGCGCGATACTACACTAAACTTTTTTACACCCTTTTAGCCAAAAAGGGTGTAGCATAGGTGGAAAAAGGGTGTTGGGAGGCCTTCACACCCTTTTTCTTGAGTCTCAACACCCTTTTCCTAGCTCTACGCCCTTTTCGTTTGAAAAAAAGCGTGTTGATCAACTTCAACACCCTTGGTTTTTCTTAGGGTGTTGAAAGGGTGTGGAAAAGGTGTTCAGCTGTTCATTGAATAAGGCCATGTTCGGATGCTAATAGCACTGTAAAGAAGAAGACATCCCCTCATATACTCCTCTACTCGCAAGAACTTTCCAAACGCAAAAAAAAAAATAATAATTGCTCTTATGCAATGATCGCTCGTTTTCTTATTCGGTGCACCACATGCCCCAACTTTAGCTTTGGCACGTGAAACACCAATTTGAACCTTCAAAATTAAGAAGACTGTAGTCGTGTGGCGAAAAGGATGTTTACCAACTGCAACACGCTTGGCTTTCTGTAGGTTGTTGAAACGGTGTGAAATAGGTGTTCAGTTGCAATAAAAGAACAACGGAGCTGGGGGTCGACCTAGTTTCTTCCGGTGTTGCTAAGTTTTGTTATGGTTGCTAAGCTTTACAATGTTCTTGCTCAGCCAGGATGACCACTCAGGGATGAGGCCAAATTTAACAGGATTTCAAAAGGCTGTTCCAGTGTGCCCCCCCTGCCCCCCCTCCACATTTCCAGGAGATCCAAGAGGGAAACAAGGTAGGTCGGCCCCCAGCGTTGCTGTTTCTCGAGCCTTGTACCACTATTGCAAGCTGCGCGAATTTTTTTATCTTTTAGAATCCAAAAAAGACTTGTACCTTTGAAATGGTACAGTAAGAGGTGCGCATACGCATACGCCCCTTGAGCTCACACTCTAACAAGCTCGACAGCCGACTTCACTGTTATAATACCCTATCTGCGGTGGTGCACCCTTTACAGGTGCCCCAGTTTTTTTTCTTTGTTATTTTTGGTAATGCCACCGAAACTACCTGCTGAAGCTTAAAGAGCTTCACTGGTAATAAATTATGCCAATTCATATAGCTGTAAACATCGTGAGGTACAACCCCCCCCCCCGCCCGCTTGTAGAGAATGTTCAGTCCGCCCGTGTAAACAGGTACAAAATGCCTCCAAAATTGGAGGTCTCTCCACCTTTTTTCTTCATTGGCAGTCTTTTCTTACACCCTTTTTTTCTTTACGCCCTTTTTCTTAGTTTCGAACACCCTAATTTGTAGCTTCACACCCTTCTGGGAAAAAGGGTGTTGAAATTATGAACACTCTTTTTGAAGGGTGTTGAGGTGGTAGGGAAGATTTGTATGGTATTTAATAAAATTCTATAAGTTACGGATCAGAAAAACTACCGAGTAATTATAAAGTTTTTGCCAATCCACGTGTTGATTTGTATATTCTCGTAGTAAAATCCATACTTCCAAAATTAGCGCTAAAATATCAGTTTTTTGCGACAAGCCCACCGACTCCATCTGGGGGCTTTCCTCTGCTGGGTATAAAAGGTAGAACAGCACATGTATTGCTAAGTAAGTGTGCACTCCCTGTACTGCTTGCATCCCGTGTTCCAACTGTAACTTGTACGTATTGGCTGTTTGTGTTGAATGCTGCGCGCTCCGCCGTTTGACATTGCCTCTGCGCATGCCATCACCTCAAAAAAAGGGTGTGAGACTCAACGCCCTTTTTTTAGGCTGTTGAGCATCCTCAACACCCTTTTTTAAAGGTGTTGAGCTCAACACTCTTTTTTCATCCATACACCCTTTTTTCGCCAAAACACCTTTTAAGGGTGTTAGCCATGGGACAAGATTTTTACACCCTTTTCGGCCAAAAAGGGTGTAAAAAAGTTTAGTGTAAAAAAAGAAATAGTTAGCGGCGCCCGGTTTCTATCCCACGAACCTCTGGCCGCAATGGGAGGTACGCCGTGCTCTTCCCACTACGCTACAAATTCGGGACAGGAGCAAGTGCTACGAACGCGCCTTATGTCCTTGACTCATTCAAACTACGTCAAGAAGCTACTGATACAACGAAGGCACGCGAAGCTGAACGTCAACGGAAACGACGAACTGAAAATGTTAGAGGAGGATGTTGAATTTCCCGTGGAAAAGCTGTGGCGGGAAGCGCCACGTGCCTGGCAGCTCAACCAGCCCCGTCCGCAGCGCCTCTGATGCTGATTGTGGCAGGATGCCCCTAGGGATTGGCCAACCAAAGAATCCATCACGAGATAGGTTCGCGTTCAACCACCGTCATCATCTTCCCGTAGGGGCACCGCCGAAGAAGAAGAAGGAGAAGACAAAGCTGGAAGATGAGGGCGTGTACGTTGCCCTCAGCCGGTGCACCAATGTCAACAACCTTTACCTCACCAACGCTGACGGAGACTACCCATTCTACCACAGATACAACATCGACAAGAACATGATGGACGAGTTTCGGCGCCTCGAGAACCACCGCCTACTCACCGTAACACAACTGTACTTGCATGCCTTTGCCACCGGTGTGGACCCGGACGCGGAATTCCCTCTGGCGCTAGTAAAAACAGGTCACTCAACATAACGGCAGCAAAATGGAACCACACGGAACCGCCACGGTGCTTCGCATCCTCATCAGGTTTCCCCACGGGAAGATGGTGTAATTTTTGTATTGTGAATGCTATGCGGATGGACGCGGGCGGACATGTGTCGTCCTAAGGTGCTCCGCACCTAAAACGGTAAACTGGTTATACATTATATACCTTATATTTCCAAGCCATCAACGCTCTTCCTTGGCCCAGTCGTCTGGGGCGCTGCGCTTGTTATTTTGCAAGTTACAAGGTCAAATGCCGAGGATACATTCCCTTTTTCTGAAAGTTAATTTTTTCGTTTTCAGCCGGTATTTTCTATACTTCGTTCACCATTTTTGAGCTGTCACGTTCGCTGCTCCACGGACGAGTTCGCAGAACGCGCGCAGACTGACACTGATGCGCTAGCGGGTTTTCGTGGGCGTGGTGTTGCCATAAGCACCGACTGCTTGCGGGCAGAATGAGTGGGCCCAGGCCAGAATGAGCACACCCTTGGCCGGGTGCGAACACGCTTTTTAGAATACAGGCATGAGTTAGCATCCTCTAAATATTGTGAAAAAAACGCATGACATTTGAGCGTCTGCAGTGGGCCTTCATCCAGTGCGTAGGCATCCAGTGCGTAGGTCTCGGCTAGTGATTGCTACAATTCCAAGCCGTCCTGGGAGCGTTATCTTAGGCATTTTACAGCCGAGAACATGGCAGAAGTGCGGTAGGATGAATATTGAGATATCGAGAATGCCCATCCAACGATAACATCGGACGTCAAGAATGTTGTTTTACAAAACCGAAACCGAAACTTGTTTGAATGCTAATTATGGACATCGTCCCACCATGCTGCACGTCATTCCTACGTCACAGCGTATAGTTGGTGCGGCCGCCGCATCTCGCGCATAGTAGTTTTTCTTTTTTTCGGGCTTTATATAATAGCTATCGAGTTATGAACAGGATAAACGATGAAAAGTTTGTTAATTTGAGCCCCTCTAAGGAGCGAAAGCAAAAACGGAAGCTTGAACAATTCACTTGTGTCCCTGTATGCCCCACGCTCGACTTGGTCTCATCATTGGATTCAATTGAAACGTCTTATTTGCTATAAAATCTAATAAAATGCCTCAAAACCGCAGAGGTTAGTGAGTAACTATGTAATCGTAAAATAAAAGCGCCGTTTTAAAGCTTCGCACATAAAATAAAGCGTGCTTCTTTGACAGGGAGCCTTTAAGAACTGTTATTCGTACAATTCTGCAGACAGAGCTGCCATTAACAATAACGCAAAATTTTGGTACAAACTGATTAAAGATTTAATTTGTTAAAATATCAAATAATAAATTGTTTAATGGCTCAGAAATGGTTTATCTGCGTTCCTATGAAATCATCACCTTTGGAGTTTTTTTTTCGTATTTTCGCTACAGGCCGTCTGGTACAACCATACAGGTGGGAAATTAACCGCTCAGTCAGGATGTCTGGGCGCTGTCATAGTTAACATATGTACTGCTACTGCAAAAGGAAACCGCGATGCGCGCTCTCCTTACCACGAACTAACGTGTCTACATTGTGGGTTTGTACTTTAGTAAAGATGTACTGATGGTAGCTCGCCTGCACTAGTCCTCCGATTTGATAAAAAGAAGTACCACTGTGTTTGCAGGAACTAATGTAGCGAACATCGAGTTCCAAAGCGAAACGAGTTTCCCCCATTTCGTCCGGATCGGCTACCTCGTAGACATAGTATTGCATATTGAAGAAAGCAAACCCAAGCATGCGCATAATAATCGCATTGACACGCCTAGCCGGCCGATATGACCTTGTCATAAGACCATTGCTCACTTCGCAGGCATTGATTCTCAGGCGCAGTTTCCTCTCTAGTATGCAGAGTCAGAAAGTGTTAGGTACGATCGTTGCGACCGTCGTGCAGCCGCAGCCAATGACAGGACGAAGCTGTTATCAAAATTACGTCACTCCGAAAGTTTTTTTTTCGACTCCTTGAGGAGGCGCCAGTGGGAGCACTTGCTGTTACGAGTATTTCGAGTGGCGTAGCACGGTGCTGGCTCTCCCGCGATCAACCGGCCTTGCGCAGGAACAAGGGGCTTCCACCGCGTGTCCATACGGCGCTTTGTTCTGCCTGTTCCACGTTTTCCGGTAGTAGCTTGTCTCGGCGGGTTAGGTGGCTCATAGCTGCACGAAGTTGGCTGTGACAAAGATCGCCAGCGACACTTCAAAGTGGCGGCAGAAGATACTAATAACGCGGCAGGTGTCGTGTACGAACAGTGACGATGCGGACAGCTGCTAAACACGTGTTGCCGGCGGGACTAGCTGCATGGACGAGCGGAAACGTCGGCGCTAAACGTTGCCACGCTGGTCTATTCAACATCTAAAAGGCAGTGTATAACGTAATAGGCGTAATAATTTTTCCTTAAAGCGGAAAGCTATTTTGTTTTTCTTCCTCGGATTTCAATTGCACATGCCGGAGTGCGCCGAAAAGAGGAGGCAAGCATAGAGCGAAAAGACCGGGCATAGCGATTCCGACAACGCACGGCATGCACACCTCGGTGCATGTTTTCGAATTCACGCAAGCGGCTAGTCGCTGCAGCCATGTTTGCGATCAATCGTGCATCGCATCGGACGGCTCCGTCGTACTTGAGCCTCTTGCATAATAGTAGTGGCCTCGACTACGAAGTAACTCTAGCAAGGAGAGGATGTTGAGAGAATCTCAGTGCTCGCCGGTGATAATTTAAAACAGGGAGCAAGTGGGCTGGTTGGTGCACGTTTAATTGTTTAAAATGTAAGAAACAGCGCAAAGGACACGACGTAGAGTAGAAGACAAACACGCGGCGCTGACTAACAACAAAGTTTTATTGCTTGCAGGCGGCTTATATACACATCTAGAAAGGAATGAAAAGGAAAAAGGAAATTACAGATAGCAAGAGAAGAGGAAATACGGATGGCATGAAATGTCCTTGTCACATGGTCATTGATACGTAAGGCCCAGTTATACATTTGAAAGATACGCGATTTCATTTTTATACAGAAACACGCAAGGTTTGCATTTACACTTATCGCCGCTCTGACTAATACAAAAAGCTTCAAACATTTCACGTGTGCATTTGTTTGCATATCTTCGAATGATACGACTCTGATCAAATATTGGTTCGCACTTACACTGGCGACAGTGCGCAGCTAGGTGACCGCCAATATTCGATTTAGTAGATTTGCATGTTCCTGGAGCCGTAGATTGATACATCTTCCCGTCTGACCCACATGGCGTTGTTTGCAATCCAGGGGGATTTCGTAAACGACATTCGGACGGCAGCCTATGCACTTAGTTTTGTGGTTAATCTTACATGGCACATCTCATTGAAGATACTGTCCATATACATTTCGGGTTCTTCAGTCAAACCTTATTCCTACTGCTCCCCAAGGACCGCCGAAGCAACGCCACAAAGTCGTGTTAAAAATCGCGCATATTCCCCCCATCTCGAATACGCGTTCTGTGTATATGACCTGTCGTTCTGGACTAACATGAGTTCGCCTCCGCGGGACGATAGACTGCACTAAACTATTCACTGAACAATAAACTACCACCACCAACGAAGTAAGAGCGCCGCCCCCACGAGTCGAACTTTTAGCCCTCGGTGACTGCATGCGGGCAGCCCCGTACACCGAAGCCCTGATCCAACTAGGACGTTATCCTTGAACCCCGCGCCGCCCGCAGATGGCCACAGCCAACATACTCGGTTAACATCCGCGCTGAATGATCCCTGGTTGCCCTCCTCCACGAACAGCAGGTTAGGGTCTGCCAGATCAGGGAATTCATTCGAGGAATTTGCGCTCAATATGACAGCGCCCACAAAAATGACACGCGGTGACTTGTACAACATCTTCATGTCAGTTGGAATACCTGTGGCACCCGCTACGTCGACCACTATCCGGCCGAACGGTGGAAACTACGTTCGCTCACTCGGAAGTCGTATAAAATTGCCCGCTACCGCCTGTCCGTACACCCACAGCTCGCCTTCTCCAGCGTAGCCGTCTAGCACCCACCCCAAATTAACCGAGGCGCAGCCAGTTAGTCAACTTACTGGTCTCACTCTTACCCAGCGGTGTATTCTGTGTAATGAAAAAAAGGGCTCACAGTAAGCACGAAACGCCACCGAAGCACCCATGCACATCCCCTGAGAAATTCTTAACTGCGTATTCGTCTCGTCGATACCCAAACACGTTCACCCCCCGCCCCAATAAAACCAGTGAAGGTCCGTCTCATAAAACTGAAATATATAAAGGCTGGCACTTCAAACATGCACATTGGTCAACTCTTCTATCAGTCGTCAGAAGCGCTGGCCATAACCAAATTGAACAACGCATCAAAACGTCCCTTACCCTTGTCAACGCCAATACTGCCATCGCTGAAGGAACAGCGGTCGAACTTGCAACCACCGCCGCCTCCACTGACCTATTAAAATTCCTACATAGCCACAGCGAGACTGTAGCAACTTTCTGACTGGCCGTATCTGAACCGCGTTTCCAAGCGGCTCTACGAAATCGAAAATTTTTCCTACACTAATTTGATATAGACCCCTGATCACTCCTCCTTTCAAGTGGTAGGAAGCGAGGCTTCAATGCTGCTGCCCACGACCTCGAAATGCGTGCATTCTCCCCTTAAAAGATAGACTCGCCACCAAACCCCGTTTCTCCACTCTGCCTTCGATACTGAAATCCTTTCTTTTTACCGCCACTCTGGGCTACAATACGTATCTCCCAACTAATACCCAACCACCCTCAGAGCGAGCTTGCGGCAACTACTTCGAATCAATATATTCTACGATACCCCTGCCGTCCACCCCTTACCATGTGCTGCATAGCATTTAAACTGACGTCCAAGGATATATCGATCGTTTTCTACAGGATTGCCACACCCCATACCCTGTCTTCCCCTTCTTGAAAGCGGAGGAAGGGCGAGCTCTTAAACTCCGAATCGGCCGCAATTACCAGGCTTTGATTGATTGATTGATTGATTGATTGATTGATTGATTGATTGATTGATTGATTGATTGATTGATTGATTGATTGCAGGGTTTAACGGGCCGACGCAACGCAGGCGATGGGGCTCCGGATTAATTTTGACCACATGGGGATCTTTAACGTGCGCCGAAATCCCGTACACACGGGAATTTTTGCTTTTCGCCTCCATCAGAAAAGCGGCCGCCGCGGCCGGGAATCGAACCCGCGACCTCGTTCTCAGCAGCGCAACGCCCTAGCCGCTGATCACCCGAGGCGGGTGAAGTAGCAGGCGTACGCGCTCCACGCAGGAAGGCTAGCACGTATATTTGTAAAATTTAAAAATGCCACACACATTTCTCTATTTTTTGTTATGGGCCGAATACAAGGTTCTTCTCGTTGTGTTCTCCTTCGAAGACGGTTCAAGAAATATTTAGTTATAACGTTAACTGTCCTTCGTGATACAAAGTACTTGGTTGAAATAGCCAGGTGGACCAGCTCATGAACTGTTGTACTTCAAAATCAGAGACAGCAAGAGATGTTATTAAGTGATAATAATTATCATCATTTTATTTTCAGCAATAAGGGTGTTGGCTGCACATAATATATACTGCGTGGATTACAAACCGCTTTTGTGCTGTAGTATAATATAGTGTAGTTATGCTTTCCACTCAGTTTATCCTCTTATTATATAGGAGGAGGGCGAAAAAAGTGCTGGTCAATCCACCCTGTGGAGGTGGTTGGGAAGCGAAGCTTTATACACCACCTACCACGGGTGACTACGGCCCGCTTCCCTTAATCACACGTTACACTGTACCTCTAACAGGCTCTGTATTATTTCACTTCAGCACGACGTTCAGAGCTGCCTTATAATTCGGGTGATACGCACTCAGACTTTACGTTTTCACAGCAGTTATATTCTTTGTGAACGTTACGTCAATGCACGTTCCATGGATGGGTGTCCGTTGTCTGCTATTGGGGTTGCACACTGGTCGAAACTCTTCGAGGATGAAACGGGTGGGCCAATGGAGCACATACAGCCACAACAAGTGACGTGGGTGGAGCGCGCAGTGGCGCCACAGGTCGCGTGACGCTATCAGGTTGCATTCAGCGAGAACGCAGTGGGTAAACCCGGATGTGTTCTCGACGATTACACCGTCTGTCTCGCCTGTCCGTGCTTGCGCTAGTATACCAACTGGAAAGACAGCGAGCTCTTCCCTTTTCTTTACTCGGTTCAGGTTTGATTCCTGACGGTGCCAGAAATTTCTTTGAGTTGTTTGCGGGAGTTTTTAGTTGACGCGGAGGGTCGGGACAAAACCCTTGGCAGGTACGGAACAAAGCTCACTTAAAAACTTTATTTTCCGAACTTGTCAGCGCGAAACTCGCTGGATGAGACTTGCTCCGTGTTAAACGGAATTCTGTATGCTGCATTCGCCACGCGGCCCTGAAATCAAGTAGAAACTTCTATTGCTCGCCTTGAACCGTCGGTGGCGGGATGCGCCGCTTTGCAGCGAAGCCAAATTATCCACGTGCTCTAATGACGCTGCTTGTGTGCTGCTGATGATGATGATGCCCTTTAGGTGTCAAATCTACCCAGCCGGAAGGATTAACCAGGGATAAAATGTTGACAATCCCCCTGTTGCAGCTTGTGAATGAACTAAACCTGTGGTGGCGTGCCCCGTCGGCGGCAGCGTATGCTGCAAAGAGATGCGACGAAGCCAATTTTGTCGATGTGGTCTTCGGGCACAGTACGCGCCCACGGTTGGCAGCTAGTGCGGCCTTGTGTGCAAACGTGTCGCTCTATATCACGCCTCAATGACAGCCAATAAGGGTCGTCGCTTGCGTCAAGCTACTTGACCGGTGCCTTCGCTAGCTCTCGTCGGGCAGTTCACCTTCCAGCGCGGCATCGATAGGCCAGTAATAGTTCGCTCCGCAAAAGAGCGGGCAACAATAGGAGAACATCCTCCCTAATCCCAAAAGAACGATTTATAATAATTTATACGAAATATTTGAGGTTAAGTAAATCTCAAATAAATGAAAGGATTTCTATTTCATGATTTCCAGCTACAGAGCTATATCAATGTTATCTTCCGCCTTATATTTCACTTGAGGATCTCAGTGCTACATTAATTCTGCAATTTCTCGACTCCCATCGAACCTTTTCTCCATTCCAGCACGGGTTTCGCAAGGGAAACTTCACCATCTGTAAGAGGTACAGTCATTCACTTTTCTTCAAGCCTCGATATGGCAGCCCAGGACAGGTTGACCTCATTCATTTATTTCAGTAAGGCATTTGATCGCGTTCCAGAGCCCCTTCTTTCCACACGCGATACGTCACGCCATGTGTCTGACCGTTCGACACATTCTAGCCGGCAGTGACGCACGCCTCCTTCTGTTGTTACTTTCTTCCAGCTGGCGGGGTCCTCCGGGCGAGTTCTGGTGGGAACTCCATCTTTCGGTGAGCGGTAAGCTGCTGCCTTTGTCTTTCAATATGCTGTTCGTGCCGTATTTCATTACTCGCCCGAGTATTTCTGTTCTGTTCCTTTTGTGGCGTGCGTACGTGTAGAAGCCTTCGAATTGAAAGTGTGTCCGGAATTCAACGCCCGACACCTGCTGCATCGGACCGCAGGCAACTTAATGAAACATGGGCCGGTGCTATGTTCCCTGGTGCACCGAAAACAATGACAATGGCCCTAAAGTGCGTGTTTAATGCAGCGAAAGCTGCACTACGCTTCCTCGGGCAGTCTTCGCGGGGTGACCAGTTTTGACCTTGAGAGCTAGAGGTCAAGCCACGCAGCCTTCCTCAAACACCCGGCACGGAGCAGCGGCCCGATTGCGGTGAGAGACAGGCGGCAGGACAGAGATAAGCTTACTCTTGGATGAAACTAGCCCGAACCTAAACAAAGACAAAGGAAGTGGAACGCAATGACAATGACTCGCCGACTGCACACCTTCGTTAAGATCCATATATCCCGCTAAACGTTGCGTATCCATTACTGCAGATTCACGAGAATCGTACGTTATGTCTGACTCCTCATTCGCCTTACCGAATCGCGGAGTTCGTTATCGTTACTCGAGCGTGCAGCTTGTGAAATATATATTTCATATTTTAAGATCGCGAACGGTAAAATACCCGCTGTTCGCGCTGCTATGTTGAAATCGACGATCGTTTACCATTGCGGTTGTGAATTTGCCTGCCCAACTTGAAATTGGGACCTGGGCTCCCGAGTTTTGCTTTTTTCCCTTCGCTTCGTTCACGGTTGCCAACCAGCTAGTTACGAATATGAGATTGCTTCTACTGATTTATTTTTGTATTTTGCGGTGTGGGTAGCCTGAACAGTGTAGTCCCCGACATACTTGCTCCGCTAATTCGCTGAAAACGGATTGCCTGTTGAGTGTTCCTCATATTGTTTGCCTCTATGTAGATCGTCGTGCGCATGCCGATAGCGCACAGGCTACCGTAGAGGTACTGTAACCACTGTACGGTGCGACGAATAGTACGCTTTCTAGGCAATCGGATAGCGTAATTTGTGATTGAGTGCGTGAGAGAGTAAGTGCGTGCGTGCGTGTGCGTGTTCACGTATGTGCGTCTGCGCGCGAGTGCTAGTTCGTATGTGTGTGTGTGCGCGTGCGTGTTCGTGTGCGTTCGTGCGTCTGTGCGTGAATGTGCGTTTGTGTGCGTGCGTGTGTGTGTGTGTGCGTTGCGCGCGTGTTCATGCATGTGTGTGTGTGTGTGCTTGTGTACGTGCGTGCGTGTCTGTGTGCGTGCGTGTAGCGTGGGTGTTCATGCTTTTGCGCCGGTGGGTGTGTTTTTGTGCGTGCGTGCGTGTGCTTGTGTGTTCGTGGCCGTGTTCGTGTGCGTGCGTGCGCGTGCGAGTGTGTGTCGGATGACTCACATTCTCCCCGTTATTTCGTATCAACTTTCGACGTGAACGCGTCTCGGTGCCCCGTGCGGGCACAAGACGGTGTAGTTTAGGATCAAGCTGTGGCTTAGCTTTGTGGCGTGCTGGAACTATTTACGGAGAAGGACGAGAAGGGAGGCGGGTGCCAGCCATCTCGTCTCCATAAGGACGCCGTCCCTATATATAGTCAGGCAGTGCCGTGATGGCGCGACCACAAAGCGCCGCCTCTCTCCCTCGCCTTGCCTCTGCCAAGCGCTAAACCCCTTGAAAAAAATGTTTTCTGAATTTCGGTTGACGTTTAATTGAGTTATCATTTATTCAAAAAAAAATCACACAAACTCAATGTTCATTGAAGTTACACATTGAGTACTCAACGGTATTTTCGCTGTCGTCTGCACAATGATTTCTTTTGCGTGAAGTTCTTGTTGACTTCTTGTTGTGTTCTCAGTGACTCATGGTGATTATTTGTAGGCACGTTATCAGCAATTAATACGATATTCTATCTACATGCCTGTTCGACATCGACAGCCACGTGCATTAAAACTTTATTACCCACTGTCTTTCTTGTATTAGACTAATAAAGCAGGAAAAGCATGTGTTTGCGCAGTGTGATTGTATTAAATAAGTTGCAATGTTCAAGGGAGTTGCATTTATATAGGTAGTCAGCTTTCATAATACAACTCTCAGCGCTTTCTTGTACCAGTACAGTATATCCCAGACGAAAATATGGCGACAATATCGATATGACATGAATGATGTAATAGCAATTTGAACGAGATGTCTTGTATATCACAAAGCTTTTAACGACAATCAAATAACTTTCATCTCATGTTGTCGACATCTTAAGGGAGCCATAAAGACGAAACACAAGTTTCTTATATCCGAAAGATTTCGTTTTGTAGTGTCTCCAGCGCTTGTCCCGATGCAAACGATGTTTTACTAACTGAGAAAGTAATGAATTTACGTTAAAAGTGTGGTTTTATTGCTAAATCGTGTGTTTTCTTGGTATATAATGACATCACAGGAACCGAGTGGTCTACAGCCGATCTGCAGCCGGTCTGCAGCCAGCATACCGTGGCAAGCCGTTTTCTGGCTCTGGTTTGTTTTTCATCGTGTTTGAACCTGGCTAGTTTTTGTTCAATTAGAAAATATACCTTTCGTGCAACAGAGTGCTCGCTCAACAACTATGGTCACGTAGGACAACCTCTCCAGCATTTTTTTATTAAGTGCAATGCACTTCTTAAGCGACCCTGAACCTGCGTCCACCGGCGATGTCCGCATCACATACCCACGTGGGAGATTGGCCAGGAAAAAACTCTCGCCCACCTTATCGGTAACACCGCGCCCCAACCGTACTTTGCAGAACTAGCCTCTCATCGATACGATACTCTCGGAAACTGCCTGCACATCACCACGTACGACGAAACCCACAAGGACCGCCTCCTAACAGTAACTCACCTTCAGTTTCCTCAGTCTGGCACCACTTTCACCCTCCCAGTCGAAATAAAGCCTTCCCTCTACCGGCCCAACTCCTCTCGTGGGGTTATCGAAATCGAACCCAGTGACACCTATGATGAAATCAAGCATTGGCTACGATGTGAACAAGCCAAAATCCTCGACTGCCACCGCCTTGGCCGCACTAACAAAGCTGTCATTACATTCGATTCCCCCGTGCCACCCAAAGTGGTCAAATACTATATGGCCATTGTGAAAGTGTCCCCATACCAACCACGCAGAATGGTGTGCTTTAATTGTCATAACATTGGTCATATGTCAAAGTACTGCCCCTCCCAAACGGTGTGCCGCTTATGCGGAAAAAAGCACCCAGAATCAGAGGACTGTGGCCCGACGATTTACTGCGTGGTCTGTGATGAGTTCGGTCACATTTCGCTGAACCCAACTTGCCCTGGACGCGTACCCCAAACCACCCAGAGCTCCCCATCCAAAGATAAAGCTCAAGGAATTTCGTGGGTAGACCGGTCAAGAACAGCAACAAAGAAATAGACTTTCCTTCACTTACAGCCCCGTTAAACGAAACAAGAAATGCAGCCAGGACAACCGACCAAAATCCACAACTCGCCGCCATCCTTGCTCAGTTGAATACTCTTCGAACTGAAAATCAGCAACTTAAAGCTGAAATCGCTGAGCTCAAGCGAGCGCATGTCCCCAAGCGGAACCCCCCAAATAACCCTCCGTCAAAACAATCTGTGGCGCCGCTCACAGTTCGCGGCCGCAGCCCCAGCTCTAAGCGAACCCCTACCTCTCAGGCCAAAAATGATACCCAGATGACCCAGACGTTGCAAACAATTCGCACGGAGATCCACCAAGAACGGCTTGCACGGTTGGACGACGGCCGTCGCATGCAAGAATATTTTGAAGGTCAACTCAACCAAATCAGAGACCTTCTCCAGCAAGTCCTCAAATCAATGCACCCCCCGGAACCCATCCCCGAACCCCCAAGAAAAGTTCAACCTCGATCCAAACCATGACTCCCACATCACTCACAGCCCTACAATGGAACTGCCGAACCTTCTCTTCAGCGAAAACAATTCTGACCAGTAAAGTAAAGCAACTCAGACCAGCTTTCCTCCTCCTTCAAGAAACTTTGGATACCCCGAAAATTTCTGGCTACAACGCTTTCGTAAATCCTTCCATATCACGAAAAGGAGCCACCCCCGGGTATGCAGCAATATTGGTCGACGCGTCGATTCCGGCTGTACAACTACAGGTTCCCGCCTTGAACTCGAAGATGCACGAAGTTGTGGCGATTGTCGCCCAGCCACCCCACGCTAAAAAGTTAGTCTTGGTTTCCGTCTACTATCAGCCATATACTGCCTCCACCGGCACTGGCCCCTTCACATGGCTTCAATACCTTATCAATGCACATCCAAATACCCCCATTCTCGTAGGGGGTGACTTCAATGCACATCATACGGCATGGGGGTACTCAACAAATTCGGCTCGTGGAACAAAGTTAGTTGAATTTACTGAAATGCTAAATCTTCAACTAATCAATGATACAATATACCCTACCCGCATCCGTCTACATCCGTCTCAAAAGGATACCACACCAGACCTTACGTGGGCCTCGCCAGGTCTTACAAATTCATGGGTACCCTGCTCTACAACGTGGGGCAGTGATCACTTCTCTATTATCATCACATTTCGTGGTAAACGAATCCGGGACGGGCGGAACAAGAAACAGTGCACCCACCTTAATTGGTCTTCCTTCCGAGATCATCTGCTTCAATACGATCCCCCTACATCACTTGCAGCAATGGCTTTAATTATACGGAAATCCTCTGCTGCTGCATTGGAAACTATTACATGCGATGAAGATTCCCCTACCTTCGACAATCACCTCGCCAACCTTTGGAAACGAATGGAGTACCTCACCCAGCTCTACCGCTCTACTGGAAAAAGGCACAACATACTCCGACGTATCCGACATCAGTACAAGGTCATTAACCAATACCAAAAAGAACTATCAAGCGACAACTGGGTAAATCTGTGTCACAACCTCGGGAAAACACCAGGTTATGTTTCTTTATGGAAACTTTACCGCAGCCTTGGGGACAAAAAACGCAGTAAGACACCAATAATTAGCACTATCATGCTGAGCAGCATGAATCCCGTGGATACCGAAGAGTTGCTGCTCAAAAGCTTCTTTCCACACGTATCACTAACTCTCCCACCCCCTTTACCCGAATTCCCGATCCCGGAACCGTGCTCCGACCTTGAAAGCCCCTTCACAATCGCTGAACTTTCTACAGCTATTCATCAAGGTAGACCGAAGTCTGCCCCCGGACACGACGGCATACAATGGACCCACCTCCGCAACCTTCCAGAACCAGCACGATATAAACTCTTGGAACAAATCAATGATTCCTGGGAAACAGGGCAGGTACCTCCACATCTCAAGCTATCCCTCATCTATCCCATACCGAAACCTAACAAAAAACAGACCTCTCCTAACGATTTTTCCCATCTTCGGCCAATCTCCCTCACACCTGTCCTATGCAAACTCATCGAACGACTCATTAACAATCGAATAGTGCACTACCTCGAGTATGTCAAACCATACCTCCACCCAGCGCAAACTGGTTTCCGCCCGAATCTCGGCACTACCGACAGCCTATGGCTGCTGCGACGCGTCATTAATCGCTCAAGCTGTTCGAGACTCCCGGACTATGTACTCGCACTGGACCTCCGAAAGGCCTTTGACTGTGTCAGTCAGAGAGCCATCCTCGATGAACTCGCTAAGGCCTTTCCTAGCCAACGAGCACAGACATGGGTCCGAAACTTCCTGGAAGCCCGCCCCATCAAGCTTCAAGGAACGTTTCCAGGTTGGACCCCTCGTACCTTCTACCTCGACAGAGGAGTTCCTCAAGGCTCGATCCTCAGTCCCACACTCTTTAATCTAGCCATGACCAGGATCGCCCGGAACCTTCAAAGAGACACTAGTGCGAGGTTTACTATTTATGCGGACGATATCACAATATGGACCGAGTCAAGGGACTACCCGAATGAACGAACTATGATTACGGCCCTGCAAAATGCAGTAGAAAGCATTGAATCTACCCTACCGGATCTCGGGCTTTCCTTAGCCCCTAATAAAACCGAATTTCTGTCAGTTTTTGGCCGCAACCCAGCTCCTGACTTTAGTCCGCCTTGCATCATCGTTAGCACCACACCTGTCACCGCCAAACTCGACCACATTCGCCTACTAGGCATCCCCGTCGGTTACAAAAGTAGCCCGACTATATGGCTGAACCAATTAAAACAGAAATGGAATTCGACTCAACATGCGATACGAAGACTATCTAATAAGCATGGAGGAGCAAAGCAAAAAGCAGTGCAGACACTTGCCCGCGCCGTTGCAGTGGGTATTCTTACATATGGAGCCCAATCTTACACATTGAATGGTACCCAACGACGCGCTCTTAATGTCCTTCACAATGCGACTCTTCGTACAATCACTGGCTTACCACGCCATACCAAAATCTCTAACCTCCAATCTGCGGCTGCCCTTCCACCAATTGAAAAAATTATTCAAGAGCAAACCGACCAATACAACTTCAAACGGAAACTTACCCATCAAGGTGCCATACTCACGGCCTGGGATAAGCAAGATCACATCCCCTTACCTGATTTCCCGATACCTATTCCTCCGTGGCAACGACCTCTCCTGACCGAACCAACAACAACTCACCCCATCACCCGCGCAACGGCCATTCCTAGACAAAAACGTTGTCAGAGGCTATTCAGCGCAAAACAACCCGACGAAATCGACATTTATACTGATGCCAGCCTGACACCACCAAATGTTGGAACTGCCTGGGTTTCCCCAGATGACCGAACCATTATAGGAACCCGACACTCCAAAATTCCTGTAATACCCACGGAAGCGGAACTACTCGCCATTACCCATGCTCTTGACTACTTGATGTACGACCACCATCAACCTATAACAAAAAAGATCCGAATATTAACCGATTGCTACGAAGCATTTCAAGAACTTCGACGACCATTTTCTACGCACCCTTCCGTAAACCAAATTATTCGGCAAACAATGACCCTACAACTGCATGGCATTCAAGTCCGCATAGACTGGACTCCTGGCCATGATTTGGCGGCACCGGGGAATCAGGCAGCCCACGAAGCTGCGCAGGAGGCTTGCTCTTTCCTATCCTCCGGTGACCTCGCCGTCGCCCAGCCTTCAGACCTTCCTGAATGCTTGGACACGACCGAAAATATCAGCGTACCCCCCGCCATTCGCATACACCGGTACAAACACGAAAAGAAACTCCGACTCAAGCAACTTACGCCGAAGGATCACGTTTCCAACAGACATTCCCTTACAAGAACCCAAGAAATATTTATTAACAAATTCTATACAGATGCATCATTTTCACCGGAAACAATTCGCAAATGGTACTACCCCCACATCAACCAAAAATGTCCATACTGCCAGCAAGCCGTCACAGCTGATTTGCACCACCTGGTCTGGATATGCCCCAAATTCTCGCGATACCGGAATTTCACTTCCCCAAACCCAGATCCCTCAACCCGTATCGATCGCCTCACATTAGATGAACACACCCTTAACCTTATAATACGGTTCGCCACTAAGAGCGGTCTAGCGCGAGTTATATAGCGATGGCCTACACCAGTGAATGGACCATTCAATGCTGAACAATTGTCCTGTGAAAAACTGATGCCGCCTCCCGAAGACCACGAACTCATACGAGCCCCCTCCAACCATGAATCCTCCCCTCCCAACTCCCCCACAGGCCTCCGGCCTTCCCTTTTTTAATAAAAGATTTAACAACAACAATTCCTTGGCAACGGGGGGAGATGGGCGCGCTCTGCCTGGCCGCTGACATGGCACATACCCACGTGGGGGATTGGCCAGGAATCGGGCGTGAGAAGGGCTAATGCACCCGCTTAAAGGAGTACTGACACGAAATTTCAAAGCTGAGATCCGCTCTAGCAATCAAGTACAACGACAACACAAATAGGTGTCTGTGAATAAATGCATCTTTCTTTCTTTGTAGTTGTGTGTGTGTGTGTGATCTCTCTTTCTCGAACATTACCGAACCGCGCGAATTCAACTCGTGCATTCGCACTTTCACATTCTTCCCCTCGGGGAAATGCGGGGAATTTTTTGTTACCAGTCTTTAACACACACTTACAACACAAAAATAATAACCACACTCCATTTGGTACAACACAAACCGACATAAACATACCAGCCGTGCCTCCGGCTAGGCTTTGTCATTTAATCATCACTTTAGAGAAATTAACGGCTCTAGAAAATCCAACCAATCTGGTACTGGCTGCTGGACTCTCAGCCCCTCTACGAACTGCGTGACACTCTCCCGCAGAAACTGCCCAGCCGGTCGGGCATCCACGTCGCCATGGAGCCACGCCATGCGCGCCCGCCATATGCTGTGAAGGCCCAGAAGGCCTATTAAATCTTAGGGGACTCCTTCGTTGTTCTCTGTGGGTAAATACCGTATATCATGCGGGGTAAGCGGGAAGTATTTGTGCAAAGGTCGCTGCATAACATCCCAAAAGTGAACCGCCATCCAGCAGTGTATAAAAACGTGGTCTATGTTATCCGGTTGTTTACAAATTGTACAGCCAGTACCCCACGGTGTATCTAACCCCTTTTCTTTTAACCATGTGTGCACAGTAAGTGTCCCCGAATGTAGTTTGAAAAAAAAGGACTTCACCCCCAGTTTTACAGCCATACGCTTAACACTTTTTAGTACATCCTGCCCTGGGCCTTCTTTGTACAGTTATCTATATCGCGGTAGCGGAAACAGACTGTCGCAAAGATGTTTATATAATTTTTTACGTGACACTCTACTGAAATATTCCATCGAAAAACGAGTTGATAAAAACCTGAGTTACATGACAACGTCTTTAAAATATCCTGAAATCCTTCCCTGTATGGGCAAACTCGATACGACAAATTCCGGCAGCGCTTGAGACAGCCGCACCTGGCAAACTGTTCGCAAAAAAGGATCGCTTGTATCGCGAAGAAAAAGCAACCTATTCACCAACTGGCGGACAAACGGGTGCGACAACCCAAGACCGCCCTCCTTGACGCGTCGAGAAAGGTTATCTCTACTGTACCTTTCCCATGTAGATGACCAGATAAACACAGCAAATGCACGATGCATTTTCTGTACATTCAACATAGCCGAACATTGCCGCCGAACGACGCCGACGCTTGCGCGACGCCTGATTTCGCATCATTGTGGTTACGGCTTAAAACAACCCCAAAGCCACGCCGTCCTGTGCAACTAAACCAAGCATAGTTCGCGCAGTACCAACAGCAGTACGCATCGGTAATTCTATGTTTACGTGTGTTTTCGTAACTTCCACTGTCGGTCTCACCATTCTTGCTGCTTTAAAAAGAATGTGGATTAAATTAAAGCGCAAATAGCTTGGTCGGCAAGGTTCTAAGGCCTGCCTAATTTGCGTTTCCTTGTGCCGGCCTCCGCCATTTGCAGAGCTGGCTGGCATGACATCTAGGTTCTGTTGCGGGAAATGGGCGAATTGGTTCTTGGCCTTACCCTGTTTTACTAATGATACAGCTTATCGTAATTACCCGATTCTAACGCGCACTTTTTTTCCGGAAAAATCGGTCGAAAAATGGCATGCGCGTTAGAATCGGATACGAAACCGAAACTGCCAAAACAACGGAACTTTTGTCCCTCCCATCGCCATCGCCATCTCTAGATGGCGCCAAAGCTTTTAGCAACGATTTTTCGGACGCAGGAAGCATAGGCGCCTAAGCTTTTCTATCGGCGTTCACACAAACCGTAAAATCGTTCCACTTGCGCGATCGATAACAGCAGTGGCAGCAGCGGCTCTCACGCGTTCAAAACGAGCGGTCGCCTGAAGCCTGCGCCTCTGGAGAAGCTCGCAGGATTGGCGTGCGAGGCGTGGGCCACGATCCCATCGACCATGGTTGAACGTCCGTTATTGAGTGCGGCATCGCGAACGCGCTTGACGCCACCAAGGACGGGATGTTGTGGTCAGCGGAGAGCGACGAGGAGTGAGATGAGTGACATTACTTTGAGAAATAAATCGCCCGTTTCTCTCGCATTCGTTTTTCTTGCTCACAAAGTTTCGTGCGCGTTACAATCAAAGGTGCAAGTTTTTTCGGTTTTTTGACGGGAAAATCGGGTGCGTGTCAGAATCGGGGGCGCGTTACAATCGGGTAATTACGGTATTTGAGCGAAGCTTACGTTAAAAGTGGTGTCAGTATGATTATAACGAGACAATCTTTTTAATGAACCAAAGTTGTGTTTTTCTTCATGGCTCCATTAAGGATTGAACGACATTTCATTGTTCTCAACATCGTGAACGTCCGATATTGCAAAGATTTCAACAATTTGTCATTAAGTATAACGACATGTCTTTGATGATAAGGACTTCTACTAGATGTCGATATACTGCAAGATTATAAAGGTCTGATACCGTAGGGAGACAAACGACATGTCGAGAAAAAATCAACAATATGTTTATGATATAAAGATAACAACGAGGAGTCGTAGACGTCTCGCAATTTGTCTTCAAGGTATTCTTACGACATGTGACATATCGCACAAATCAGCCAGGCATGCCCTACGCTTTGTGTAACATATCGCATACAATATATGTTCTTTCATGTCAACATTGGAAGCATTCAAAATGCAAGATACACCGCAAGATAAAGTACAGCACAAGCTCTGTTATTTTCACTTTCAGTGTAATCGAACAAAATTGAAATTCTTGTTAAGCCTATTGATTGATCCGTGTTTCTAGAGTGCATATTTCAAGTTCAGCCATTCAGGTAACTCATAAATTTCCCTTCGCCACACTACAAAATATCTGCTGCAACACCACCAGCTTAAAATGTGTGTACACATATCACTAAACAACAACGTCTATGTCTGGCATAGACGCTGGATGTAGACGTTTGCGTTCTGATTTCTCCCTTCCTTAAAGAGACGGAGAACCGATTTTTGGGACGTACACCTTCCGTAGTTCATATGAAAGCCAGCGTTATATATAGCCCGGTAACCACAAGCAATGTATAAACAAATCGGTGAAAATAATTTTAATCAGGCAGCAAACTTTCTGAAATCGGAACGGCGGCGGTTCGTTGTGTCGAAAATTGACACTACAATATGTGTCCCTGTCACGTAACCTGCAAACCCAGCAGGTGCTCGAACTGCTTAAACGTTTATTCGCTTATTGAAAACCTTCTAACAGAAGTATTTGGATAAGTTTAAGTTGTATACGCATTTTCTAACATTATTTTTGAAATTTTAAAGACACGCCACCCGCCGCCGTTGGGTTGCTTTCAGTGTGGCTAACGTAGCCTCCACGTCCAGAATCAACAGCAGCGTTCAGTAAAAAGACTGAGCGAAGGCGCTCTGACGATTCTGCCTGAGTCATGGGCGTTTGTACTGCCACAATATTCGATTTTCGTTTCCAGATACGCCAACGGCAGCTTAAAAAAGGACTCGCCCGGAGAGAACCGAACTTCCGTCCTCCACTATGGGAAGCCAGATGGTACCCGTCGTCTATCCCAACAGATGGCGCCTTCGTGCAAAATTGACTGATTGGTCCTGTCGCATATACCAAGAGATGGCGTTTTCGTGCAAAACAGACTGTTAATTTAAAAAAACA
Source organism: Haemaphysalis longicornis (assembly GCF_048455015.1). Classification (NCBI taxonomy): domain Eukaryota; kingdom Metazoa; phylum Arthropoda; class Arachnida; order Ixodida; family Ixodidae; genus Haemaphysalis; species Haemaphysalis longicornis. The sequence continues at coordinate 156,762,809 of NW_027526335.1, read as the reverse complement.
CACATAAAGGAATAACCGCGCCTGCGGTTAACACTTTTTTTAGATGGAAACAAGTTCTAAATTGTCGGTTTTCATTTTGCATACACACAAATGTATGTTGCCGCACTACTGCAAGTCATAGTGGCCAGCATTGGTTTTTGGGAGGACATCTAAGGCTTGTAGATCTAAACATTTCGATTTAAAAATGTTGTAGGGCGTTATCTGCAAAACTGTTTCTCGTGAAGGTCCTTCAGGTGATGCCCTTTAATTTGGAATAGAGAATAGATACTCGACCAAAATCGGTTGTATGTCCCCTTAAGTAAGTTAGGCGGACTATAGATATGCTTTGGCTCATACCACGGCAAGCACAATCGTTTGTTGCTGTAGCCTCAATTGCTTTTCGTCAACAACAAACTCAATCGGATGTAGAGCTTTCTCCGAGAGCGTGTATTCAGGGGTTCTATCTCCCTATCTTCCATTTTTTCGGAGGCGGCGGGGGGCGGCCCGTGTACAATCTTTTTCACTCGTCGCTGCCGCCCACAGTGCCTATTTGCTGTTCCTCTTTACGTCGCCGCCACCGCATGCTTCGGTCGCTTTCTAATGTTGCCTTGCAGTATCCCCCACTTATTACAAACTCGAAGGTTTTCTCTCGTCTTAGCAGTCGCTTTACACAACGGGTGTGATGCCGCTGACATGCAAGGAGTGACATCGCTTGTAGTATTATGGTGATGTTGGTTGTCAGCAAGATCGGTGCGTGACAAACAAGCATTGTCAAGGCCAGAATTCTAGCGTAGCATTCCATTTCATTCGTGGCCACTACGGCTTGCGAAGAAAATATCCAGGTTTACCTGCGATAGCTTTTCTTGAGTCAAATAAGGAAGCTCTGGCTCAATCGCTTGCAGTACTAGCAATGTGGCCTCGTCAACAAGATCGGTGGGGGAGAAACAAGCATTAGAACTGCCAGAATTTCTAAAACGCAGCATAAACTTCATACCAACGACAATATCCGTTGACGACTTGGGTAAGTATGCAATCTTTTTGTCGCCGTCCAGCTAACCACCGTGATGTCCCTCGTAGTTACCGTCCGCCCAGAACGAGTCCTTCGATTTTGCTGGACGCAGCAACCATGCGGCACAGTGGCTCCAGATAAAGAGCAAAACGTAGTGGAGAAAAGACAGCCTTGGCGACAGAGTTTTGTACCATGATGGGGCATCCTACTTGCCCATTTACGATTATGCTAGTCGTGGTTTGAGTGTAGCATATCTGGATCCACTCCATCATGGTGTCTCCTACTCCGCAGTGCCTTAGGAGTGTGAACAGGAAAGGCCGTTGCACCCTGTAGAATGGCATCCTACGGTCGAGCTGTATCACTGCCAGTGATGCTATCCCTAGATCTCTCGCTTCACAAGCTGTCGTCATACAGTGGAGATTGGAATTTATTGTTCGCCCTTTAAAACCGCAAGTCTGGTTGGCGCCCACCACCGTACTAAGGCTGTTTCCAGTGATCCAGTATCAGAGACAGGATTTTGTAGTCTGACGACAAAATGAAAATCAGGTACAAATCGGATGTGCTTGGGATTGAACCAGATTGTGGTGTTTTCGCAGCAGGACCGGATGACTATTTAGCATGGAAGGAGGAAGTAGCTTTTCTTGCATTGTGTCCTCGAAAACTGAAGCAAGGACTGGGCTTCATTCTTTCTGAAAAGCCTGTTAAAATTGCGAGACAATCTCGTCTGGACCTGGGGACTTATTTCTGGGTAGCTGTTTAATTATGGATTCTAACTCTGCAGCAGTTATTGGTGTGTTCAATAATTCTCTCAAATCGTTCGATATTTTGGGAGCTCGCTAAGAAGTCCTGAAAGGCGCTTGCAACTTACCACGGTTACCGAGCGAGCGGCAAGTGGTGTTGAACATCAGTGATGTTTTTCCTGGTAGCGTTCTCTCTCTCGGGCATGCGGAAGATTTTAGAGGGCTGTGCTTTCTGCTCAACTCTCTGCTCCCTGCTGCGGACGAAGGTACGTAGCAGCAGCAATGTTCCAGTTCATCGAAAAGCTTTTTCTTTTTAAGCCGATGTCCTCATAAAATTCCCCAGGCCTCTCTTCATCCGCCTCGATGAGGTCTCGAAGGAAGCGCTAACATGAGGCATTTTTCAGTAGCCCTACCTCGCGTGGCCTCTCCCCCGGCTATGGTGGTTGCAACTTCTTTGATTATACTTTGAAGGATTCACAGTCGCTCGACCCTTCCCAAGCATTTCATTTCTTATCACACTTTTACCACCCCCTTGCTAATCTTAAAGTAGATTGTTTTCTCGCACCTTCTCTCCTGAGAAAGCCGCCGTGAAAACAAAACCAAAGCAAACGTCAAAACGTCTGTACAATATAGGTATATATGTCAGTTATTTTATTTGGATTCACTTTTGCATTTAAGACCTCAAATTGAAGTTTTAAACACATTGCAGACTTTTTTTTTTTTTTTTTTTTTTTTTTTTTTTATTGAGAGTACCCTTAAAGGCCCCGACAGGGGTATTACATAAGGGGGGGGGAATACAGATCACGAGAAATGAAGCGAACATGGGGAATATTTAGTGCAAAATGGTATGAATATTTACACATAGGTGAAGTTCACAAAGTGAAAAGTATACAGATATCCAGACAGCATAAACAAACAGTACTACTGATATACTGACTGCATTGAAAGAAAGTGTGTTTACAGCTGTGATAAGGCATTGCAAAACGCGTCGTAGTCACTTATTACAGCAGTGTTACAAGGCAGGTTATTCCACAGTTTTATTGCCAGTACAAGTGGTGAATATTTATACATGTTGGTACGTGCAAACGGTAGAAATACTTTCAAGGGGTGATCGGTACGGGGGGAGATGTGGTTTGCCGGTTTGATATGCAAATGACGAAAGGTTGATGCGCCATGGTATAACTTGAAAAAATGCTGCAACAGGAAATTTTCGCGACGCTGTTCTAAAGTGGGTAATTTCAAGTTGTTTCGGAGTAGTGTAATGCTTTGATGTGTGTAATTACGTAGAATGAAGCGGATAGCGCGATTTTGGACTGCATCGAGAGATTTTTTAAGGTACATCTGATGAGGGTTCCAGATGATAGCCGCATATTCGAGCTGTGGACGTACAAATGAATTGTATGCCATGAGTTTTGTCTCCCACGTTGCCATATAAAGGGATTTACGTAGAAGTCCCAAAGTCTTACTTGCTTTGTTTGTGATGTGGTCAATATGGGCGTTCCATGATAGATTAGATGTCAGAATTACCCCTAGGTATTTGTAATGGTCTGTACGTCCAATGTTGGAACCGGAAATATAATAATCGCAGGAGAGAGGAGAGCGGACACTAGTAAACGTCATCACCTTTGTTTTTTCAGTGTTTACACGCATCAGCCACTTGGAGCACCATGATGATACAGAGTTTAGGTCGTTTTGAAGCAGTATAGAATCGTTGCAGTCTTTAATTTCGCGGTACAACACACAGTCATCAGCATAGAATCGGATTTTGGATGAAATGAAATCTGGAATATCGTTCACGTACATCAGAAACAAAAGCGGACCCAAAACGGAACCCTGCGGCACTCCAGACGTGACAGGAACAGATGAAGAGACGATATCATGAATTGTGACACACTGTGACCTATTCAATAAGAAATTTTGTATCCACAGGATCGTGCTGTTGTTAAGGTAAAAACTGTGTAGTTTTGATACTAGGCGCTGGTGAGGAACTAAATCAAAAGCCTTGGAAAAATCAACGAAGACTGCATCGGTTTGGTTACCCGAGTGTATACTGGTGTGTAGGTCGGTAATAAATTCAAACAATTGAGATTCGCAGGATTTCCCGCGTTGAAAACCGTGCTGATTCGGGAAAAGTAGATTATTGGAAGAGAGGTGTTGCATAATTTGCGTGTACAAGATGTGTTCCAAGATTTTGCAAGGTATAGAGGTCAGAGATATGGGCCTATAATTGGAAAAGTCAGTGTGGTCCCCTGCTTTAAAAATGGGAACAACGAAAGCGAGCTTCCAATCGCCAGGTAGTAAATTCTCGTCGATGGATTGCTGAAATAACTTACAAAGAAAAGAGGAAGATTGGGTTACCGTTAATTTTAGCAATTTAGATGATATTTGGTCAGGACCGGGACTACATCTGTTTGGGAGACGCTGTATGGCTCTCACTACACCTTCTAATGTTATCAAGATATCGGGCATTACGGCACACTCGGGGTGAGAGGTGACATGCGGAGGCGGCAGAGAGCTTTCTGTGGTGAAAACAGAGGAGAATGCTGTGTTATGCGATTCGGCTATTTCCAACAGCGAAGGTCGGTTTGTTGAAGCATGGTTTTTGCTGTCATTACGTTTATTAGGATTAATGGTGTTCCAGAATTGCTTGGGGTTGTCTTTTAGCAAGGTTGGAAGGGTTTTGTTGAAAAACCCCGCCTTTGCTTTTTTAATTTCGACTTTGCAGATTCGCGATGCTTGTTTGTATTTTTGCCACGCATCGGAGTGATTTGAACGTTGGGCAGCTTTGAAGGCGCGTTTCTTCTTCCCAATAATTCGTTTTACATTCCGTGTAAACCAGGGGCTCAGGATTGAGGGGTAGATACGTAGTTTTGGCACAAAGTGGTTCCTGACATACAACAAAGCTTCCTTGAATATAATCCAATTTTGTTCTACAGTTCTAGACCTGAAATTGTGTTCATCCCGTGCAAGCGACTCATTAAGGAACTCGTTAATTGCAGACATGTTTGCCTTGGAATAATCGAAAATAAATTTGTGTTGCCTAGAATTCTTACTAAAAGTAGATATAAAGTCAAAATTAAACTGTACGAGTTTGTGGTCGCTGATTTCGTCAAGGACGTTCACTGTAATGCTGTCGGGGTGAGTAGTACACACGATATCGAGGATAGCTTCGCCACGAGTGGGTTCCTTAACCATTTGTTGCAATGAGAATGTACCTAGTAAGTGCAGGAAGTTGTTGCATTCGTTTTTGATTGAGGACGAGCTGTCTACTTGATTGTTAAGCCAATCAATACCGGGAAAATTAAAGTCGCCGGCCATAATTGTAGGAACGCGTGGATATGAACAATGAATATATTCAAGTTCGGCTTGAAGAGTTGTTAAGAATTCTGTGTTTGAGTTAGGGGGCCGATAGCATGCACCAATCAGAACGCATGAAGATTGCGAAGCAGCAGAGCGAACAAGAGCCCAACATGTCTCGATTGAAGAGGGTGGAACAGGGACGTGAACAGAGTGGAACGACTTTCGGACAGCGATTAACACGCCACCGCCACGTGAAGTCTTTCTGTCCTTCCTGAAGATATTGTATTCCGGATGAAATGACAAATGGCTGTCCGGCGTGTCGTCGGAAAGCCATGTTTCAGTTCCTATTATTATGTCTGTACTGCACGTGATGAGGGCGGCAATGAGATCGTCCTGTTTCGGCAGTATACTGCGGAAATTTCCCAACAGTAATGACACGGGCGCGGGTTTGTTAGAAATAGAATTTGGATAGCTATTGCACTGACGTCATTTAGGAGAGGACGCTTGCGCGGTATCAGAAGGGACGGCTTCATGCAATACTACGGTATCAGAAGCTGGATCATAGATGTAGGTCTGTTTATCAACTGAAAGCTTGTCATAGTTTAGACGAACTTTTTTACCTTGTTGATGGTGCACTTTGCCAAACTCCCACAAGCGCTTCCTGATACCGCGCATCCTCGTAGAGTAATCATCTTCGAACCACACTTTAGTTTCGCTATTTCGCTCCTTTAACTTCGACGCGTTTGAAAAGATTTGTTGTTTGCTTTTGAAATTCAGGAAGCGAACTATGATAGGCCTGTCAAAGCCTTCTCTCTGGCGCCCTAGACGATGGGTTCTTTCAATTTCGCCTACTTCTATACGGAGTTCACTTCGAAAAAAATCGCGAACGGTTTTTTCAGTGTCGTTCCAGGTCCTTTCGTTTCCCTCTGCAATTCCTTTGATAATTAAGTTATTTCTTCTGGATCTGTTTTCAAGCTCATCTAGGGAGCCAGAAAGAAGGGCCACCGCGTCTTGCAGGCTGTTAATTTTGGTGGAAGATTCCTGAACGCTTGACTTTATCTCATCATATCCTTTGGCAGCAGCCTCTAGGATTGCCACGCGTTCCGTTAGGCCATCTATTTTGTGCGCTATATCGCTCAGCTGCTCTCTGGTTTCACTCTGAAACTTCGTGTTCTGTGAACCCAAGGCGTCCAGTTTGGCGAGAATGTCATCGAGTTTGTCGGGCCCGGGATTCAGTTCTACATCGCCCGAACATAGCAGTAGACTTGTCGCAACGACAGCCAGAATAAGTGACGCTCGAGGATAGCAGCAACGCGGGAGCACATAGCCACACCACAATCGCGACTTTGACTTCAACTTGGTGCGAGGAGAGAAGCTACCGATTCGGGCGCGATACGCCGACAAGTCATTTCCCATGTGCACTCAAAAAGAATGGGGGATCTGCGACCAAACAAGAACACTGGCTCGAGCAAATCTCTTTACAATGGTTCAGAAAAACACTCACCTAAAAAGTGAGAACAGACAGCATGTAGCCGAGCAGTTGGTTTGGCCGCAAATCCCGATGAAGACGACGGCGGAGGGCTTTTTATGCCAAGCAGTAGGGGGGAGGGGCACCCGAAGGCGAGCAGAGCGCCACCACACAGAGTTCCAGGAACAGGCCGAGTGCAGATGCACCCAGCGACGAAGGTGATGCACGTGCGCTATCGCCAACTACGCCGAGACGTAGAGGCAATACAGGCCGCATACGCTGAACGAACTGTCGATGTGGTGGCCCGGGAACTCTCCCACAGGAGACGGCTGATTTCCGTTCGATAGCAGCTAGCTGAACCAGGACAGGCGCAGTATCGATGTAGCCACTTTGCACAACCTAAAAAGTGAGAACAGACAGCATGTAGCCGAGCAGTTGGTTTGGCCGCAAATCCCCAAAGCAGTCCCCCCAAAGCAGTCCCAAAAATCCCCAAACTTTCAAAGCAGAAAGATAATTACCAATATTACAGTACTACAACAATTTCAGTAAACATAGAGGTGCAGCTATTACAGTCTGGCAACTACTTTCACGCTGTAAATATCGCAGCTGTACATTGCTATCGATACGCGTGTAGTGAGACTTGAACATGCTAGCTATTTACATACAACGCGCAGCAGTACGGCGATGCGAATGAGACAGGCACCGTGCCAGTATGCCAGTAATAGTTGCGGCCGGACACCGAGATGGTAAAAGAGTGAGAAAGACGCTCTGATCACCTAAACGCCTACGCGATCAACATAAAACGACATTGAGGAAGCTGAAGCGTGTGTGGACGCCACACAAACTCGGGTTTGCCGCTATTGAAGAGCTTCACGCCGAGTCAAAAGAAACGCATTGCCAATCGTTTTATGTTCGCCATTTATAAAAACTTTAACGAAAGTTGGTAATTCTAAAAGCAGAACTGTTGTACAAGCCGTAAGTGCGCCATTGCAGGAAAACATACCAACAAAATTCCGAGCGCTCGTGAGCATGCACCTCGCGGCATACGCCGAAGTCCCGGCTCGCGCAGTGGCTTTATAAAAAAACCTGCAGCGCTCTTGTCAAACGTTACAGCATATGTAAGAAAATACTCCGTCGCAAATTCTCAATTTTAAAAGACACCCTGCGCGGGAGAGGCCTAGTCACCGCGGCCACCGCATTTTTAAAAATGTGATATGGATAATTGGATTCTTGGCTGCGAGAGTTCCAAATTCCTTCCCGGGACTACTTGCCAGCACTGCCTCCAGTCGATGATGAAGAGCTTGCACGGTGAGTCTACAAGGTGAGGATGACTTTGCATCCACTACTCGCCGCGAAAAGACGGCGACCTCTTCTATGCATATGACGACGATTACTAAAACCGAAACTATGCAAAGAAAGTATGATACCGAAACACCTATGTGTCGGAATGCTCACCCACAGCAGCTTGGCCGTTCAAGTCTTGGTCGTGAGTGCAAGCTTTCCTGAATTCTTTTTTAAGAACAAGGCATGCCGTTATCAGCTCATTCTTAAAGCAGAAGCACAATAAAACATCTTCATTCACAAGTACAACCTACAATTTCATTTTCCGCACAGTGGCTGGACCTGATGCAAGCACAACTAGGGGCACAGGCTTATTTTGGCATCAGGATCTTTTTTTTCTGCGTTGTTCTTGCGACTCATTGATGACCTTGACGTAGAAATGCAGCCTAGTTAAAACACAAAACTTCAGAATGTCACGCTGTTAGCTCATCAGAGAGCTGGCTGCACCCGATGCCATAAGAAATCTGCGAACTGGGCACAGTTATTAGATAGGCCTGTGAGTGCATGTTACTTAGAGCGAAGGAAACAGCTCGAAACTGGGATAAAAAAAGCCGAATACACAACACAAGGAGACGTGCATTGCCAACTCCGAAAGGAACACGCCCTGATGGATGACGTGTGGCCGTGAACGTTGAACGTGTATGATAGAGCGACAGGTAAAGTGAGAGATGGCTCTTAGAACAGAAGGCAGAGGTGTTTGCCAGAAGTTGACACCGACATGGTACTGGTTTGGTTAAGAGGGAAGGGAAGGCCCAATAGATACACCGCAGAAGAAAGAGAAAGAAAGAAAAGAAATTGAAGAAGGGAGAATATTACAATTCAGCACTCAGCCTGTGTCAGTAGCGCGATGAACCCGTATGAAGATTGTTTTTCTAAACATTAAGTGCCAATCTCACCGAATACGTGATGCCAATCTCCTCCAGATAAGTCAACAATGCGGTCAGTATTTCGCCGTCAGCTGGTGAAAAGGTCCATGGACCTAGAAGTACTTTTAATGCCATCGGTGCTTTGCTCAGGCGCTTTAGCTGTTGCACAAGAATGGAACTTGCCTGCATAAATGCGGAGCACTCTCAAACAAACGCTCAATGAATTCCAGCGATCCACAGTTCTCAAACTGCGGGCTAGGGTGTTTGCGTTCAAGTCACACGGAAGCGGGACCGCTATTACCTGCTTTGACTGTCGCACAAGTATAAAGGGCAAACCTGTGCCCTTCAGAGGTTCAAGATAGCATGGCTACGAAATCAAACCCAAACCAAACCAAAACTTACCAGGTCCAGTGCTCAGTCTACATATGGACAGACGTTAGCGCGCACACTATGTGAGAGTAAATTCACTTGAGCCACGAGCAATATCACCAAAATGACTCCGGTTCACTCCTTATATCCTAGCTTCGAAATGTAAGCCCTAATTTAATAATAAAGCAGTATACGTACTGCACAAAATATCTCGAAAACGTTCTTAGCGAAAACTCCACATACCTCTAAGTGGCCTTCAATTGAACCTTTATGATTTTACATTCAGAGGTTAAATTTTCTTGGGGTCCTCAAGGTAGTTTTTAAGTGATTTTATGTTTATACTACTGAATCCTTTGTTTTTTAAGCAGGTGTGTTTCGATATTCCGAGAGCGTGGGCTCTAAAAAATACAGCACCAGATGGTACCTTGTGGCATGATATTACATACATGGGTGAAGGAAGGCAAAACAGGAGAAACACATTTAATTACGAGCGCAGAAGACGATAGGGGAGCTGTTCGCGCATTGACCGGGAACGCCCAGGTGCCCAGTAAAGTTTGAGCCAAGCGTACTGGGAAGCGCAACGTCTCGCCCCAATGCTCAGGCGTGGCTAATAGTGGATCAAACTCTCTGACATCGCCACACAAAGTGCTATGGGTATCGAAAAGCTGGCCGACACAGAGTAGTGTGAACGGCTTCGTGAATTGGTAATGAGTTTTTAGCTGGGTAGGTGCCGGGGGATAGACACGGCGAGAGAAGCACTAATGTCTCGTAATTCTACTGTACGTGGACATCTGGCCTTTTCAGCCATCTAGCGGCCCCCTTAGGATGCGAGCTGGCTCGTATCGGATGGTGAGTTCTCGAGTGACGCTGTGGGCAAATTAATTTCCCCTGGCCAACGTCCACCTGAGTACGGAGCATTTCTACTGGGGGCGTCAGGGGTGCTTGTTGGAGAGTGAGTGGCTGCGGAGAAGTGAAGCAAGAGGCGAAATTCCGAACTTCTGCTTCGGAATCGGTGATGATTATGGGCATGGGTGGCTTTTGCGCTAGCGCTCATTTAATTGCCTCCTTTCTCGCCTGGGCTTGGTGATGGCGCGGATGGCCATGAAGTTTGTTGTACGTGATTTCAAGTACAATAAGAGAATATTCTGAAGTCATAATGCCACAGATATTCCGCTGCTTTTACGTAGTGGACTTCAGGTTTGCCAGTTATTGTAGATGCAATGCTTAAAACTGTTGCGACCGCCGTTTGGCGTAATATTGCCTTTTGGACTGTGAACCAATATGAAAGCGCTTTGTCCCGTGTACTCACTTGTCCTTGTTACTGTAGCGCTTTTCCCACCTGGAACATGTACCAACACGCCCAGCTCGCAGTTCTCAATATGAAAAGTATCACGGTACTAGGCTTCGCATAGCAAAACTATCTTAGCTTAGAGATCGTGATGGAGTGTAGTCTTGTCTTGGGGGGGGGGGGGAGGGAGTGTTTTAGAAGGGAGATATGTAGCCTTTGAAGAATATGGCCGCCAGTGGGCTTGGTGATTCGAGATGGGTTCCAATGAGCTCTTTTACACTGTTGTTCAGGCCCACGGTTTCGAGTTTGGCAAAGTTAGTGCTTACGGGCAAACGTTTGCCGCTGTATATAATTTTTGAGTATAATGTTCAGCATTGATAATTCTTTTTTAGATGAATTTAAGTGTGGGGGGCAGTATATCAGTCCGTCGTTTACCAAGGCTCGAACGTGCCCGAAGCCTTCATCCCTTAAAAATAAAAACTGTGATGATGATAGAGAATATGATCAGTATTATGATACTGAGACGGCAAACGTGTTCAACTAAACACTGCCACTGCCACGGAATTCGACAGCACGAAACAGTCACGCGGCTTTTTGCGGTACAACCTGGGGTGGTGTATGCGGTGATAGCATGTAATTTAAATACGGGAATGGCAGCTTCGAAACAAGAAAACCTTCACAATACCGGCATATCGATTCTATACTTCAACACAAATGCTTTCTCATTCACCAAAGGAAGGGAGGAAGACGACGACGACGACGAAGGGTGCAGCCGTGTTTCACCTCGGCTCCCGAGGAAATGTTTTACTCCGCCGAAAGTTTCACGCTGTGTTGAATTCCAGAATACCACGAGTTGCAGAATGCCATCCGCTACAATTTGATACCGGATTTGGCACGGAAGACATCGAATATGGTGATTTACCGGACTTTTTCCGAATCGGCTGTGACGCCAAGGCTTAGCGCGGCCGACCGGACTCCGCCGCGGGCGGCTCCCGGCCCTTGCGGCCAGCCTTCAGCGGTCCAGCATGGACTAAACGACAGATATGGAAGTGAGTGCGAGATCAGTGAAGGGGTTGCAACTTGGCAACCACGGAGGACCAATGTGTGTGGAAGTACCTAGTGAGGTCTTTGTGCCTAATGATATGGTGGGATGGACGGCCCACAGCAGACGCAGCAAGCGCCTCGGTACCGAGCTGGCAGCCGGTGAGTCCTTTTCGTCGTCTGAACATCAATCCAGAACGAGGGAGCGGGTCAATTATGCGAAGAGGGTGACAGCGAGAAAATCGAAGGCGGCACGTATGTCGGCAATGCCACGCGAAGAGACCAAAATCATCATCCGACCACGTGGCGGCTTAAATGTCACTCGTACTGAAGCTACGGCAATAATGGCGGCGGTCGTTGCGGCAGCCCCAATTAGCAAGGAAGAAGCAAAGATGGACACCATCTGCCCAAACCCCGCTCAAAACATCATCGTAATACGCACGCCAAGTGAAGAGCAAGCCGAGCGTTACAACAGAATGCGTAACCTCACAGTGGGGGAAACAGCACACCCAATATGGTCATACAGAGCCGCAGCAGAAGGAACATCAAGAGGCGTGATCAGAGGAGTTGATGCCGCCCATACGGACGAGGAGACCAACGACAACATTGTAAATGAGACCAACCCCACCGCGCTGCAGGCGCACCGCATTCGAGGGACGTCTGCGGTGATAGTACTGTTTGACGGGACGAGGGTACCGAACTAAGTCAAATACGGCCCTATGTTGATGCAGTGCGTCCTGTATCGCAAACACCACGACGTATGCAGACAGTGCGGGAAGTTCGAGCACCGGGGTGACGTCTCCCCTTCCCCGACACAAGAATGTGTATCAGGTGCGGGCAGCCAAACCCTGACGAAGACCACGCAACACGTTGCAAGCCCAAGTTTCAACTATGTGGCGGCCAGCACGTTACAGGCGGCCAAGTGTGCACCAATCGTTTCAAGACCCCGTACGTGCTGCGAAGGCGACAATGGGAACGACGACAAGAACAAGAACAGAAAGAACTTGGCGAAGATTTCCCAACGTTGCGCCGAGAGCGCAGCGTCAGCCGAGGGCCGCAGTCAAGAGGGCGGAGCAGCGGAAGTGGCCGCCATGGGCGCTCCCCGTCAAGGGCGGAGGCGCAGGCCGGGAACCGGCGCTGGGAGACAGCTGGACGGGCGGCGTCGGCGTCCCGGGGCGGTGACGGACGCGGCGACGTTGAGGAGAACGGGATACAACGAGGACGTTCGAGATCGAGGGGCGGCCCTGGAGACCAGCGCGGGAACACTCATACAAAGGTGGGCTGGGCCAATGAGTCTCCAAATGCTCGAACCCCTGAATCCCCTTCCGCCAACCCCTCACATGTTACACAAAGTGAAAGCGCACTGGTAACATAGTTAAAGAACATCATTGAACAAGAAAATGCGCAGATTCACAAGTTAATGAGCAAATTAGAGAAAATTACAGGTAACACGCCGCAGAAAAAGACACAAAAACACGAAGAAACACCAGTAGCTACCACGCGTGAGGGACCACATAAAATGCTTAGAAAGAGGTCGCCGTCCTCGGCACCCCCCAAGACAGCACAGAATGCAGAAACGCAAGAGATGGAAGCAGAGGAAGCCCCACAGGACATCAACCAGCAACCAACAATTAATAAGAAGGCAGACGAGCAGACGCACATAACACCAGGTGAGGCGGCCATTCTGGAAGCATTAGGCAGGTTGGAAGACCGTATCAGCTCGCTGGAGGTCAGGCACGATCGCCTTGCGGCCAGAGTAAGCGCTGTGGAAGTTCGTAACCGGTACGGGTCTCTCAACAAGGAGAGGGCTGAAAGACTGAAAGAGCCCATCGCAAAGAGGCGAGGTTGCATAGACGTCAGCCCAAAAGATGGCACTGAATCCCAACAGTAAGCGGCAGCGGAAACGGAAAGGCACCAAGGAAGTCTCTATTGTCTATCAATGGAACTGCCGGAGTTTCAGAGACAAAGACATGGAACTCATCTTGCACATCGGAGGACGAGACAAGTACAGACAACCAGTCATCATAATGTTACAGGAAACAAAAGTAAAGCCACGTTCTCCAGGATATATAACATATACGGACCCAACAGAGAAGAGCACAGCAATCCCTGTACGAAACACCGTGGCTGCAACGCAACACGTCACGGCACAACACAGAGGTTATCTCGCACACGTGGAGTACACGCAGGAGACATAGGAAGCACAAGAAACATATTCATACTGAACATCTACTGCAGACCAGGTGCTAAGCATCCATACAACTTTGATGCAATAGTGGGGACGCGAAGCAACTAGCGAAAGACAGACGGTTTCTAGTCCTAGGTGATTTCAATGCACCACACCCGATGTGAGGTTACAAGCTCGCATCGAAGAGGGGAAAAGCTCTTATACAGGCGATGGAAAATCATAACCTCACACTTCGCAACGAACCCGGAGTGCCAACTCGAACCGGCAACAGTGTCACCAATGACACTCCGCCAGATCTAACATGGATGTCGGGAACGCTCGAGATGGAATGGAAGTGTGACGACGTCGACCTAGGCTCCGATCACAAGATCATTAACATCGACATACACGGACCCAAATACAAAGCAGAGCTAGGGAAAGCAAGAGTCACAGATTGGGACAATGTAAGGAAACATAACCCAAGAGCGTTGCGCCACACAAGAATGAGTGGAGACAGAAGCCGAGAATCCCATAGAGCCATATGCTGAATGGGCCAAAAGACTACGGGAAGCACTTCGCAAATTTACACAGGAGGTCATAACAACAGACACCCCATTACTTGACGCCAAGCTTTCCAACATGTGGGCAGCCAAACACTCGCTGACCCGCAGGTGGAAGCGTCAACGACAGAATAGAAAGCTGGCACGACGCATTGCACTACTAAACAAAGAGATAGCAGAATATGCCGCCAAGCTATGCAGAGAAAAATGGCACAAGATGTGTGAGGGCCTTCAAGGACAGTTATCTGCCGGTAAAACGTGGAAGCTACTGAGACATCTAATTGACCCAACACAAAATAAAACAACAACGACTCGGAAACTGACCAAGGTACTAAACACGTATAAAGGCAGGGAACGTAACCTCCTGAAAGCACTTAAAAAGAAGTACTCGCAAACAAAAAAAGGAATTCACCCCCCATCAACGAAGAGTTAGATCGCCCATTCACCATCGCAGAGTTATGGGCGGCTATCGACGACAGCAACAAGAAAAGCGCCCCCGGCATGGACAACGTTACGTATAAGCTCCTAGTTAACATGTGTGGTAAAACAGAAAAAGAACTCTTACAGTATATCAATACTGACTGGGAGACCTCGACGTTGCCGTACGAATGGAAAGAAGCCGAAGTTAGATTCATACCGAAACCTGGGAAACCCCCGTCGATAGACAACCTTAGGCCGACATCGCTGACATCCTGCGTCGGCAAGGTAATGGAACGCATGGTCTTGCGACGACTCCAAAAACATCTCGAGGCCACAAGACAAATGCCGGCACCATGTATGGATTTCGAAAACATCTCGGAACACAAGACATCATGATTCAACTTCACGAGCTGGTGGTCAAACAGGCCACGAGAGCCGGACCAAGAGTCATCCTGGCATTAGATGTCAAGGGAGCGTTTGAAAACGTAACCCACGCCAGCGTGTTACGGAATCTTAACACGAGATGCGGAGGCAGGACCTTCCAGTATGTCAGAAACTTTCTAATGGGCATAACGGCAACATTGGCGATAGAAGGAACCAATTCGGACCCCATAACACTGGGCGAGCGCGGCACACACCAGGGATCGGTGATCTCACCTCTACTGTTCAATCTCGCTCTCCTGCCCTTGCCACGAGTATTGGAACAGATTAAAGGAATCGACCATGCATTTTACGCTGACGATATCACGGTATGGACGAACAGAGCAGGGTCTGAGGGGTGAATGGAAGAAACATTGCAGCAAGCGGCGAAGACGGCGCATGAGTATGCTAAGTCGTGCGGCCTGAGCTGCGCCCCCCAAAAATCTGAGATCTTAGTAGTCCAACCGGGTGCTAACAAGAAGACCAGGAGTCAAATCACTCTTCAAATAGACGGAATCGAGATAAAGCCCACCCAACAGTTCCGTATAATGGGGCTCATACTGAGGACCGACGGTAAAGCGGACGCAGCCCTTGCCAAGATCAGAACCACCACGGAACAAGTACTGGGTATGCTGAGACGGGTAGCCAACAGGAATCGAAACATAAAAGAAGACGACGCAATCTGCCTTGTTCAGGCTTTCTTCATCTCGCGAATCATCTATTCAGCACCGTACCTGCAACTAACGAAGACACAGAGAAAAGGACTAGATATTATTATAAGAAAGGCAACGAAGCAAGCCCTGGGACTCCCCATCTACACGTCCACCAAACGGCTGCATGAAATGGGAGTCCACAACACCGTGGACGAGCTTGTGGAAGCCCACCTGTTCAACCAGAGGATGCGACTCAGCTGCACCGAACCCGGCAGAAGGGTTTTCCAGAAGATAGGATGGAAGATCGGGCTGATGCCAACACCGGACCTCATACCAGAACACTGGCGAGCAAAAATCACGTTGAAGCCCTTTCACGTATTATGACGCCGGGAGAGGACGAGGGAAGAAGAAAGGCGCGAACAGTAGCTCTGGAGAGGAGATTCGGCGACTACCCTCACGTGGTGTACACGGACGCATCCCTACCACAGGGAAGCGACAGAGCAGCTGTGGCCATAACGTCTCGAAACACGCTAATTACCACGGCATCCACGAGGGCACGAGACCCAACCACAGCGGAAGAAGTGGCCATGGCACTAGCGCTGCTTCAACCCGGCGTCGAGGTCGTGGTCACTGACAGCAAGAACTCCTACAGCAGCTACCGGAAGGGCACGATCTCCTCCTTGGCAGCAAACATTATAAACAAGAGAGAGCCACCAGAAAGGGTAGTCGTCACTGACAGCAAGAAGGCCTACTGCAGCTACCGGAAGGGCGCGATCTCCCCCTTGGCAGCAAACATTATAAACAACAGAGAGCCACCAGAAAGGGTAGTCGAGGTCGTATGGACATCCGCTCACTCCTCATTAATAGGCAACACAATTGCCGACTACGCCCGAGAGATGGCACGCAGGGCACAAGGGGAGGCGAATGGAGGAGAAGACGACCCGACTCCCGTCACTAGTTTCAAAGAGATAACAGAAATGTACAGGGAGGACAGGCGCACACTGCCTGTACCCCATGGTACACTAACACGGAAAGAGTAAACAATATTAAGAAGAATTCTAGCGGGGTCGCTGGCACACCCAACATTGCTACACAGCATGTTCCCACAACAATATGAAGACACATGCCCCTTCTGTCACAAAGAAAAAGGCACCTTGCGACATGTGATTGCGCAGTGTACGTCACTCAAATCCCCCAACCCACAAATCCCATCGCCAACCAACACCCCCTACTTCCTTCCCCCAAAGAGCGATGGGAGATTCTACGGTCCAGCCCCACCTCCACGACCCACGCGGCCCTAGTGGCCCGGGGTGTGGAGGTGCTGGCCGTTTGTGGGCACTGTGAATAAGGGACCACCCCGTCGGACGCCGCCTCAACGGTGACTTCAATGGCTCAAATAAAGTTGTATCTATCGATCTATCATTCACGACATCGTAAGGGGTGCCTAAATTTTCAAGAAATTTTTGTTTTCAATAAAAAGCAATCAGCCAAACCTACCGCAACAAAGAACTGAAGTGTCCAAGAACTTTGTAATTTCAATAGACAGCAACCAGCCGAACTTACAGCGACAAAGAAATCTACAAATATACTTTTTAAAACCACCGTCCGACAGAGCATCTTTGGTTTCGGTCGTCATAAAGACGATAAATGAATACGAAACACAGTTTAAACGAGGGTGGTATAGGCGTCAGCCTTTGCCGCTCTTTTTTTCGCAAAAAGCTGGCTGTCGTATCTACTTCATCTATTCAATGACCTTCAAGCAGTGACCCTGCGTTTTACTTGAAGACATTTGCATCGGAGATGGTTTAGTATTATAATCTCCAAACTTGATGCAACATATAAAAGAACATTCTACGTTGAAAATCATATTTAAAAAGTCCTGCCTAATACTTCTTGCAGTAAGTTATGTTGTGAACCAATACGAGACGCTCCGCAGTGTTAACACGACATGCTTTATTACGCCAGTAATGTATTTGACATCGAGAAAATGCCCAGACCACGCTCTAACGCGCCATATAAATGTTGGGCAATAATCTGAGGACACCAACGTCATTCATTCACAATACATTAAAACTTAGACTTCATTGTTGTTTTTCATGCAAGAGCAATAAACTTTCATTCATGATGTTTCTTCGAGAGAGCAATTTTGAAACCTGCCTTGAAGCAGTCGTTTGTCCTACGCATTAAGTCATGTTGCCGTCCTGAAATTGTAAAAAGAGCGCTATTAGTTCTTGGTTTTGTTGATATACCTTTTAAACAACCCATACCTTATTCTAAAAAGCGGGGTGTATTAAACGTAGGCCTCCGTCGTTTAATTTATTCTCAACTTCCCCGC
Source organism: Haemaphysalis longicornis (assembly GCF_048455015.1). Classification (NCBI taxonomy): domain Eukaryota; kingdom Metazoa; phylum Arthropoda; class Arachnida; order Ixodida; family Ixodidae; genus Haemaphysalis; species Haemaphysalis longicornis. The sequence continues at coordinate 156,744,853 of NW_027526335.1, read as the reverse complement.
TGCCATTTCAAAACACGATGACCGAAAAGTTGAGATGCTGAAGCTCCAGCATCTGCATTCTCTATTTAGTGGTTACACACCGAAAGATACGCATTGGCGAAAGCAGAACGTGCACCTTGCCGTAACAATATAAACGTTTAACACTACAAATCTGCAAGCCTCACTTCGCGCCCTTGCTGGATGTACTGCGCATACGAATTCCTGTAGTTGCCACATTGGCGTAGAAGGATCCAAGCTTTTTTTGGGTGATATGTTCCGCAACTATTTTTCAGGGAAGCAGCGCGTTTAACTCTCGTCCTCAGAGCAAGTCGACGCCACGTTCCTTCTGCCTTTACACATTCGCTGTGCCAAGACATCAAAAAATGCTATCCCATTCAAGCACACTTTACAGCGTAGCTCTTAAGCCAGCCCCTGTGGTTTCGCTTCAGGCGTAGCCAATAGCCTCATTGCAACAACGTTGTAACCGAGGGCCCTATTCTCGACTGGACAAATTGCCGGCAATTCGCCCATCTTTTTTTGCGTAAGCACGACGTAAGTAATCAGTGACGTGCTGCACCTATAGCTATGACGACATGCAGTGTAATTTGACGAGTCACTCATAGAGATCGCTACCAAGGTATGAAATATTGTGCAAGAAAGATATAAAAACACTTGGCATGTACTATAAAAATTAAGACGGTAGCTCAGGCTGACAAGAAAAACATATTTCTGGAGGTCAAATTTGGCGCCAACACCACAAGGCGATCGAGTAACGTTGGTCCAAAAGCGAGCGAAAGGCCGATGTCGAGCTAAAGAACATCACACAATTTTTTACGCTATCTATTTATTTCTTTCAACCGCTTTTATTAACATAGCTGGGCTCTTCGCTTTATTGCAAGCTTTGCTGCGTTATCACCGTCCCTGCCGCCACCGCCGCCACGCCATCGTCTGATGCTATGTTACAAGTTTATGCCGTGATCACAGAAAAAGACGGCCGTGACCATCGCTTCTATGACACATAAGAGCAGCGAAGCGCTACGCCTGAAAACTGCGGAGCGCACCGATGTCACCGATTCACTCATTCGTCAAGCTCGACTGCAATCAGCGCTGTAACGAACCAAACAGTCACTGTTCATTGTTATTTTTCTCTTCAGTTCGATGATGTGACCCAACAGCTTACTAGGACAAGTATGGACAAATGCCATGCATTGGGTTCTCTTTGTCATGGAGAGGCTCGTACTGCCCTCTTATGGTACGGTTACGCCGAACAAATAATTTTTATTTTATTGCCAAACACAAAAGCAAATTACTGCATGTTATTTGTATGTTCCATGATCGCTGACTTGGAAGCAGTTGAAACTATAATTTGTTTCGGTAGGAAACATGCTTTAAACAGCGCGCATGCGAAACTGTGCCTGCTGCGAATTGCCGCACATTTCGGGGCGCCGTAAGCCGGGGCAATTTTTTGCCCTATTTTGCTTGTATTTTGCGACAAAAACAGCAGCCATTTTCAAGCTGTTACGTAGTATTACGTCACTTTTGCGCAGGCTGAAGTTGCCAATGCATGACGTAATCGTTCCCGCCAACTGTTTAAATTACGTCACGCCTTCTCAGCCAATCACAGAGGGGGTGTGTGTTGCAAGCAGTATTGTTGTTGAATAGCAAAGACAGGCTTACGTTGTCATGTCTGCTGCATTTAGTCTGGTTTTTCATTGCCGGCCAACAAGTATGCGCCTTTAGTAACGAGAAATAAGGCAAACTTTAGAACTGGTGTCCGTAAATGACATGAAACGTCAAAATGACGACAGCACACACAACCACTTTGTCAACCGGAATCACGTGACCAAAATTAAAAGCCCATCAGAAAAGACTTCCGAAAAATTGTCTGAATTGCCGGCAATTTGTGCAGTCGAGAATACGGCCCCCAGACAACAAAAAGAACACCGAAGATAGACGAGACAGAGCGCCCTTGAAAGGGGAGGTGGAAGGTATGACGATTGTTTGAGTGGGAGGGCTGCACGCCGAGGCCGTGCGAGACATGCTCGGCAACAGCGACGCGTTGCAAGATGAGGCCAGAGTACCGCGCTCCGTTGTGCGTTTGCTGCTTACGCGATCATTTCCTGAGACCCAATAGCTGTGCGCCGTCGCAGAGAAAACTGCATTTTGTAATGCCTTGAAGTTTCGCATTAGGGAGTATCTTAATCTGTCTGCCAGTTTCTTCACAGGCAGTTTTTTAAACCGATGCCTTTAAGCTGTTGCAAGTAAGTGATGTCGCCTATGCTTGTGCAAGACACCATGGTCCCCAAATCGTGAACACTGAATGCACCGTCGGCGGTGAAACGCGTTATTCCCTTTCTACGGAACCGCGTGTGCTTACCGCACGTCTGTTTACGAGGCATAAAATAAAGACCAAGAATTATCTTTAAAAAACTGCATAAAGTTTTTGCAACAGAACCCATTCCATTCGGACACATCCATGCATTTATTTCAAGCGTCGACTGGTTTCCCTTTTTGGCTGAGGCAGAGAAAAAAAATTGTCTGCAATTTTTCATGGAGAAACACCGTGTAATTTTTAACACGGGTTTGTTCGTACTCCCGAAGTAACTTTATGTAGATATTTGCTTGTATTCTTGGATGTAACCGCAAAACAACTGGGGACAGTATTGAATCCGCCAAAATGTATTAGCGTCGGCTGACTTCAACGTGAAAATATCAATTGAGATTCCATTAACCACCAGTTATGGCGAAATAGTACTTACCATAAAAAGCGTTGCGCCCAAAAGTACTGCTTTCATGCGAGCCTCCAAGTCTATGGGGAAAGAAACTTCATACCGAGCCGCTCCCCTTGCTCTTACAATTTCACCCATTTTATAATTCCGGTCACTCGTATATATCTGAAAAGTGACAGATAACAGCATTTCTTTGTAGTATTTTAACGTTAAGTGACAAATCCGGTATATATAAGGGGCACTGATGTTAATTATAGTTGAGCATTACCTGCCCCAGCTTTGTTACTTAACAGTTAGACTGTTTTGTGCAGTTTTTGTAACTTATAGAGGTTTTTGTAACTAGACGCCGCATATTCATGTGTGAGCTATGGCCATAAAACTGGTAATTTTGGTTAAGGCTGCCACCTGAATCATGATGAATGTTAAAGACGACGTAGACTACAAAGGAAAATAAAGTTGGCTCGCAAGTACACTACAAAACCTCGAAATGTCGCACTGAATGCTAGAGCACTGTTTGTTTTGGAACCAAGCCATGTTAACGCAGCTATTTTGAGCGGGGTAACCCAGCATTGCTGAAACTATGATATGCTTCGGTTTTTTACATTGTGGGGCTTTTGAAGGTTATTTTTGGCCGTTTGAACGAATGAGGTTTGGAAGGAAGTATTTTGAACGTTAAGTCAGCATTATAAATTTCAAATTTAAGCATGCTGCTCTACGAAGTCATCAGCATTTGCTCAGCGGCAGTGGTGGCAGAGACAGCGGCCTGCAAGTACCACTTCTATCGCCAATTGCTGTTTCCTGGCAAGACTAGCATCTCGAAGACGCCAGCTGGGGGATACCACTGTGCTGCTAATCTTCACTGGCTGCCGTTCGTGCTACCCCTGCCCTGGCGTGACGTCACCGAAGCGCCGATAAAAGGAAAAAGCCCAGCTGGAGCGGTCGCATTTGCTCAGCGGCGGTGGTGGCAAAGACAGCGGCCTGCAAGTAACACTTCTATCGCCAATTGCAGGTTTGTTGTAGTTTGGTATTTTTCCTTATTGTCTCAGTCATTTGCCACCCCCACCACTGCTGTTGCTCTTGTTGCTAAAGCCTGCCTGTGATTGCTGTGTATGCCCGAAATGAATGACAGTGACCTGTGTTTGGCCTATAATGAACCCATCTGTGACACAAAAGGATGTCCAACTTGCTCGGAATGTAACTATTTCTACCATTTCGGTACATGTTCACGCATAGCGAAGGCGGCCTTTAAGAACAATGCCGCTAAAAAACTGGAAATGCCAAAACTGCAACGTATCTGCAGCTACAAGGGCCGAAGCTTCGAACCGGCGGAAGCAGGAACAAGAAACTGCATTCGAGTCTGTGCTGACAAAACGTAACAGAAAACTAGTAGAAATACCGGGAATTAATAGCGAAGTCGATGACATAATTCTTGTGAAGCAGACGGTCGAAAAAATGGAGCATTCCGTTCAGCACCTCTAGGACCAGTACGATGACGTGCTGAAGGAAATGCTAAAACAGTCACAGGGTATTGACACCTTAAAAAAGAAGGCGCAGAATATTGAAGCAAAGAACTCTGGTCAGGTGGTGCAAAACCTGCAACGGCAAGTCAATAATCTTGAGCAGTACATGCGGCGCCAGAATTTGGAAATCCATGGTAACCCGCTAGCCACAAACGAAAGTTTTCAGAGTACACTACATGAGTTGGCAGGTAAACTTGAATTGCCAGAAGTGAAGGAAACAGACATTGATGGCCTTTACCGGCTGCCTGCGAAACCCAGGGAAATTCCTCCAATACTTGTCCGCTTTGTGTCCAGCAAACTGCGTGACAGCTGGATGGAAAAAAGAGGCCAGTTGAAAGCTAACAATTCTGAAGTGTACATTCTTGATAATCTAACCCTGCAAACAAAAAAGCTTTTGTGGATGATGAAAGCTAAAGCCGCCGAGATGGGTTACGAGTATGCCTGGCAAAAAAATAGAAAGCTGCGAGTGCACAGGGCAGAAGGAGAGCCGGTCATTTGAGTTGAATGCGAAGCTCATCTTGATAATATATGCTGAAGCAGTACTGTGTGCGAACGACTGTGCTTTGTCGTTCCATTTTCCTTTTTTTATGGCAGTGCCTAGTGCAATTGATTTCTACAATGAAGAGCTGCTTAACAATCTTTAACAATCTTGTTGGCACTTCCTCCTTAAGTTCGAGCAATACTCTGTCGATCTTTCACGTAAACATCAGAAGTATGAAAAATAAACTGTTTTAAATTGATGCCGCCTTGCAATCCCTTAACCACAAATTTCACGTTTTAGCTTTTACTGAAACCTGGTTTTCGTGCGAACAAGACGTAGAGGCGCTTGTCGGTTATAAAAAAGAGGGTGTTTTCCGGTCACATAAGAAAGGAGGGGATACTTTCCTTTACCTAAAAGATGACTTACAATACGATGTGTTATCCGAGTTTTCATATGTCTGTAAAGATTATGAGTCAATCGCTCTGAAGTTTCTAAACACACTGGTGGCTTCTGTTCATCGTCCGCCATCCGGTGAGGTAATAAATCTTGTGTCGTATTTGCATTTTATTTTTTTAATATGCCTGCTCATTGAAATTGCCAGTTGTCTTTGTCGGAGGTTTCAATATTGATGTACTTTCACCTAATGCACAAAACCAAGGTTTCTATGATCTTGAAATATTTTCCTCTAGGAATGTTATTCACTCTCCAACCCGGATAACGAGGAACAGTAAAACGCTCATTGATCTATGCATCTGTAAAGGTCAGAGGCACAACCAGCACCTCGCACCAGACCTAACGACTGGTTCCGACACGTATCACTATCACCTGTATTTCCAATTACGGAAAATCCGCCGATACAGCACACTTGTGACTACCTCACAGGACACCCGGAAAGTTGCAGACACAAAAGTGTACACAAAATGTCCCGCTGGCGTCTCACCCCACCCCGGTCCTGTCGCGGACGACACTTTGTGATGGTGGTGAGGTTCGGAAGACACAAGGACCAGTTGCAGAGACGCAGGAATGAATGATCGATGCACGGGTTTTGGTAGAAGTGAGGACGATTAGATTTATGACAGACGATCAATAGGACGGGAGGGTAAATATTACAAGAATGGGTAACACAAACGGTATGTCATAGAATGTATCAAATTAACTCAGCTGACTTGGGGAAATTAGTTCCAACGGAAGTAGAAATTTAGAAAGCTTCTCGCACCATGCAACCGGTTGTCGTGGCTCTGAAAACCTCGTCGAGGGCACCAGGCAATGGGCAGGGGCAAGCGTCTCACATACAGCGGGGTTGATGCGGCCCGGTGTTGAAGGGGTGCTGGGGAGGACAAGGTGAGCAGGACCATGAAGATATTGGAGGTTGGTGGTGATCAAAATGCCACCACAGCCCAACGTTGCCTGAGACGTGGTAACCGCGTGTCCTTACCAAGACCACAGGTCGCCTTGCCGTCCCGAAGACAGGCCCTAGAAGTGCCGCCGTGGAGATGCTGCTTGTCCAGCGTGAGCATCTTCCTCCTCTTCTTTTGTGTCGGACCTTCCCCCGATTCCTTTCTAACTTGAATGTGGCGGCAACGTGCGCCCAGCCTTTTCTTCGGTTTTTCTTCGTGGTTTCGGGTACCATACCACCGTATCACTAGCAATGATGTAAATGATGTAGTTTCCACTACTTTGACATTCGGCCTTAGTGACCATTTGCCCGTATTTTGTTTTGTTCCTACTGCTAAACAGAAAATGAAGTATCCCCAAACCGCTCGGCATTCCATCGAATAATGAGCGAAAACTCCTTGAATAATTTGAGGGCCTTTATGGAATCCACACGTTGGGATGATGTGTATAGCGAAACAAATCCAAGTATATCGTATGACATCTTTCAAGGTAAGGTTCAATATATAAATATGAGCGAGCATTTTCTTTGAAAGAAGTAAAGAAATACAAAAATCAAGAAAACCCTGGGACACCCGGGAGTTATACAGCAGAATTAAAACTCGTGACAAATTGTATGACGAATTCATTAGCTCTCGCGACGCCGATATCTTAAGTCAGTACAAGCGCCCAAGAAATAAGTTAAACTCGGACCAAAAAAAAACAAAGTTAGACTTTTTTAAAAGGAAGTTCGAGTCAATTTTCAACTACCCGAATAAAATATGGTATACAAAAAGAAATAAAGTGGTACATCAAAGAATTCTATCTCAGATAGCCTTGTGATAGACAATGTAGAATATAGAGAGGAATGTTAAGCTGAAAAATTCAACAATTATTTTCTTGATGCGGGAGCAGCTCCCTCGTCCAAGAAGTCATGCATCAGTTAAGGCAACACATTCCGTCCGAAGCTTCTGACTCTACTTTGTAACGCATTGTACTGAATGGGAAATATTTCTTTCGGAGGGCATGGAAACAGCAAGAGTAGTCGTCATTCATAAAGGGGGTCCTTTGTACAGAATCGGCATTACCGCCCCATTTCCGTTCTTCCTTAATTTTCCAAAGTGTTTGAGCTTCTGTTTAAAACACGCCTAAATACATTTTTAAACTAATCTCAAGATATCGTCAAAGCAGCAATATGGTTTTCACGAAGGTAAATCTACTGAGATAGCTTTACTGAACATAAAAGATCAATTAATTAGTAAATTTGAAATAGAACATTTTAGTCTGCGTTTATTTCAAGATTTTAGAAAGACGTTTGATTCGATTAAACGTGATGTGCTGCTCCTAAAATTGACTTATTATGGAATTAAGACCGTATCTTAGAAGCTGCTTAGAAGTTATTTAACCGGTTTCTTACAATACGGTCTTATCAATGGTTACGTTTGATTCGATTAAACGTGATGTGCTGCTCCTAAAATTGACTTATTATGGAATTAAGACCGTATCTTAGAAGCTGCTTAGAAGTTATTTAACCGGTTTCTTACAATACGGTCTTATCAATGGTTATCCATCTTCTTTAAAACCAATCACGTACGAAGGTCCCCAAGGATCAATTTTTGGGCCAATACTGTTTAATATATATTACGACATTGTACACATACCACAAACACCATATATCATCTTGTATGCCGACGATACCAGTGTGTTTCTCTGGGAGGCAGTTGAGCAGTATTAATACGGCTGTTAACACCTGGTTAGGTGACTTGATAACCTGGTTACAGGTGAATCAACTGCAGCTAAATGTTGCAAAAACTAAATACCTAGTGTTCAAGCCTAGAAATAAACCGGATGATACTGAACTCCAAATACATTTCAAAATTGTGTTATAGAACGTGTCTACTCATACAAATTCCTGAGTTTTCGCAAAAACCCTCAGCTGGACGCCACATATAGATAAGCTAGATGCAAAAGTGTCAAGATCTGGAGGAATGTTGTACAAAATTAGAAAAGTGGTTCCCAAAACTATGTTACGACAATTGTATTACACACTGGTGCAATCTCACTTGCACTAGTGCTTGTTAGTATGTGGCACCACGACTACAACGAACATGAAACGAATAACCGTACTACAAAAACGAGCTGTTCTATGTATTGAAAATCTTCAATACTTCGAACAAACCTCACGGGCGTTGTCTGAACTTAAAGTGCTAAAAATTACCCAGCTATTTGAATTGAAGCTCCTAATGCGCCTTTTCAATGAAATCAAACTCGATGAACCCGCCTTTCATAGACAGTATGGAACACCCAACAAGCATTATACATTTAAACACGAAATATACAAAACCGCAATAATTAGTACAAATTATGGGACCCAAACATTTTGATATTTAATACCCTGTTTCTTGAACAAACATCCTGATATTCCGAAAATGGTCCACGAATCTCGTTTGATACATGTCTTCAAACGTGATGTCAAGCAGTATCTTCTTTCCCGTACTATGGAATAAACTCTGCTGATGTTGTACCGGTGGTACGATTGCTGTTTTGCATTTATGTATATTTGCTTGGCTTAGTTGTTCTTTCTGTGAAGTTCGTTGCTATTGATGTTGTTTTGTTGCATACTGTACTTTGTTTATCTTCGCTGCTACCGCTCTTAAAAATGCTCATGTATGGGTGAATGGGCCTTAGTCAGGCAGAGTCCATCTGCTTTTAGCCCACTCACCCGGGAAATTTTGTCTGAATAAATCATTTTGGTCATATAAAAAAAACGTAAACACCAAGACTATAAATACAAATTCTTAATGGGTTTTAAAATACGAAGTTGAAAAAATCCGTTTTAAGCCCGCGGGCCACAAAAAATAGGAGAGGTGTAAATATGCGTTTGAACAATAAACTCAACTTGTCTTTCTCCTTGATATATAGTTATTTAGAACCAAAAATTATACGTACGTCATTGACATTGAATCGCACTGTGCGAGAAAAGTACTTAATCACCGGAGAAGGCCAACATAAAAAAGATGAGCCCGGGATGGTTCCTCTCGCTACATCACTTCGCATTCCTGAGCTAATTATCCCTCAGCAATTATCACTCCCGCTACTACGGAATGAAAGATACAATTACCAGGTGCAACGTAAATCTAACGATACCCATTTTAAGGCGGAGTTTGCAGTGACTCTACATCTCAGTTTGCGTACTTTCACTTCGGTGACTCAAGGGGCCAGAATAAATTTTGAAATACACGTATGCAATGTAACACTGGTTGTTGTGCTCACAATAATTTTTTCGCGCTTCCTTACAATGCAGGCACTGAGAACCAAAATTCTATGCCTAGCTTCAGATTCGCGACAGATTTTTCAACAATTTGCAGAATGACAAGTACGCCATCACCATCTCTTGCTCGTAGGATGCCTCGCAGTGCATTCACAAGAATCGTTCAAGAGCATCAATCATCGTCCCATTCTCCTACATAGTCTGCAGAATCCCAGTGGACAGAAGCTTTTCATACTCTTAAAAAACTGTCCGACACCCATGTTTACGATAAAACAATCGTGAACGGTGATCAATGGAAACAGAAAAACACGGTATTTATTCCGTGTTTTTGGAGGCAACAGCTTTGCTTACTTGACATGCGGCAACGAAGACAAGTTTTAGAATTTTCTATATGTGTGTTGATATGGTACCCAAGTTGGGAAACGCTTGTGCGCACGTACAGACGTCATGACAGCCGCCAAATTCTATAGAACCCTGGTCCATTGTATTATGCACTGAGGCGAGAAGCCGAGTTGTCGATAAAGCGCTACACGGCAACTAACACGTCGGTGTTCACGAAGACGAAGTCTTCCTTCATACAAGGAAATATTTCTGTAAGGGTGCCGCGAGTTCAAAACTACAGAAAACATGTAAAACATTACCAGGGCAACGAGAAGGACGCGGTCGGAAATGACGACCGACGCAAAGCGAGATAACGCAGCAAACCGTTCCGACTTTTACGTAGTTTGCTCCCTGGAAGAGCAGCATTGAAAGAGGCGGACTGCGCTGCGCTAAAAGGGAGAAATACTTCGTTTCAACAGCGCTATGGCAGGGTCTGAAACGTGCACCGTCAAGACCACCGGGGGAGACGAGTGCAGATAGGCAGTGCGCAAAAAAGGTTCCAAGTAGAGCCACAGAGGCGCCATTTAGACGAGACGACGAAGCATGATAAGGGCTAGGTACGATGACGAAAGAAAGTTTATTTGCAGATATTTACACGTGTCTGCCTGAGTGAACAGGGTTTTACACTCCTGCGCGCTAGAGAATAAATAACCAACTTGGGTCCGCCCCCTATCACCCTCTTTCTCAGCTGACGTCAGTACACACGTATCACTGATATCAGTGGCACTCAAATTGACGTCCACACACTCACAAAGAGAAGGCACTTTTCCTCTCGCACAGGTCAATCGGTTGGCGTCGGTGGTGCAACAGTCCTTGAACCGCGGCGTCTCGGACCCGCAATAAAGCGCCCCACGATGCTCGGCTCGCAGCTGAAGATTGCCGCAGAAGAGAAACGCAGCACGCCTTTGTTCATCCCTCCCTGCACCATTCTCGCTCATTGTAACCTGCTTTGCCGGCGGGCGCTTGGGGTACCGGGAATCCGCAGAAATCGGCTTGTGTCCAGTAGCAGAATTAATCGCCTCCGCGTCCTTGCGCACAAAGCCTTGTGGCTCCCAGTCGGGGAGGGGGGGATGGAACCGGGGAAAACCAGATGACGGGAGGGTTGGGTGATTGAACCCAATAATACTGCAGACGGTCGTCGCAATGCTAATGCACCGATTGTAACAGCACCTTCGGCCGGTGAGAAGCTCCCGACGACATTGGTTTTTAGTCCGTGTAGGAGGGAGTCTTGTCTCAGGTAGAGACTTGGGGCTGGCACAAACACCTCATCATTCCTTTCAGAGGGTAACTCATTTGTTTAACACGACGAAGCCCAGACGAATCTTGGCCCAGACACGTGCAGGAACACTAATTGCCTTGCATGTCGCGGAAGGTTTCATGGCTTGAATAAGACATGGGAGACGGGAACCCTCCCACCGGAATGGAAAGAAGCGGAAGTACGCTTTATACCCAAACCAGGAAAAACCCCGCACATCGACAACATGAGACCGATCTCTCTCACCTCGTGCGCCGGAAAAGTGATGGAGCGAATGGTACTCAAACGACTCCAAAGACATCTGGACGAACACGACATCATGCCCCAAACAATGTATGGTTTCCGCAAGCACCTCGGAACGCACGACGTGCTCGTACAACTCAACGAACTGGTAGTCAAACCAGCAACACAGCAAGCCCCGAGAGCGATACTCGCACTAGATTTAAAGGGAGCATTCGACAACGTGACGCGCAGAAGCATCCTCAAAAACCTAAAAACAACAGGATGTGGAGTGCGCACGTACGGCTATGTAAAAGACTTCCTCAGCCACAGAACAGCCAAAATCAAGATAGGAGAGGAGATGTCCGAACCTATCTCCTTGGGGGACAGAGGAACCCCGCGTGGATCGGTCCTCTCTCCCCTGCATTTCAACTTGCCCCTACTCCCACTGCCGAAACTTCTAGGCAAAATAGCACACCTGGGACATGCGTTGTACGCAGACGATATAACGATATGGCTCGAAACAACAGGATCCCAAGGATGGATGGAACGTCCAACGACGCTCCAAAGGCCAGCCGACACAGTCAACGAATACGCGCAAAAATGCGGACTTAGCTGCACCCCTCAAAAGTCTGAGCTAGTCATCATAGGACCGAGAAACCCCGAGAAAGCATGCAAAGTCGAAGTCGAAATAGACCGGGCAAGGATTACCCCTAGCACGCATACCAAAATCCTTGGCCTGATAATACAAGCAGACGGCAAGGCGTCGGAACAGTGAAAAAGCTCAAGACCACAACGGACCAGATTCTCAACATCATACGTAGAGTCTCCAACCGAAGAAGAGGTATGAAAGAGGACGACACATTACGTCTGGTGCAGGCCTTCGTGATATCAAGAATAACATACGCAGCACCATACCTGAATCTCAGAAAGGCAGACCCCGTATACCTAGACACTTTAATCAGAAAAGCGACCAAACAAGCCCTGGGGATACCGCAAAACTCGTCAACAGCGCGACTTCTGCGCATGGCAGTCCAAAACACGCTTGACGAGCTAGTAGAAGCCCACCTTTCGAATCAACGAGTTCGCCTCAGCAAAACGGACGCCGGAAGGCCTGTACTTAAGAAGATAGGATGGCAAGAAGCGCCACACGTCACGGAGCGACAAGTCCCAGACCAATGGACTTCACAAATTGAGACCAAACCAACCCCAAAGAACATGGACCGCAACAGAAACAAAGGAAGAAGGGAGGCGAGAGTAAAAGCAATTAACAAACTGTTGGAAGAAAAGAGACATGAGGGAATAATCTACACCGATGCTGCATGACCTGCCCAAATTCTCCAACAAAGCAACTATAGTATTGACCACAAGAAACGAAATAGTGAACTGTGCATCATTGTACAGCCCGGAGCCAGAGGAAGCGGAAGAGGCCGCCATAGCACTGGCGCTAACGCAACCTGGTACAGCGACAATTCTCACGGACTCAATGAAAGCCAACAACAGATACAGAACAGGACGGATCTCAGAAACTGCCGCCAAAATCCTGACAAGCGGGAAACCCCCGGCAACAAGAATTGAACTCATTTGGGTCCCTGCGCATTCCTCAATCGAGTGCAACGAAATCGCCCATCGACAGGCCCGAGACTTAAACCTCCGGGCCACAGAGGAAACGGAAGAAGGGATGCACCCAATAACGAAATATGCAGAAATCCTCAAACATTACAGGGAGAACAGAAGAAGCCTTCCGCACCCTCACCCTAAACTATCCAGGCAAGAACAATCAATCAATATATCATCAGATACAGGCAGCCTCTTTCCCACACCCTCTTCTCCTGAACCGCATGTTCCCAATTAGATACGCAAAAGAATGCCCCCTATGCTCAAAACCAGGCACCCTGAAACACACTATCGGAGAAAAAACAAAACTCCAGTCCCCCCCCAATTCTTGTTGACTCCGTCAGCATAGAGGATGAGCGATGGGAGATCTTGCTGACCAGCCTCGCCCTGGAAGACCAACTTTGGCTGACCAACAGGGGCCAGGAGGCTCGGGAAGCATATGGAAACCTGTGAATAAGGAACCACTCCGACTGAGCTGAAATAGCTCCATCGCAACCCTTTTTCTAACAATAAAGTTTAATCTCTCTCTCTCTCTCAGGCTCTCTTGCGTGCACTCGGCAGTTCCGAAAAACCCGCAAAGCACAACCACAAAGCAAGCGGGTGCAAGGACAATCCCCTGAAAGTCGACCAGGCTGCCTCTAAAGTCAATCAAGCACACTTACTAAAAGCCATCTAATGTGGCAACACTCAACACGAGAATATGAACTGATTAAAAATAAATCTGGTATACAAAACGCATCCACAAAGGAACTCACAATGATACCAACCACAGAACTCAATATTGGTAATAAAAATTGTTCAGTAAAAAAATGAAACCATATTCTTCGAGTTTAGAGTCTTGCGATGTCACCTCAATCAACGTGGCAGGCGGGGGCACCTCTACGCTTCTACTGCTGATCTCACCCATGCACTGACTGTGGGGTGCCACCTTGTCTGAACTAGGCGCTCTCGCCGCCAGCTCCTCGGCTTTTGATCATGTCACTGCTTGAACGACTACACCAAATTGCAAGCGCTTTTGACGCAACATTTCATCCGAATGGTTTGAAAATAGTTACGGATAATTTGGCGGCAAACTAGGCGAAACAGCCGCATCCGTGTCGAGTGTCCCGAGTGGACTCTCGATACGTAGTCGCGTGATCGGAGGACGCGCGCTGTTGGCCTCAGCCACCTACCATATCCATGCACCCTCGCCGGAAATCTGCTCTGGCGCTACGTAAGATGGATGCACCACATCCATTGTTGACCCAGAGTCACGGAGTGCTCGGTAGCATTAACCGTTTACCGTACCCTCCTGAATGTACGGTTCCAGCAGCTTCCTCTTCACATCGCTTCCACCGGCCGCCAGAAAAGCTACACTGGGATTCCTACACCCGGATGCCACGTCACTCGGCTGCTAATAATTAAAGCCAGTCAGTGTTGCCTGGTCCTCGTTTGTCTCCCTTTTTTCACCGTCACAGTGCTATAACTCTTGGTCTTTAACGTCCTTCGCATCTCGGGAGACGCTGTCTTCTTGCCATTTGGATTTGAACTTCCGCTTCAGACCCTCCCTCATTTCACTAGCATGCCGCGGCAAAAACTCGTCAGCGAGTTCGCCGGCTCGTGTCAGCGTTTTGAAATCTGATTGGTCCATTACCCAGCTACACACGCTTGCAGGTAGCCGGTGGTAGAACTGCTCTAAACCTATGCATTTCGCTACATTATCGTGGTCGCCGAACGAAGCCCTTCTCCTCTCACCACTCCTGAAAATTCGTCGTCAATTTATACGTGAACTCTGATTATGACTCGCTTGTCCATCTTTCACTTTCTGAAAACCACTGCGTCTAGGCCTCGGCTGATAACCTGTACTTTAGAAGACACGCGTTTACTTTGTTGTACTCGTCTGCCTCTTGTCTAGTCAAGCGGGCTACCACATCGGCGGCTTCACACAGTAACAAAGTAAGTAGCCGTTGCGGCCACGTGTCTCTAGGGAAATCCACTTTCTCGCATGTGCGTTCAAAATTTACCGAAAATGAACTCATATCTTATCCAACCTTAAAAGGTTGCATGAGGTCCTTCATTTTGAATGACAGCTGTACTCCTCCTCCACTAGAGGACTCGCCAATAGCACTACCGCTTCGGGCTTTCTGTAGTTCAAGTTCGAGCCGTTTCATCTCTAGCACATCTGCACGACATTGTGCTTCCGCTTTCTTTCTCTCTAGCTCCAGCTCTAACTTGTTCTTTTCAGCTTGCTTCCATTCTTTCCAGAGTTCCACAAGTTCCTAATCTTGCCAGAAGTTCCTAATCCAGAAGTTCCTAATCATCTTGCTTCCATTATTTCCAGGAGTTCCAGAAGTTCCTAATACGCATTACAGGCGCGTTTTTCCTGCGTAATCTTTCTTATGAAGTGAAATTTTCACAGCTACTTGAGAAAATCTCATATACCGAGGGCCCGCGCATAGGAGTTTATATCAGTATTCGTATCACGAGGCTCCACCTGCCGTTTACAAAACTTTTAACACCTAGCAAAGGCGTATCCAATATTCCCACACATACAAGCAAGTGAAAGTTGAGTCACCACTGCTTCCATTAAAGTTGAATTTCACAACTTTCTGATATAAACTAGACTGCTCCGGCCTACTGCTGCAATATACAAAGAAACCCTGAACGGAAGAAAATTTCTGGAAACATCCAGTCACGTTTGGAGAAATTTTCGCTTTGTTAAATCGCTGCATAAACCCTCGTTTAGACCCATATGCGTATAGGTTAATTATTTGTGAATTAGGTTTACATAAAAACTAAGCGTTACACCTCCTTGAAAATGTTGGGGTGAATGGAAAACATTGCTTTTAATACAAAACGTATTTTTGGTGATATGTTTATTCCTAACCATAAATGATTTCACACACTGTAAGAAATGTGGACGTACTTGAAGAGTTGAACAGGCTCTCTATTCGTACTGGCGTGGTTTCATTCCGCCCGCAACCGTCGCGGTGTCAGGTGCGGTGTTCAGTCCACGAGAAACGGAGAACAAAACTGCTGCTGAGCTCCTTCTATGCCGCATAGGGATGAACGGCGGTGTCATCTTTTCCGCATGAAAAACTAAAACAGCGATGGAACACTCAGCCGTGTTCAAATCAATAAAGGCAGAAATAACAGGGCGGAAGAAATTCGGCGATGCCGCCGTCTATCGAAAACTGTGGCGCGAGAGCAATCACCAGGCGACGGACCCAACAGTACGGAGAAAAGACAACAATGAAGAGGGGTCCCGGAACACGTGTTAATCTTCAGTGGGGACGATTTTGTTCTCTGCGTCTTTAAGTCAGCGTAGCTGTGCGGCGCCTCCACATAGTTGTCCTGTGCGTACTTTAAGAAAAGAAGTAACGACAAACTTCTTTTTCAAAGTTGTTCATCATATTACTCGGGGAAGTGTCTGCAGCACCATGTGCAGTTAGGGAAGCTGTGATATAAAAAAAAAGGCCGCCCGGATCACAAGCATTTGTACGTGTGTGAGGAGGCGCTGCTCACCGGACAGGGGTCAGCAGGTCGAAGCGAGGAAGACGACGTGTGTGTGGAGGCGGAAAAGGGCGCGAGAGAAAAATAGGAGGAGGAAGAAGAGGTGGCGAGCGCTGGAGGCAGGAAGCAGGTGGTTCCAGAAGCTCTCGGCTGGGCGAGAACGCCTAGGGGGTCTTCGTCACGGAGCCGCACATTCCTCCTCGAAGCTCTCAGCTGGGCGTCAACGCTCAGGAGATCTTCACACCGAGCAACACCTGGTCTCTTCCAGTCGAGACTGTCCACGGAACACCCGGGCCGAATACAACGTGTTGTTCATCGGCCCGGCACCGGCACAGCACCGGCATCGACAAGGGCACCGATCCCAGCGCACCGAGCCCTGCGCACTGAGTCAACTCACCGACTAAGACCTACACGTGAGCGCGAACAATTTGGAGTTGGACTTCTCGCAGGGGACTTTGTTATCATAGGACTGTTGTCATTAGATTAGCTGGATGTTCATTTCTGCACGTTATTTTGTAATTTCTCGCGTTAATATAATTTGGTCCTTGTCCGTAGCCAAATCGTCTCTACTCTTGTCCGCCCGGTAAACTTTAACCTCCTCATTTACAAAAACAACCTGCACCACAACGTTACTTAACCTCCAGCGACGACTATAAGCGGCGCCTTGGATTATTCATATTTCAATTAGAGGGAATGCGACGAATGTCGCTGGCCGCGTAGTTTGGAATACGTGCGTTGTGCTGCGATAACCAGCGGAAATTGGAATGACCACTGCATTATTTCGGCAGGTACGGTACGTGCGTACACTTCGAGATTGTGCTGCACCACGGTGACGTGCAATTTTTCACAACGGGATACCCATTCAAGTCTCTCTTTACACGTTTCTTAAAGTAAGTGTCCACGCATTAAGATTCGCGAAGGCAAGGAATTAAACTAAGGCCTGACTTTCCATTCAACCACTCACGTTCTACTTCTCGAAAAAAAATTCCCCGCATTTCCCCGAGGGGAAGAATGTGAAAGTGCGAATGCACGAGTTGAATTTGCGCGGTTCGGTAATGTTCGCGAAAGAGAGATCACACACACACACACACACAACTACAAAGAAAGAAAGATGCAGTTATTCACAGACACCTACTTGTGTTGTCGTTGTACTTGATTGCTAGAGCGGATCTCAGCTTTGAAAGTTCGTGTCAGTACTCCTTTAAGCGGGTGCATTAGCCCTTCTCACGCCCGAATCCTGGCCGATCCCCCACGTGGGTATGTGCCATGTCAGCGGCCAGGCAGCGCGCGCCCATCTCCCCCCGTTGCCAAGGAAGACGAGGAGATTCCTGGCCAATCCCCCACGTGGGTATGTGCCACGGTCATCGCCGGTGGACGTAGGTTCAGGGTCGCTTAAAGGGACACTGAAGTGATATGTAAACATTGCGGGATTACTTGCGCAAATGTAGTCCGGGGTCCCCAGGCCATGTTACGATTACTCTGGG
The DNA here is from genome assembly GCF_048455015.1 of Haemaphysalis longicornis. NCBI lineage: Eukaryota > Metazoa > Arthropoda > Arachnida > Ixodida > Ixodidae > Haemaphysalis > Haemaphysalis longicornis. Next base: position 156,727,054 of record NW_027526335.1, on the reverse strand, counting down.
CGCGTTGACGCGCTTTTATTTAGTAGAAAACTTAATTCGAAAATGCTGTCCTCCTCTCTTTACGCTCGCCCATTTTCTGCGGCGTTTTCGTGTGACGTCGAGAGGAGCCGAGCTCGCAATTGGCTGCGCTATCTGCACGGCTCCCCGGCCTTCAGACAGAGTCAGTCGGCCCAGCGTTTCGTCCGCCGGACGCCGACGGGTCGTCGCAATTCGTTCGCTCAGTTGAAACGAAGCCAGGACACGTTTGTGAATGGAAGAATGGGCCTTTCTTTACTTGGTTAGGTTGTACACTGTATCTAGCTCCAAGTCAAGGTCGCTTCACACAAGCTCTGCACAAGTTCATATGCGACGCTTCGCTGACTGGTACGCCCGTAGGAAAATATAAGGCCTCTTGAAGGCGGGAGAAGAGTCAGCGAAGTCAATATAGGTACTCAGGAAATAAAATCAACTGATATTTTTACCGTACAGCGTAAAAATAGGGTGCGGGAAGCACTTTTTTGCGCTGGGCGAACAAGCACAGCGGTCCGCAGCACGACTACGCATCTGCGAACGCTTTTCCATCTACGAAATGCAATTGCTAGACGTGAGCTATTGCGGAAACTCGGGGGACGCTTACTGCACGAGCACAATACAACAAATATTCACCTAAGCTGCTTGAAATGCCAAAACTAAATAAAATGTAAACTTATTGTACAATATATACCTTATATTACCATGGTCAGCGCAGCCCGTCTCGTGGCCGAGTTGTCTAAGGCTTCAGGTATGTCGCCGCCGAGTGTTTTGCAAGTCACGAGTTCGAGTCCCCGCGGGTACGTGCTTTTTTTTTTGTAAGTTAACTTTTTTGTTTTCTGCCAATGTTTTCTACATTGAGTTCACCTTTGTTTGGGCCGCAACGTTCATGGATCCACGAACTAGTTCACAGAACGCGCGCAGGCTGGCACTGGCGCGCTAGCGAGTTCTCGTTGGCGTGCTGTCCATAAGCACCGACTGCTTGCGGGCAGTGGGCACAGGCCAGAATGAACAGACCCTTGGCCTGGTGCGAACACGCATTTTACGGTACAGGCATGAGTGAGGCAAGCTCCAAATAGGGGGGGAAAAGCGCATGACATTTGTGCGTCTGCGGGTACGCGGAGGGCGTCCATGCACTGCGTAGACCTCGGCTAGTGAATGCTACGATTCCAAGCCGTCCTGGGAGGCTTATCTTTATGCATTTTTACAGCTGACAACATGGCAGAAGCGCGGTACGATGATTACTGAGTTATTGAGAATGCCCATCCAACAACGCCACAAGTTGTGTTTTACAGAACCGAAACCGAAACCGAAACTTGTTTGGTTGCTCACCTTGGGCATCGTCCAATCACGGTCCCGCTCCTCCCAACGTCACAGCTTTAGTTGGTGCAGCCGCCGCAAACCGCGCATGGTAGTTTTTCTTCTTTGGCGCTTTGTAAAATAATTACCGATTTGTCAACCGGATAAACGATGAAAAGTGGGCTAATTTGAGCCAGTCTACGCAGTGCAAGCAAAAACGGGAGCTTGACAAATTCACTTCAGTGTCCCTTTAGGAAGTGCATTCGCACTTAAAAAACCGGTTGATGATATGTTTGTCCACTTGTGTTTAGTGCTAAGAAATATAGCTAGTCAATTTTCGAAACGTTACGTATGAATGCTCATTGAACATTGTCTTATCCAGGAGAATAAATTTGCTTTCATTAACTGAGGGATTTTTATTGACGGAGTGCAATGAAGCAATAATACAGTCAGCCATACGAAACCAGCAGAATAATTATCCAACTAATCCTGCCTCAGTTTTATCTTGGTGCCTACATTTTTTAAGGAAGGGGGTGTTTGTTTCCTCTTACAAGATATATGGGTTTGTAATTAGAGGGGTATACAGGGGGGGGGGAAGTAGCGTAAGCCACTGGAGACGGCGTGGTCTTCCGCTTTTTCCAGCGTAACATTCCAGCTCGCTCGCGTTCCAGCTGGTGAAGGATGGAGTGCTGCCAGTGGATGCATGGAGAAAGATTCCGAACTCTTGCAGCAAGTATTAAAATGCCGCCTCAAAGGACTGCTGTGATTCTACAAAAAAATAATCTAACCCTACTGGAGATGGTACAGCAGGACTCCAGTTCAGCGTTCCTCAGCTTCATGGCAGGTCCAATCCTCCAACTCATGCTGGGAGTTGTTTGATGCTCTTTAAGTGGGTGCCTTTGGCAACTCCTCTAGGTATATCTTGGCCCCCTCCCCGCGAGAGTCTGGTGGCTCCCGATTGAAGGGTACGGCTTTGCTAGGAGCTCATGCTGGGCCTTGTTGGGTGCACCTGAATCCGGCTATGCTGGGTTGACCTGATGCTAAAAAAAATGTATATGGGACCAGCATTTTAGTTCCTTTGAAGGGTTATTCGGACTCCTTTACTTCTAAAGGTTTATATACGAATACAGCCTATCGCTTCCTTACAGGGGCCATGGAAACAAAATACAATGTTTTTTGGAAAGATTTCGTGTTTTATAGTGGCCCCGACGCTTGTCCGGAAGCAAATGATGCTTTATATCAAAAATCAAAATAAAGTTTATTGCTCTGTAAAGGTATAAAAACATATTAATATACAGATGAGGGTCCCACAGTCCGCAGACTGTAACGGGACCCTCTATAAAAACGCACAAGCTGAGTTTGTCGGAGAACTGATTAAAAAATAAAGATGAGCAAACCTACTGAAGAGAGAAGAGAAATAGAAATGACTGCATAGTTTTATAATACGCAAATGTTGGTTTAAAATACTTTACTTATAAATGCACAATATTCCAAGCAAAAGTAACACAATGCAGTACAATACAATAAATGTAGACGTATAGAACAGTAAATGGAAACACTAACAAAAAAACAGTGAAAGTCTATACTTGAAGTTCATTACAACAAAAATAATTTTAAATAAGTTTTAAAGCTTGTTATAAACGATAATGATTTTACGACAAAAGGGAGGCTATTCCAAAATCATATTGCAGCGAGGCAAGATGTTTTCTTGCCGTAATTAGTATGCACAGTCGGTAATAAGGAGTGATTATTGGGGGCAAACCTGGCGAAAAGTTTAGTCCTTATGCGATTGAGATAAAAAAGTTGCATGAAATTGAACTGTGAAGTAACTTGTAAAAAAGAGGCCTAAATTGTAATGAAATAAATTGTTTACAGATAGAATTTGATTCTCACGAAGCAGAGCTGAAGCTAAGGAACGATGTGAACTGCGAGTGATAATGCGAATACATTGATTTTGAATGCCTTAAACTGAAGAAACAGGGTAAGAGTAGGCGTTACCCCTAGAGGCCATGCCATAAGTAGTATCACTGTGAACGAAAGCAAAATACAGTGATAATTGTGCCTGATGTGGGAAAAAGGGTCTCGCCTTTATAATGCGCGGATGCCAAATGCGGTTTTTTGTTTAAGATATGAAAAATGAAAACAAAAGGTGAGGCTGCGGTCGAGCACAATGCCAAGAAATGTTGTATGGTCACATGGAGCAATGGGGTAAGGACCGAGCATTAGGTCGGGGAGGATGAAGACCTTTTTTTAGAAGTCCTGAAAGTCATAAATTTCTTTTCGGACTAATAAATAATTGTAATGACACCACTTAAGGACGTTATTGAGCGCAATATTTTATTTTTAGGTGAGACAATATTTTTTTTATTTATCAGATGAAGATATCGTGGTGTCATCTGCATATGAGACGCAATGAAAAGATTGAAGTAAGTTAGGAAGGTCATTATTATATAAATTGAAGAGCACCGGACCTAAAATAGTTAAATGTTGGTTAAATGTTTTAGTTTCAAAAAAAAGTATCTGCCACATATACTATAAACTGTCTGGTTAATAGAGAGCTTTTTAGTAACGTTAGTGCTGGCCCTGTTACCCCGTAGGGTTCTAATTTCTGGAACAAAACGTCCTGATTGATCCTGTCAAAGGCTTTGCTGAAATTTAAAAAAAACTGAACCCACAAAATTCCCAGTGTGAATAAATTTTTTATGTAGTCAGTTTGGGAAAGCAAGGCTAGGTTAGTTGAACGCCCAAATCGGAAACCAAACTGGCACTCACTCAAGAGATTAAATTTTGATAAATAGCTGTTAAGACGTTTAGCAAATAAGTGCAAAATTATTTTACTAATTATAGGAACAATTGAAATTGGATGATAATTGGAGAATAATAGACGGTAGCCTTTTTTGAACATAGGTATGAACATTGATTTTTTGAGAAAGGAACGAAAAAAACCGGACCTAAAGATAAGGCTAGTTATGTTACTGAGCGTGTCAGAGATGAGATGCGTCACCAATTTTAAATGACGTATGGGAATCTTATTCAGGCCAGCAGTTGTATTCTTGAGCAAGAAATCGTGGCGAAACTTCATTCGCTGTAACAGGGAAAAGGAAAAATGACTGGCTAGCACGCCGGATGTTGTGACGCACGTTTATATTCTGACAGGTTTGTGTATAGCTGGAGTCAAATTAATCGCTAGAAGCATTAGCAATGTGAAAGGGTTGGTTCAGATTTATGCCATTATGATGATGGTTGCCTTTTAATGGCGCAAGGCTGACTAAGGCCAAAGACCGTCAACGAAGAAGTTATATATTGGTTGATGAGACTGTAAATACTAAAACTTGTCAGTAGAAGTAAAAGTGACGCAAAACAAAACACAATGGAGATGGCTGGTGTATAGGTTTAGGATGATTACACGTGATATGAAGAAGCTGCAGGAGTTTTACCTCAGCTAAAAACTTAAAAACACGTTGACGAGAACACAGTGGTTCGTCGGCTAAAAAGTATGATGGGCGCAGTGAATTCCTCGTCAGTAGATATCTGGAAAGTGCGTCGTGTGGTGTGAAGTGCCTTGCCTGTGGTTACTATGTAAACTACGGATAGGGCTCCTCCACACCTGCTGCACTGGGGTATTTATTTATTTGTTTATTTACATTACTCTGAAGGCCATAAGGCATTGGAGGGGGAAGTGGTTAGTTGCAATACAGTCATAACATAAGCAGTAATTGGCATTACAAAGGTTACAAGAGTGGCTTCTAAACATACAATTATAGCTGACGCATAATAAGGCAAGAATAGAAATGACAAATTGGCTTCAAATTATACAATGTTAGCTAATGCGCGAGGGAGGGAAAGGACAACAAAAGAACCTATAATTATACAATATTAGCTAAAGCATGTTTGAATACTTCGTGATCAATAATGGCAGCTGTTGATGAAGGAATGTGGTTCCATTCTACTGTCGTTCTGGGTATGAAGGACTGAAAAAATGTATTAGTTCTTGACGATGGTATTCCAACTTTATTAGCATGATCCAGACGAGCCGAGATAAAATGGGGAGGCAAAATAAGCTGATGACGTAGGTGTGGGTGATGAAAAATTTTATGGAACAACCAAAGGCGCAAAACTTTTCGTCGGAAAGATAACGTTGGCAGTTTAAGGCTACTTTTCATCAAAAATATGCTAGCAGTGCGGTTATAATTGGAGAGAATAAAACGAACAGAATTATTGTGAACCATTTCAAGTGACTGTGTTAAAGTAACGAAACTTGGATCCCACAATGATGCGGCATACTCGAGCTTAGGACAAACTAGTGTTTTGTACATTAGTAATTTAAGTAATATGGGGTCTTTGAAAAGTTGCGTCGGAGGTATCCTAACGTGCGGTTAGTATTGGCAATTACATACTCGGTGTGATTGGTCCATTGTAAATTGGCTGAAATGTGAACACCCAGGTATTTTTAAAATGACACATGATCTAAACGGGAGTTATTAATAGAGTAAGTAGGTAACTGGTCAGCTGTTCTGGCGACACGTAAGTGCTTACATTTGTTATCGTTAAGTTCCATGAGCCAAGTTTCGCACCAGGAAGAAATAGCGTTAGGATCAGATTGCAAGGCGGTTATGTCATTGTCACACGTTATTTGTCGGTACACAACACAGTCGTCGGCGAATAAATGGATGTTAGAAGAAACGCAAGCTGCCAAGTCGTTAATGTAGATAAGAAAAAGAAGAGGACCCAGCACTGAGCCTTGCGGCACACCGGAGTGGAATCGTGTTAGCTCAGAGTTGAAATAATTAGCGGATACAAATCGCGAACGGTTAGTAAGAAAAAACTCAAGCCAAGATAAAAGTTTGGAATCAAGGTTAAGCTGATGCAGTTTAAACAACAATAATTTGTGACACACCATATCAAATGCTTTGGAAAAGTAAAAAAAAAATGCAATCGACGGAAGAAGACTGGTCAAGAAAAGTATGCAGTTTATGGGTGAACAATGCAAGCTACGTTTCACAGGAATACGTTTTTCTGAAGCCATGTTGTGATACAGAAAAATTTGAATTAGATTCAAGAAATTTAACTAGACTAGCAAACAATATATGTTCAATTAGTTTACACGGAATACTAGTTAATGAAATAGGGCGATAACTAAGGGATGAGTGTCTGTTACCAGATTTGTAGACTGGAACCACCTTCCCGATTTTAAACTGAACTGGTAGGACAGCATGATCAAGCGACTGTTGATAAATGTTTTTTAGTACTTTGGAACAATATGAGCAAGTACTGATCAGAAATTTTGAACTGATCCGGTCGTAACCAGGAGCAGTTGATGGTTTTAATGACCTTATAAGTTTTTCTTCACCATAGGAATCAATGGTAATTGGTGGCATATGGCTGTGACTATAATTGCAAGGTAAGGGTAGTAGGACATGAGTAGTTCCGGAGAAATTAGATGGAAATACGTTGTTCAAAACTTCAGCACACTGGTTAGATGGAATAGAAATGTTACTATTATCAGAAAGTGTGAAAGATTCGCCATCTTTAGGAGGGTGTATAACGCGCCAGAATTTTTTTGTGTCAGTCGCAAGCATCGATGGCAAAGTATTAATGAAAAAATGTTCTTTGGCATTTTTAAGAGCATTAAGGTAATCTTTAGAAGACGCCTTGTAGGCAGCCCACCGAACAGAACTTGGGGACAGCCTAGCTAATTTGAATAAACGCTTCTTTCTATTAGACAAGTGCTTTAAGTGTTTAGAATACCATGGTGCGTTATTATTGGAGAATATAGTGCGAGTGGGTATGTACTTACCTGTTAGTTCAATAATTTTGTCGCAAAACATGTCCCAATTAGTCTGCACAGAGCGACAGTCAAAATCTACAAGGAAAGTGTAAAAAAAACTAGACAGTTCTTCGTTAATTGCTGTAAAATTTCCTTTTTGTAAAGTCGAATCGTTTTGTTCTAGATCGTTTTGTTATAGAAGATTGCGGCAGCAGATGCGACTGCGTTGCATCGGTGTGCCCTATCCGTAGCCTAGCCAAGGCGACTTCCGTGTATCTCTTGTGTGAGGCAACTGTGTAGTGTCCCAAGTGTGGCTTTATTACATGAAGTTTGTTGTCTGTCCGTTCATTCCAGTGTGTTTCCCGTTTTGTGCGCAAGTGTAGTCTTATATATAGCTTGAGGTCTGTATAGGGTACCGTTGTAATGTATGAAGTGTTGCTGAGTGCAACAGCAGCAGCCTTCTCGTCTGCCAACTCGTTCCCAGGAATCCCAGCGTGTCCTGGGACTCAGCAGAGTAGCAGGTCGTGCTTTAAACATACACAGACATAACGGTGTTGAACACAAGATTAACTGTGTGGTTTTGGGGGGCTTGTGCGATGATAGTGCGCGAGAAACACTCAAGGAATCTGTATAGATGACGGAATTGCGAATTTTATTTTCATGAATGTGCTGTACGATAAGTAAAATTCTATATGCTTATGCCGAAAATATGGTTCTGTGTACGCTCATGGTTCTGTATGCATTAAAATTCGGAGCATGAGCAGCGCAGAACACCATAGGGGAGGGTTTAGATGCGTCACTGTAGAATTCAGCAAATGGGTATTTAAACTGCAAAGACAGAAAGTGCTGCAGTATTACAGCTCGCGGTACCCCATTTTTGTCACTTTTTATGAAAGAAAGGTCGGAGGATACAGGACAAACTTTTCAAGGAGGTAAAATGTCTGAAAAGGATGACCTGTACATATATAAAAACAAAGCGCTGAGATCCGAGGCTCGCTTTCTCAGTCTAAGTAAAAAGGGCAGAGGAACGGATGGGCAATTTCAAACAGCAGAGATCTGGATATATCGTTAAAGACAGCATAGAAAGGATGGTTACACAGCGACGAAATTTTGAAAGCATAAAGCAAGTCCATGTACGTTCGTTGGTTCAAAAGGCTTCACTTATTACACTCGACATAAAGACTGTCGGCAGAGCTAGTGCGAAAAGCACCCGATGCGGGACGGCGCCGCAAGTGTAGCTCTGGGTCAAGCATTCGCAACGCTGTTTTAGTCGCCGACCCATACACCACACTGCCATAATCCAAACGAGACCCACCCAAAGCAGTATACAAGCGCAGCAGTTCTTTGTCGGAACCATAGGATTGGTGAGAGAGAACCTTAAGGATATTCATTGTTTTGAGACATTTATGGTTAACTTCCTTGATGTGGGGAATGAATGTGAGTTTGTGGTCAAACACAACACCTAATAACGTGTGCTCCTTGTTCACAGGAAGCGACACGCCATTAAGAGTAATTCCTGGGTCCGGATGCACCCCGCGCTTCCTGGAGAACACAATGCAGAAACGTTTTGCAGCATTCAATTTAAAACCATTCTTGTATGCCCAGCCGGAAATTGATTTGACACCAAGCTGGACTAGACATTCGCTTAATGACATATTGCATGACTTCTATGATATCTGGACGTTATCTTCATACATAGAATAAGAAATTGTAGGTGGCAATGCCTTTCAAGAGAGTGCATCTTAATTATGCAGAGAGCGCAGCTCAGCACTCCACCATTGCGGCACGCCATTTTCTTGCAAGTGAATATTGGAGAGTGCATAACCAACTCTCCGTTCTGTCTGACAAGTAACTAACAAGAGTGTTTAACATGTTACTCGAAACACCGAATGACTTGAGGTTACTAAGGATTCCATAATGTCAAGCCGTGTGTTAGGCCTTCTCGAGGTCAAAAAACACAGTTTAACAATACTGCTTATGCACGAAGGCATCCTTGAAGTACGAGTCAAGTGCTACCAATTGCTCGTTCGTCAATCGCCCAACCCTGAAGCCTGCTTAGCAGCCCTCGGGAAGACCGTTGTACCCAAGAAAGTACACAATCCTGCGATTGATCATCTTCTCGAAGAGCTTGCACAAGGATCTCGTCAGGGCTATGGGGCGGTAGCTTGAGGTGGACGACGGGTCCTTTCTCTCCTTCAAGAATGCCACTACTATGGCCTCCCTCCAAGAGTGTGGAATGTGCCACGAAAGCAAATATTTTATTATATATATGTACAAGTGTTTCAAGTGTGTCTGTGTGTAGGTGTTGTATCATTGTATAAGTGATGTTGTCTGGGCCGGGAGCTGAGGGTTTACACGTGCTCAGAGCAGACCTCAGCTCATGCAGTGGAAACTCTGAGTTATAAAAAGATGTTTACCTATTGTTATCTAGTAAAGGTTTCTTTTCGGCCGATTGTTTGTGTTTTATGAAAGTGTTTGTGTAGTGTGCTGAAGTGAACACCTTTTGGAAGTGTTGTGCGAATGTGTCAGCCTGATCTTCCAGTGTGTCCTCTGTTGGGCTGACCAGAGACAGGCTGTGCGTTTCTTGTCCTTTAAATTTGCGTATTCTTGTCTATACTTTTCGTGTGTCAGTGTAGGAGCTTATTGATGTTTGAAATGAACGCCAACTATCTCGTTTTCACTCACGGCGCAAATGTTTTCCCATCGCCTTTGCTCTTATGAACAATAAAAGGTTTCCCGACGTGGGGTATCGACGGAGTACACCCCACGCCTTGTTCTGGGTCTCTCCCGCCCGTCTAGAGTCTTTATTCCACCAAGGCCTCCGCTGGTTGCGCAGAGCACCAGACCTGTGGGGAATGGACGTTTCAGCAGCGTCGAGGATGTGCGCCGTGAGTAGTTGGGTTGCTTGCTCAACCTGTAAGTGCCTTAGGGATGAGAAGTGCAGTATAGATGAATCTGTAGATGTATTCCACTGTACTTTTGCTTCATTAAACCTGTTCTGGGAAGATGGACTGCTCGGGCCTCGACCTATATATGTTACTGAAGTGGGTAAGTGGTCACTACCGTATGGGTCCATGCCCACGCCCCACCCAAGACAAGGAAAAAGAACTGCGGACCCAATTGCCAAGTCAAGGTGTTAATAAATGTTGTGTCCTTTATTATAGTATGTAGGCTGTTTCCGGTTGAAAATACATGCTCCCGATGATGTTAAGAATTTCTGAATGAGGCGTCCTCTGGCATCCGTGTGAGCAGAGCCCCAAAGAGAGTTATACGCATTCAGGTCGCCTATGAGAATGTATGGCTCGGGTAACTGATCCACCAGGCGTAGAGCTGGAAGTCAGGAGGGATGTACACAGAACATAGTCGTAAAGGCCTAAAGAAGATTATCGTTGGCATGGCAACAGCTTCATGAATGGTCTGTAGTTGGACAGTGTGGTATGCCACACTGATGGCCACATTACCTGATGGCCACACCACCTGAGGATGTACCACCACCACCTCTGTCCTTCCTAAATATCATGTAATTGTTTAGAAACTTTGTGTATTTCGAGTTTAAATGCTTTTTTTGGAGGCACATCAAACTTATATATTTGGAATAAAATATTTCACTGATATCATCAATATTTTTTGGAGGCCTCTGCAGTTCCACTGGATGATGTTTTCTCTTCCCAGTATTTTACTTTAGAGCAACTGGAATATGTTCGTGTTTGTGTGTCGACTTTCGAGCCTTGGACTCTTGGCAGGGTTTTTTCCGACTAGTCTACTGACCTGGACGCCGCAGCTCATTCCTCTCGCTGTGATGAAAGCCGGAAGGGCTGGACATCCATGTCGTCATCTGAAGGCAAGGGGGTGCCCAGCGGACTGAGCCCGCTTGACTTGGTACCCTTTCGGGCGTTCTTTGCCTGCACGGCCAGTGGCGAAGGCGTGGGGAGCACCACAGATGGCTCAGGCAGTGATGTCAGAGAGGGGGTTGCCGCTACTGCCTCCGTCTCCATCTGCTCCGTGCTCTTGCGTGTGCTTTGGGCCGGTGGAGAGGAAGCAGTGGGTGCAGCGGCATCCCAAACAGACGTGGCTGCAACCACAGCCGCTCGTGGCTAGGCAAATGGCGTGGTGACCGAGGCCATTCCCACTGGCAGCCTCGAGGGGGGGAGCATATCAGCTGCGCTGTACTGCGTCGCCGCCAAAACCAGACGCCGCTCCACCTCCCGGCGAGCAGCGTCGGCATACCTTCCGAAGCTAAAGAGTGGAAACCTCTTGCGGGCCTCCGGAAAGCTGGCGTCCTCATTTAAATTAACTGTGATTATTTGTTTTTCTTGTTTGATCTTCTCCCATGATCTTGAAAACATTACATGAGGTCCATGGCAATTGGGACAAGTGAAGTTGCTAGCATCAAAGTTGTCTGTAGGATGGTCAGTTTGCCCACACTACGCACTTGTGCTTACCGCGGCAGGAGTTCGTACCGTGCCCATAACGCTGGCACTTGAAGCAGAGGCGTAGATTTAGCACATAGGGGCATGTGGGTCATCGGAGGAAACCTGCCGTCACGGCTTCTCGTAGTGGGGTTCTATCAAAAGTCAGAATAATGTGCTTTGTTTTAATTTCTTTGTTGTCTCGCCTTATTGTGACGCGCCGGACTGCTGTGACCCCTGGGGTCACGCAGTCCTTCTAGGATGTCGGTTTCTGTTTCATTGGTGAGATCGAGTTCGGAGATGACGCCTTGGGAAGAGTTTAGAGTTCTATCAAAAGTGACTGTTATTTCTACATCATGAATTCTGGTTTGTTGCAGAAGCTCCCCGCACGGGGCACCTTGAGTAATCTTAGTGACGGTGAGTGGCGACACCGCGTACCCCGAGCCCCCCATACTTAGGCTGTCACCTACCATGGCTAGAAGTTGAAAGGTGAAGGGTTAGAAGCCGTGAACGGTGGCCGTCGGAGCCTTGGTCAAGCTCCGGCCAATGGGCTCCCTGCCTGTCTACCAGGCAGGGAGCTCCGGGACCTCTTTGACTACCAGGGTAAGGTCAAAGGAGAAAGTACCCCCGTCTCCCTGCTTTCCAATGTATCACATGGCATTTTCCAAACCCCCCCCCCCCAGACGTGATCGGCCCCCGAAAAGGGGCCGCACCGAAGTTTCTTTTCCTCCTTTGCAATCGATCTCTCCCCCAAAGTCTGATAATTTCTCTCGGTTTTTGATCATGGAATCTGTTCACAAGACAAAGCCCATCACTTCCCAGTCTGTGTTTCTAATCTTCAAGTTTCTTGAAAGCCTTATCGGAAAGTCCTACAAGGCTAAGAAACTCACAACGGGAGAAGTTTTGATAGAAGTAGAAAACAAATACAATCCTCCAACCTCCTCAAGCAAACGCGCATGGTAGATGTTGACATCAAGATCACGCCCCATCGCAGCCTCAATAGCTGCCAGGGCGTGATCTCTGATCGGGATCTAATGAATGAGACTGAAGCAGATCTGCTCGAGGGCCTTCGAGATCAGGGCGTGACAGCAGTGAGGCAAATCACCATACGTCGAAATGATGAAATAACTCCAACCAAGCACATAATCCTGACACTTGACCGCTCTAACCTTCCTGAGTCGGTCAACGCAGGTTTCTTGAGATGTCCAATCCGGCCCTACGTGCCGAACCCACGCCGCTGTTTCAAGTGTCAGCGGTTTGGGCATGGCACAACCTCTTGTCGTGGTAAATTGACGTGCCCAAAATGTGCAGCACAGGATCATCTAACAGACAATTGTAAATCCGAGAACTTCACCTGTGCGAACTGTCAGGGACCACACGCGGCCTATTCTAGGAGCTGTGAAAAGTTCAAACAGGAAAAACAGATAATTGCCTTGAAAGTCAACGAAAACATCACCTTCCCAGAGGCGCAGAAGAGGTTCGCCTCGGGGAGGTACGCCGACGCAGCTCGCCGGGGGGCGGAGCGGCGTCTTGTTTCGGCGGGGACCCAGTACCGCGAGTCGGACTTGGTCCCGCTACCGCCCCTCGACTGCCATACTCTGCAGCCCAACTCGCCTCCGCACCGCTAGCTGGGCCAGCAGCGGCTGTGGTGGCATCCACGTCCGTTGGGGATGCTGCACCCTCTTTTTCGTCCTCTCCACCTGCCCAAAGCACACAAGAGGGCCCGGAGGAGATGGAGACGGAGGAAACCGCAGCAGTTCTCACCTCCGCCGCACCGCCTGTGCCACCCGGGGCGCTCCGGACGCCCTCGGCGGTCGCGGCCAAAACGAATGGCACCGCAAAGGGTGCCAAGTCCGGGGGGTCCAGTACGCCGGGTTCCCCTTCCAAATCAGATGATGAGGTGGATGTGGGACCCTTCCTGTCTGCTTTGCAGCGGAAGGAGCGGGTCCCTCCATCTAAACCTCCAGATGAGGTAAAGAAAACCCGTCCAAGAGTCCAAGCCCCGAAAGACCCTACAGAAATAGTCACACTCCAGTAGCTCTAATACATCATAATGGGAAGATAAAATATCGTTCAATGGAACTGCAGAGGCCTTCTAAATAATCTTGACGACGTGTATGAGATTCTGCATGCCAATCAGCCAAGTTTAATGTGTGTCCAGGAAACACATCTGAATTCCAAACACACAAATTTCTTGAATAGTTAGCTGGTATACAGGAAAGACAGGGATGGCTGCACACACTCTCCTGGCGGTGTGGCCATAATCGCCCGCAAATCATTAGCATGCCACCCTGTCACCTTGAACACCGTCCTTGAGGCTGTAGCCGTCCGCACAATAATTTTAATAGGTTGATAACGGTATGCTCCATTTACATTCCTCCTGATTATGCACTTTCGAGCTCGGTCTTCGAGGCGCTGGTCAACCAGCTGCCTGAACCGTACATTCTAACAGGCGACCTTAATGCACACAACCCTCTTTGGGGCTCCTCCAGAACGGATGCCCGAGGTCGCCTGATAGAGAAATTCCTTACATCTTCAGGAGCATGCCTTTTCAACAATAAACAGCCTACATACTATAACATAGGTCACAACACATACTCACATCTCGACCTGGCTATTGGTTCTGCAATTCTCTATCCATGTCTTGAGTGGGGTGTGGGCATGGTCCCATATGGCAGTGACCATTTCCCCACTTCATTAACGTATATAGGTACAGGCCCGAGCAGTCCATCTTCCCATAAAAGGTTTAATGAATTAAGATCTAACTGGAATACATTTACAGAGACATCCAAACTGCACCACACATTCATAGGACACCTACACGTTGAAGAAGCTACCCAACTGCTCACGGCGCACATCCTCGACGCCGCCGAAAAGTCCATTCCCCACGCCTCTGGTGCCCCGCGCAACCAGCGGAGGCCATGGTGGAATGAGGACTGTAGGCGGGCGCGAGAGGCCCAGAACAAGGCATGGGGTATCCTGCGCCGGTACCCCACGTCGGGAAACGTTTTGTTGTTCAAAAGGGCTAAGGCGATGGGAAAACGTGTGCGGCGTAAGGCAAAACGAGAGAGTTGGCGCTCATTCGTAACATCTATAAACTCTTACACTGACTCTCGCAAAGTCTGGACACGAATACGCAAACTAAAAGGACAACAGCCACACAGCCTGCCCCTGGTTAGTACTACAACAGGGGACAAACTGGAAGACCAGGCTAACACACTCGCACAACACTTCGAACACGTGTCCAGTTCAGCACACTACACTAGCACTTTCATGAAACACCAACAATTGGCTGAAAAGAAGTCGTTACGTGATAATGATACGTCAAACTCCTCTTATAACTCGGAGTTTTCACTTCATGAGCTGAGGACCGCCCTGAGCACTTGTAAACCCTCAGCTCCAGGCCCAGACAACATCGCATATACAATGATACAGCACCTACACTCAGACACTCTTCTAACACTCCTCCACCTATTTAACAAGATTTGGCTTTCGGGGCACATTTCTCGCTCTTGGAGGGAGGCCATAGTAGTGGCTTTCCTAAAAGAAGGGAAGGACTCTTCCTCTCCTTCCAGTTACCGGCCCATTGCTTTGACAAGCTGACTGTGCAAGCTCCTCGAGAAGATGATAAACCGTAGGCTCGTGTACTTTCTTGAGTACAATGGTCTTCTCGAGAGCTGCCCGGCAGGCTTCCGGGCAGGGCGATCCACAAACGATCAATTAGTTGCACTGGAATCTTACATTAGGATGCCTTCATACACAGACAGTACTGCATGACCGTATTTTTTTATATCGAGAAAGCTTATGATACGGCATGGCGTTTTGGCATTCTTGCAGACCTAAAATCCTATGGTGTGACAGGTAACCAGCTGAATACTCTTTCAAGTTACCTGTCTGAACGAACATCTCGTGTCAGGATCGGTTCGGCACTTTCAAACGTTCACGTGCAAGAGAATGGCGTGCCTCAAGGTGGCGTATTGAGCTGCACCTTGTTTATAGTTAAGATGAACTCTTTCCGAAAGGCACTGCCGCCAACCACATCCTGCTTGATGTATGTAGATGACGTTCAAATATCTTTCAAATCATGTAACATATCCATTTGTGAACGTCAGGTCCAGCTTGGGGTAAATAAACTTTCTCGCTGGGCAGATGAAAATGGATTTAAACTTAATCCTTCAAAAAGTACCTGCGTTGTATTCTCAAAAAGGCGGGGCATCCTGCCCGATCCCGACGTAAAACTCTTTGGTGACTCGATTCCAGTAAAAAGAGAACACACGTTTTTGGGTGTGGTGTTTGACGAGAAACTCACATTCATACCCCACATAAAACGACTCAAACAAAAATGCCTAAAAACAATGAATATTCTAAAAGTCCTGTCTCACCAATCGTACGGTGCAGACAAACAACTCCTGCTTCGACTTTATGCCGCGTTCGTGGGGTCACGGTTGGACTACGGAAGCGTTGTGTATGGGTCAGCCACAAAAACAGCACTTAAAATGCTCGACCCAGTGCTTCACTTGGGGCTTCGCCTGTCTAGTGGGGCATTCCGTACCAGTCCTGTCCACAGTCTTTATGTAGAGTGCGACAAATGGTGCTTAGCGTACCAGCGAACTTATGTAGACCTCCTATATGCCTCCAAAATCTCATCAATGAATAACCATCCCTTTAAACCAGTTATTAATGATACGTCCACAACTAAACTCTTTTTAAACCGCCCATCAATTTCCGTTCCCTTCTCGCAGAGAGTGAGGGACGAGGTGACTATTCATGAGGTCTCCTTCTTAGACACATTCAAATCATCTCACACTGATCTTGTAGCACCATGGCATCTTCGTCCTGTAGCATGTGACTTGTCTTTCGTACAATACAATAAGAACAGGACACCAAGAAGTGAGATTTTGCAGCATTTCATGCATCTGCAGAATAAATACAGGGCTGCAGAGTTCTTCAGTGATGCATCTAAAACGTTCACTGCAGTGTCGTGTGCTGCGCATGGTCCCAATTTCGAAGCATGTAGAACAATGAATGTTAATAAAAGTATTTTTACGGCAGAAGCATATGGCATATTTCTGGTTGTAAGTCAGATAGTTGAACATCATATTCCTACATCCGTCATTTATACAGATTCGCTGAGCGTCGTCCGTGCATTATCATCCGGAAAGTCATCAAAAAACCATGTCATTAATCTTGTCTTCAAAACAATTATGATAGCTTATTCCTCAAACCTTGGGGTGACTGCGTGTTGGGTGCCAGGCCACTCTGGCATTGGCGGTAATAAAAGTGGCAGACGAAATGGCCGCCAATGCTGCACTCCGAAACACAGTAGACATGGCAACACTACCTTACACAGACCTCAAGCCACACATTAGACAACAACTCCGTAAAACTTGGCAAGCAGACTGGAGCGAACAGACAGACAACAAACTACACGTGATAAAACCACTCTTGGGACATTGAAGTTGCCTTAGCTAGGTTACGGATAGGCCATACGCATGTAACGCACTCGCACCTGCTCACGGGATCTCCAAGACCCCTGTGTAGCCGGTGTGGGGAAGGCCTATCCGTAGTCCACATACTCATACAATGCAAGGCACTTGACACAACACGACACAAACACTTCAGAGAACTCTACAGACAACATATTCCCCTACACCCAGCGTTGTTTCTGGGTGACGACGCCATGGTTTCTGTGAACCGCGTGTTTAAGTATTTGTCAGATGTTAAGTTTTTAAACCTGATCTCCTATCATGCATAGTCAAATCTGGCCCTATACACCAGCCATCACCATTATCTTTATTGATCTTACTATGTCCAGTTTACCCGTTTTATACCTACCTTTTGTGGGAATCACTTCTTTTCATTAAATAACTTCTCTGGCGCTCTTTGCCCTCGTCGGCCTTGCGCCAATAAACACCAACCATCATCTGTTGCAGAAGCTTATTCGCCTGCTCTTTGTGGCTGACTTCAATGAGCACAGCTCCAGAATAAAGTTTTTTTGCCATGTAGTTCTTTCCTGCAACACTCTCGATGAACTTTGCCACGAGGAAGAGTGATTTTTCCCTTACAGGGTTTTTTTATCAACAGATTGCATCACGAGGAAGCGCGGAGAGTTATCCTTGCTTGGAAGTTCAATGGTCGGTTGCGGTATGAGAGTTACACCGGAGCGGGCCCTTTTCAGGGCTGGATGATTTGGAGAGGTATTTTGAAAATACCATATAACATAGTATGGAAGCTGGGGACGGGGGTACTTCCTTCGCTTGGGTTACCCTGATACCGAGAGAGGTCCTGGAGCTCCCTGCCTGGTAAAA
The DNA here is from genome assembly GCF_048455015.1 of Haemaphysalis longicornis. Taxonomy (NCBI): domain Eukaryota; kingdom Metazoa; phylum Arthropoda; class Arachnida; order Ixodida; family Ixodidae; genus Haemaphysalis; species Haemaphysalis longicornis. Next base: position 156,709,262 of record NW_027526335.1, on the reverse strand, counting down.
AGACATGGAGCCCGTCCACCGGAGCTCGACCTGGACTCCGACGGCCACCGTTTGAGGTTTATAACCATTCACCTCACAACACATCGCCATGTTTGAATCCAGCCTATGTTTGGGGGCTCGGGTTCCGCGGTATCGCCATTACAGTCACCAAGATTGCTCAAGGTGTCCCGTGCGGGGATGCCATTATGAGTAATTTTTGATACAGCAACGTTATTTTTGGTTGTACTAAGGAAGGCATTTAGTAGATTCAATTGTTGCTTTCAGTTGTTTTTATTTTTAGCAAATATGTTTTCATCGTAAGGTTTCCTCGCTTGTTTTAGTAGAAGGTTTAAAAGAGAACAGTACCTGTTATAACGCCGAACGAGGTTAGAATAAAAGGCTGTCTTTTAGTTTACCTGTAAAGATTATCTTTTTTTTTTCTGGTACTTTCTAAACGCTCACTTCTCATCCAAGGGTTACCCGGGTATTCGTATTTCTTCTTGCATTTTACAGTGATTGTATTTAAATATACAGCTCTTACAAATAACGAAAAAAGTGCTTCAGACCTTCGTGAGTATCACACACAGAATTAACAGTCTTGCGGTTAGTTACGCTAATGGTTTGATGAATTCGTCAGAATCGAATAGTGATGTGAAGTAGCTAGAGTTTCTACACGGCGATTCAGTATTGAAAGTAAGGAAAATGCGGAAAGGATCGGTTGCGTGTACCTCAACAACAGCGGAGTGGGGAACAGGTGACATTTTGCATAACGCGTGTTCTATGAGCGCTCGCGAATCCCGTTGCGTGCATCTTGTAGGGACATTATTCAATGATTCAAAACCGAACCCTGAAAAGCAATCAGTGTAAGTAGAGCAAAAGGTAGCTTTGGTGTCGAGCAAGTTTATATTCAAATCACCTACTAAGAGAACATCCTTATTTTCAGCAACAAAATTAATATTTTAACTGCGAAATTAAGCCATTTAAATTAAAATTTTGATTCTCGCGCCAAAACGTGTGTTTTAACGACTTTTGCAATGACGTAACAAGCACAGCTCTTGCAGCTAAAGTTGGTGTGAAGCGGAGACTTGCTTATTGATAGTCAACCTAGCTGGCGCCACCACACCGCGGCAAAACGTTTCCTGCCTTTGGTTTGTGACCGTATTCACACCTGGATTGTTTTGTTCATGGCGAAAATATTCATTTCGTGAATCATGGTGCTCGCTCGACAAATATGGTAACGTAAGACTCTTTCGCTTGCGCCAATCGGCCAGTGTGGTCGGGGGCAACCACAAAGCCCCGGAGTGTTGTGCACCTAAACAAATCATATTGCGCGCAGTACCAACAGCAGTACGCATCGGTACATCTATGTTTAGGTGTGCTTTGGTAACTTCCACTGCTTGTACCACCATTATTACTAATATAAAAGAATGGGCCCTAAATTTAAGCTCAAATAGCTCATTCGGCAAGTTCTGCCTAATTTGAGTTTGCTTTTTTCGACCTCTTCAAATCGCAGAGCTGGCTGGGAGGACATAATAAGTTCTGTTGCGAAAAATCAGCTAGCTGGTCGCATGGCCATTCCTTTTTTCTTATTTATACAGCTTATTCGTGCAAAGTTTACGGTAAAAGTTGTGTCAGTATGACTCTAACGAGTCAATCTCTAGAATGAACCACATTTATATTTTGTCTTCATGGCCCTTTTTATATCATGCCACCATGGCGTACTGATCAGTTCTCGTCAGTACCAGACGTGCGTGGTGTAGGTCAAGAGGTTGATATTAGGCGGCCCAAGTCACTTCATTGTAGAAGGAGGAACGTGTCAGAACTCTTCGTGTGCTTGGCGTTTTACTGTAACTTTATTCCGTCTATGCCAGCACTAAACCCTCCGAAAGTTCGGTATACTCACTGGAAAAGCGACCTCTGCGCAGGTTGCGCACAGAAAATTACGAAAAGGGATGTCAATGCACATAATGAGCTGGTGCCGTCCATCCTCCACATATATCGATCCGCAGCAACATTGTAACTTGACAAGCAAATACCCAATGGGAGTTCCCGACGGTCCAGTTACTTCACCCTGTAAGGAATAACAACTTGAGAACGTCGTTTAAATTTTCTATTAGTTTTGTTAAGCGATGGGCGTTTTATAAATTATTTAAAGAATTTACAGAATCTCTAAAAAGCGATATGGCCATATATTGACCTGACATTACCAAAAAACAGTGTTTATAGTCAAACGCCTTTACCCTTTACACCGGATCTGTTTAACGGCAATAAAAGGTAAGCGGTTTCACCCCGACCCGCTCGAAGATTATAATGGTTTATGCATGTCCGATCTGGCGATCATCAAGTCTAGACGGCTTTTGTTTGGGCCTTTATACAGGTGCAAACATGACTTGCTGGACCTCAAACGGGCCTGGTACAGGTGCGGTTACGTAAAACGGTCCGGTTCTGAGGCCATACCAGTGTGAGAACAGACTAGTTAGAGCTCTTACAGGACCACAGTTGGGCGCTTCTATGCTATGCCTGGCTGCACTGGGCGCCACCACAATTGCAGGGGACCCTTAATCGTAAAACTCGGGGGCAGCCTTAGAGAAGGGAGAATAATGAGCTCTTGAGTTGCATCAAAACAGCCAATATTGTAGCGTCTATCCATGGACGTGCAATGTCTAAATGTAGCATTTAAAAAGAGAAGACAGAATAACTATCATACGTCCATGCAACCTTAAAATTTTTAATGCAAGTGCAGGAAATGCAAATTTCATTTTTGATGAAAAAAGTTTGCATTTAGGATTTGAACCTCATTATTCCTAATGGAAAACAAAAAAGCTCGCGCGCATCTTCCAACTGGGGGAACTCGAGCAAATGCGTCGCAGAGTGGTGGGGGTATCGCGTGAATGTTGCGTAATTGGGTATTGTTTGGGAATGCTTAATTGTTATTTCATCTTTATTATTCTTATTTATTTAATGAAGGAGAAGCGAAGGCAAGGAGTGTAAAGTTAAAGTCTGTCTTTAATGCTTGGTGCCGTCAAGCAAAGCGTCAAGTCAAGCGAAAGCCAAGCAAAAACGCCCTTGACTGAATTCCGAAGGCGCGCTCCGCCGCTTATATACACACCGCCCGCGTTCGAGGGAGAGGAGTACGGGGGAGAGACGCGCATGCGCACACTTCCGTACACAAGCGCGTGAACTTTCCACGCACCCACCACGCCGTTATCACGTGTACACGCCCTGCCGCCGTTACTGTTGGGCGCGACGCAGCGCATGGGTAGCTACGACGCATGCGCGCACAGACGCGGTCCCCCCGAGCCGCCGCAGCTGTTGTTGAGAGTGACGGACCGCACGGGGTACACGCGCTCCTCCCGCACCGCCGCACCTGTTGTTGAGAGCGAGGAGGGTACGGGGGAGAGACGTGCACCTGCGCCTCGACGCGACGCGCATGCGCAGTGAGTGTGTGGACGGCGCCGACAACATCGACGAGTGACATCGCGAGCCTAAGAAATGCTTCGCATTTAAAAAAAATTAAACGTTTTTTTTTCAGGTTAAACAAATAAAAAAAATTGGATTTTCATCTGAAAGGGAAACAATTCGGCATGAATGTATTTTTTACCCAAAATATCAATGAAGACACTTAATTACGATACCTGTTTGAAGCAAAGAAATGCATAGACAACATGGCATATATTATGCAAAATTTAGTTTTGGTCAAGAATTCTCTCCGCAAAGTAAAATGCATCACTTTAACAACATCTCTACACCAACAGGTAATAAAATAAGCCCAAAAGTCAATTCAAAGCTTCATTTGGAAGATTAAAATGCCCAAACTAGCACTAAAATGGCTCAATCTCGCGGTGTATAGGGCACTGCTGGAATTTCCAGAATAACGTATAATTTTAAGAACCCGAAGAAGCTTTTACTATTAGACCAATTAGGGCCACCATTTAGCTTGCGCAGTTTTGAAGAGATTACTTACTGGACATCAAAATATTTTTTTTTCTTGAAATTGAAACGGAGTGCCGTTTACATTAAGAATATGCAACAAAGATTCCAAAATTACGAACAATGAGTAATAGGAGTCTCAGCACCATGTAAATGTTCCCGGTGTGTTTCATGGTCTTGTTTGTGCACACGTCTTTTTTATCTCACCGCTGTCTGTGATCGTTGACATATTACCGATGCAAAATAAAAATTCACCCACAGCTTTAACCATCAACCCTGTGTTGAACGCTTCTGCAGTAAATCATGAGCAAGCAAACTCAACTCAAAAACAACGTTAACTACAACAGTCATTAAAAACAATCAAGATACCTGTATGTGAAGCTCTGCGATATGCAGTATCACTGTTTCTTGTTTAATTTTATTACACTTAGCGAGTAAAGAGTTGATTTTACTTCTGACTACTAAAAGTTGATCAGGTAAACGTGTTTAATCAGCTCTTTTAAGCTCTAGGTAATTTATACCTTCTGGTCAGCAAGTTTGCCTCCACCTCCTGATATTAGAGCTGGACGCCGTAGAGCTTTAGGTAGAAGACCGTGAGGCGGACGATAGTTATGCTCGAACCAAAGAGGGAAGAAAGTTTCGAAATATCAAATTTATGGTACACGAGATTGCTTTTAATTGCGCCACTGGCCGGCATGCGCGAGAGTTGCTAATGAGAGCTCGGTCATACTGGTCGGTCTTATCCGTGTTCAGACATACCTTGCTCAGTTGCTCAATATTTTTTTGTCATGGCGTCATGCTATTGTAGTACCTGCCGCTTTTCAAGCCGGCTTTACGCCGACAGGTTGATCAGAGTATGATTTTTTATAAACGTGATATTATTTCACCACAACAGAACAGAATCCCCAGAGAACCCGTGACAGCCTTTTTACATATATTCCAGAGCTGTGCAATGAAATGGCTAAAAATAGTCATTTTCTCATGTCAAGGGTCCACACCTTTAAATTCCCATATAACCCGAATCTGCCAAAATGTCTCTATGACATTTTTAAGTCCGTCGCCTAAATTCGAAAAAAGTTGCGTCATTTTGCTTGGATTTAGTATCACTTTTAGTTTCAGTTTCACTTTATTATACAAACAGAGTAAATATCATAACATCAGAATACAGGCAGGGGTTCCATAGTGAAGAATACTGTGGGAGCGCTGTGGAACATGAATGTTCCCAATTCAGAACATGCACCTTTTAGGCAGCAAGACTTCTTGGTGTACACTGTTTGTTTGTGCCATGTGCTACATTCCCTGCCTTTTCTCCTATTTCATGTGATCGCTGACCAAGTTCAACTTGCTACTGCCTTATAACAAAAGGCCATTCTCGATGTCGGCATAGGTTTGCAAAAAATAAAAACGGAAGCTTTTTTGTACGTATAAAGTGCTGAAATTCTATTATGTCTGTGCAAAGTTTGCAGTCCAACTCCTCCAAAATAGTCCTCGTGCCCTTCTTTACGAAGTCACGTGTGTGGCGACCACAGGTTTTACAAATCCCGAACATACAGACGCGAGGCTCGGAATTTATTCGCGGTAACTTGGAGAGACCATGAAGACAAAATAAAAGTTCGGTTTACGGTTTATGAAGAATGCTTTGTACCGATAACAGTGATACCAATTTTAATGCGAACTTCAAAAAATGGTCTTGATAATAAATAACATGTGTTAGGATGTTGCGACTCCACAGCCACCTTCCCGTGATTTCTCTATTTTGCCACAGAATATTGTTTGTGAAATCCTCTGACCGAAGCCAGTGAAAACAAAAATTAGTTAGTCATTGAGTGAGTCCTATAGTTGTGTTTTATCCTGTCACTTTAAAGCTAACATGCAATTTGCATTGAACTATGTAGCGTTGGTGGATATTACGACACAATTATTTTGTTAGGCTACAAAACGGCTTTCCTGGGAGGAATGAGGTTTTTTGAGTTTCCTAAGCTAATATTTTTGAAATTGAGCAAAGTGGTAATTTGCCTTCATGGCCCTAATATTACAGCGGAAATAATGAAAATATGTTGACAAGTTTTCCAACTTAGAGCAAAGCTCGTGTAGCCTTTTCGCTCTTAGCTTTGTAAAATTTGAAATGTGGGCAGGCAATTGGGCACGCCAGTGGGCAGGCAGTTAACTGTAAGGAAGTGTTTGGCATTGCTAGAAGTGTAAAGAAATACCTTTTCTTTCATTTTTTAGGGACTGGTAGATGAATAACTAATATTGAAATAGGATTGATAAAAGCGAGCAGCAGTCTAGCGCCGGGCTTGATGTAATAATGATGTAATTTTTGGTGATGTAATGACTGCAACATAAACGCTTGGGGCTGGTGGAATTTTGGTGAAGTTTTTCGTAGGTAAACATGCTTTGGTAGGTGTTTTACACCCAGCCTTTCACAAAGCACCAAGTCAACAAACATACCTTGCTAAAACTGGAAGTCGTTAGTGGCTGGTTAACATTTTTCTCTTTCATTGTATGCACCCTACGAATAAGCAACGCGCATTTCATTGAGCCGCAAACATATAAATGACGTGCTCTTCTGTGCGTGCCTTGCATCACTTGTTGCTTGAGTATGCTAAGTCACTGCAATGCATTGTGGTATATTATCATCGCCTATGGGTTCTTGGTCTTTACTATTGAGCAAAGTGCTGCCGTCCTGTGCTTTCTGTGTTCAGGTTTACTTCAGCAGGGAAGTTTCTTTTCGAACAGATCTGTGGAACTCACGGGGCATACCAACGAACGTCAGTGTTTTCAAAAAAATCACGCCATATCCACGGAATGAATGATGATAAGTGGGGCGAAGCTCGCGAGGGGGAGATCATCGGTAACCGTAACTCTCCCTTGAAAGTTCGCCCATTACATCATTAAGAAAGACGTAAGACTGTGCGTACATTGTACAAATCAACTTTTATTTTCGGAGTCAATGCTCCCAGGCCCAGACCTGGTGAAAGACCCCGCGCCATCGAGGACTACCCCGCACCTTCACCACAATTTGTCACGTAGGATGGGACACAACGGTAAAGAAAGAACTTTTATTTAGGGCGAACTTGTGCCCGAACAAGACGAGAGGATACGAGCAAAGGTCCTTGCGTCTCGTTCGATCTCCGAGAACGACTGCCTGCGTCCGTGGCGTGATCTCTTGCGTGATCTCCCCCTCGCAGTGCACGTGCGCTCGCGCCTCCGTTGGTGAACGCAGACAAGCTCGCGCTCCCGGTGCCGAGTTTGCGCTGCCGGTTGCAGCCGGTTCTTGCGCGTGCAGCGCGGCCCACTTCGCGACATCTCCGAAAGCATGCGGCGGTCACGTACCACCAGACACAAGGGATGGACAGACCCATGGCTTTAGGAGCTTCGCCCCTAAAAAGGGCTCGGGCATTGGACAGCAGCAAAATAGTGGCACTGGGGTGTAATGGAGCAGTTCTGCCACCCCCTCGACAGAACATTCGTGTACAGAAGCGGGAGCAACAAGGCAATGACATCCGCCAAACAAAGTGTAAGCACTAGGCTGTAAGCGCGGCATTATCCGTGTTTTGGACCATAAGTACATAGTACGGTTTGAGCACCTTAACATGACGCTATCTGTACCGTATTTTGCTCTACAGGGATGTTTGACCCCGTCGTTATAGCAGAACCATGAACAAGAAGGCCCCAACAGGCTATAAAACGCTTACTTAACTCTAGCAGGAGTCTTTGTATGCATAAGAAGGGACAGCACATGTTGCCTTTTTCAATGCCCAAAAAAAGTGGTCTTTCCGAACCGTTGTCTGCTTGTAAACATAAGCATTATGACCAGATTGCCCTCAGCTATATAGAAAAAGTTACGAATGCAAGACGACCAAGAACTGTCTACATGTTGATAAGACTACTCGTTAGAGTGTTTTAACGTGGTCTGTCATGCAGGTTCACCTTGAGCTCGTCTGGTTGAAACGGGGTGGCGACTGTACAGGGTTCCATCTGTACGGGTTTCCGCCTGAACGAGTTCCTGTCTGTACAAGGTTTTTTTTTCATTTTTTTCTGTTACTTTGGAGCCGTTAAACATTTTTTTTTGATACAGCAGTGCCTGACTACGTTCTAACTAGAGACCTGAGCTATGCCTCTGGCGATAAGGCGAGCCAGTAAGCCGAAATATGGCTGTTAAGGGATGGTGCGCTCCTCAAGTGGTGCTAAAAAATCTTCAACCTCGCCATTTTGCTTCGCTGTGCTTGTAATCTGCCGGCGACTTCTAACCTAAAACAAACGAGTAACACCAACCAATACCAATTGCACTCATGAGTACTATTATTACAGGCAATCACCGAAAACGTACAATTCCGTTTGGCATCACTTTTAAAAGCTGCCCACCTTCAGTGTACAGAAATAAACCAATATTATACCCGATCTCATGGTTGTACAAATATGTTATTTTTATTTTTGATCAATTTCATTCATTGAACCATTGAGAATATGTGCGTACTTTGGCTTTGTGCTGAGAAGCATTCGTCTTGCCGAAGCTCATCTATGCACGTGTAAATGTTCACAGGAGGGGTTTAAATTCGCGTAAACCAGTTGCAGCACTGGCATTATGTGCTTGGACGGGCTGTTATTCTAGCAGGTAAGCAATGTCTTTATAACACGAAGCGCGAACTAATCGACCGAGGTTTACTAAACGTCCTCAAATTTTCCACCATAACTGCAGCCACCGTTGTAAAAGCACCGTCGGAAAGTGGGGGGGGGGGGGGGAATTACAAGCCGAACAAGTTGCGAAGTTGGGTATTACAGCCTTCCTTGTCACTGCATCGGTGAGAATCGCAGTTGACTGTGGCATATCTTATTAAGCCACGGCCTGCCAACCGACGCGTTGGGAACGTGGCATAATATATCTTTACCATGCGTTTGTGCCAACTGCTGTGCTGTACGCGATAATATACAATGCCGTACGAGGTCTTCACTCAAAGTACCATTCGAAATGTTTTACAGGATCTTCGAGGAGACTATTCAGTGAAAGCGTTGATTTTGATTGGGTTTCTCTCTGAGTTTTCTGGGGTTGTCGACTGTAGCCAACTGCGTTGACATGCAACTTACTGAGACGACTTGTTGAAGAAAGGCTCTCCATGGTACTCGGACACTGCCTCCACAGAAAGTGAATAACTGCGAAGACTGCGGGTAGAATATTGCACGCGCCTTTTTTTGCTTTTTGTTGTACAGATACTATAAAACTTGTAGTAAGCCAATGGGAATTTGCTGCGCCCTAGAGTTCTTTCGTGTTTTTCTGATCGCTGGATAAAGCAGTGAGAACGCAGGGATTCTTTTTGTATACAAGTTTTGATTTATATCTTGGAGCAAAACAGTGTAAAAGTATTTTCGTGTTTTTACCATTGGAGCTGTTGTAGTTAGACTTTTTGTAACTCTGCTGAGCGCCATACGTAACGCAAGAGTGCGAGGAAGGTCCCCGACGTGTCGGTGGACTCGTATAAACCGGTTCCGAGACCCAGCAAAAGGCGGTTTAGTGGTCTCGTATTAGAAGGTTAGAATGTTGGTGGCAAAATAGCTAAGATGAAGATGGGGAGACATCGATCTAAGAAGTCAGACTACCACAAAAATAGAGTAAAGGTTTTGTTATAATGGCGAGGTTAATGTACAGTGCCGCTAAGATTAAGGTCGCAGTTCAATACCACGTCGTTACATAAGGGAAGCCGATATGCATCAACATAATCATCAGGTAGTGTTCCTCTGTATGCTTCCCCAGAGTTGCACAGGTGATTTATACGAGCTTCCGCACTGTCGGTTCAGCGGTGACAGAAAAGCCTTCTTTTAATTTCCAGTTCTGCGCAGTTCTGCGGCTGCGACTTTTTAACGCAGGAGCCGGTGGGGCACACGCACTCGCCGACTTCACAGCGCTTCTGCAACCGGCGCGGCGGCGACTACATGCGTGACTGTTGGCTTCCCCGCACAACCTTGGAACTCAACATGGCGGGTAGGCGCTCAACTCTGCTGTAGTATCTCTAAATGTGGCTACTCCGTTATCCGGGGCTTTCAGCGGATCGTGTCGGCGATGAAAGCCTCGGGCAAACAACGCACCGGTCGACTGCTGCGCCCTTTCAATAGAGGGCACCTTTTAATTACAAATTGTTGTGTTGGTAGCTTTGCGTGACATTATTATTTCTTTGCATCCCTCTGCGGGCAGCAATAAATCTATTAAGGAATTATTAAACAGTGAACAGGGATTTACGCCTTTTATAGTCTGCTCACCGCAGAGGCCAGACGACCAGCTACAAACGACGTGCACCTGACGACGTAATTTTTCTGTTGTAATTGCTAAAAACATGTCACGCAAGAAAAAATAAGTAATCAAATTGTTTTACAATATTGATGTTTTAGAAGAGAATTTCATTTTTAAAAATGCCTTAATGGCAACCGCGGTGACTGCCTTGAGTGGTGCCCTGAGAGGGCTCCGCAGTCGACCGGTGTGCTTTTTTTCTCGAGCTCCCATCACTGCGGCTACACATTGTATTGCACTAAACTGTATGACAATATGTGCACTGGAGTGGCACCAACTTCAATGGCGCATGAAAGTGTGGTGGTAATAATGTAATTATCTTCGACTCAATTGGTTGCGATAATTCTCATCATCATGTTCTAGCTCATCCGCTTCTCATAACCATCCACATGGTCTTTCCTTCTGCTGAATTCATGGACTATGACTGTGAATAAACCTACAGTAGCGACTTCTAGAAAGCATTGGTATATTTTTACTACTCGCTCTTAGCATTCCTCAACTGTTACGGGCCTACGTTTGCAAAACCTATTAAAACTGGCCAACTCCCATAGAAGGAAGCTGCCGCTTCTGCTACAAAGAAGCTACCGTACTCACTAGGTTATGGAGGGGCTTTAAGTGATAATTTTTGATCGTGGATTTTGAACACCCAGGTAGACGCGTTTACGGCAGACTGTAAACTTGTTTTTTTTCTGGTTGTTCGCCTATTTGATTACATATTACGAGAGAATTTGATATTTAATGGGAATCGGATAGTTACTGTTAGAGATTGTGTTTATGGTATTTTATGCGAAGATGCGTGTAAATACCATTATACCTAAGTATAAGTAATATTTATGGATATGTCTCAACAGCACCAGACCTGTCGATGCATCAACTTCTTTACACTAGGCCTTAACACTTATTTCACTACCATTGGACAAGTGGAAAGGAATGAACAACATTTTCGTTCACCTTCGCGCCATATAGGTCTGCTTAAGGTCAATGTTTGTGTGTACAATATTTCTCCTTTCTCCCCCCCTCCAGAGTAGGTGTCGTATTGAAAGCGAGTTGAGACTGAAAGTTGAGCAAGTAGGTTCTGACTTTAATTCATTTGATCACCGAAAAACTTGAAAAGCACCACAAAAGATGTCGGCAGGAAGACCGACATATTACACTGACGATTGTTAGTTTGGACAAGTAAGATATGAACAAATAAGATAAGGTTAAAATTTAGGAAAACAAGAAAAACAATCCACTATCCCCGTTAGTGCTACACCACAAACACTAAGCATATATGCCCTTGCAGGAATCTTGCCTCAATATTTGTGCGAACGATCGTAGAGACGCTTACACAGCCTTCCTGTGAATAATCCCCAGGTAGCACAAAATGCAATTAAAACGTCGATTTGGGAGAAACATTGGTCGAAACACATTTTTCATCAAGTTTGATGCCCTTAATACGATTGCAGAGAGAAGTATTTACTTTATCCTCGTAACTCCTTGAAAAAACGCCTTTTCAAGATCCTGTTTTTTTAGCGCTGTCCGAGTCTTGTTGTTGAAGTTTGAAACGGAAAGCATTTATTCCGTATTGGTGATTCACCGAAAAGGCCTTTTGTGAAACGGCGTTTCCGCGGTGAGGGGGAGCTAGTGGTGCCAGTGGGAAGTTGCGGCGACGGTTGAGCTTCAGCCCATGCGCAGACAACTAGGAGATGCACAAAAGAAAACGAGTCCAGAAACGAACCGCGCATTTGGCACGTACCTTCAGCAAAGTGCGCATGAGGGCGCGGTTCGTCAAAAACAAAACGCTGTGTGTGATCACAATGTACTGACATCCGCTTCATTTGGTCAGGTGAATAGAAAACTCATCTGGTGTCCTCTTTTCGAATTTTAATTACGTGCCTAACGGTTATACCATGCTTTCGGGTTTACAGAAATGGTGCAGTTGTATTTGTATGAGATACATGGGTGTGCAGTATGCGACATCAAACCATGCGTTTCTAAAAGCACCGCGAAAGATATTCTTTGGATGAATTTGTAGGCGCTTTACTTTTTATAGTTTTATGGCAGTCCTTCGTCGTGCCGATATGTAAGGGCGATTTAGAGGTTTCCTGTGTCCCGTGAGAAATGTAAGCCTTGCTTCGAATGCAAACAGAGAGGCTTACATTTCTATGGGGGGAACAAAATATTCTAAAAGCGTCCCGAAGTTGTTTATCTGTGTAGGAGGAAGAGAAATACCAATTTTGTTTGTGACTTCTTGCTACAGTGAGAATTAGGTTTACGCGCCAAGAACCACTTCAGGAAAATAAGTTAGTACAGAGGTGCACATCATCATCATTGCCATCATAATCATCCTCATCCTCATCAACCTACTCATGTCCACTTGCGGGCGAAGGCATCTCCCATTGACCTACAACCTCTCCTGTACTGCGCGGCTTGAGTCCACAGTCTATCCCCGATTTTTAAATGCAGAGCATTTCTTTACCTCACGATGTCACCCGCTCTAGTTGTCCGTAGTAGTCCGCACCCCTCCCCCTACACTATATAAAAATAATACTTACCGGCGCCTGGTTTCGATCCCACGACCCTGCGGGCCGAACGCAAGGTACATGGTGCTCTACCCACTGCGCCACAAAGCCGACACAGAATGGATGGCTACGAACGCGCCTTATATCCTTGACTCATTCAAACTACGTCAAGAAGCTGCTGATACAATGCATTCACTACCTGTTCGGAACGCGAGGTACATGGTGCTCTTCCCACTGCGCCACAATAATCATACCCACCTGCTAATAAATCATGTCACGTGACCACGTAATTACCTTTCCTCATTTAATTACAATACAACAACCAACAGCAACAAGTGCAACAACATTAACGTAACGCAAACAACTTAACGTCGTGCGCCCCCGGAAATGCACTGCATTTAATAGTGCCCCTTGCGAGGGGGATGTTTTTATCATTTCATCTGGCCATCGGGTTAATGGTGTTGCTTTCCTTCTAGACCCGTCTTTTAGTGTAACTACATTGGTAGCCTAAGTTTATTGTTTTTTGGTATTTGGACTACGATACCTGTTAATCTAGTTTGTTCTCTGATACAGGCAGTGTTGCAGAATGGGCACACCATTTCGATTCCGATTCTATTCCGAGGAATCAGAGCTCGTCGCGATGAGATTACTTTCACTTTCTTGGAATGACAGTAATTGGCTGATTCCCACTCCTGGAATGGACAGGAAGTTCCATTCTATTCTTTCATAATCCTCTGCACAAAATCTACCTCAGGTGCTCTGCCGAGCTAAGGAGGAAGGAACATGAATCTGGCGTTATGATACGTGTTGAAAATTGCAAATATATGCAAAACGTATTACTTTTCACTGAAGTTTGTTGGTGGTAGCAGCTTGGGTACTTCTCTCGTGCAGAACAGGACCCTTCTAATGCAAAGATTTTCTATCCCTTCCTAACGATAGTAAGGAGGACTCCGAAAGGTAAAACTTCATCGAACTTCTGCTGAAAGTAAGTCCGTTCAATCGTCAAATATTGTAAAACCCAACCCGCAAACAAAGAACTAACCCATACGTATGTTTTTGCGCCCTAAGCACACATCCCCTAGCCATCCAATCTACATGTACGCCGTTGTGTCGTTTAGGAGATAAACGTATACTGTTATACCCCTTCTTCATTATCGGTACATGTGTTGTCTTATTTCGAATCATTCCATTTCGCCCCTTCAAAATAACCACTTTCGTACAATGAAAACTCTTTTTCAGAGACTTAGAGGTGGCTTTATTAGCGGTTTCCAATTTCACGCCTGCACCTTGTGTCTTGAGACCTTATCACAGCGTTTTGGCGGAGCAAGCGGATTATAAGGAGATGTTTTACTTTTTGACAGAACGCCATCGGTCAGAACGACAGAACCCTCAAAGCTTTGGCTATAAAAAGGGCAGTATCACACTGCCCCTTTTTGTATAAATGGCGTGATCCCACTAGCTATAGTATTAGCATGTGTAGCACAGGTCCACCATCAGCCTCATCTATCAGCCTCATCCCTGCGGCCGCTTCGTTTCTCCACTTCAGGAGGATGACGGCTAGGGACGCGGCCCACTTCCTGAGTAGACATGTTTTGCCCGCACGCTCTGGGGGGGCTGTGCCGGGAGCGGGCATACGTACGTTTGCAGGTACATCATCGGGAGCGGGCGTAGGTACGTTTTGTTCCTTTTTTTTGGCCTTCCTTTGTCCGGCCCTCGCGCCTGTCTCTCCCGTCCTGACCATGGGGGTCTTGGCGGCGGTAGAGCGCCACGCCTGGAGTTCCTTATTGCAGCGCAATAAACGTCGGGGTTGCCGATTTCTTTGTATTGTGTGTTCCTTGCTGTTCGCTGCCGCTACGCCAAGTTGGCAGAACTATCATTGCGGCCGAGTCTCGAGGGTCGAGCTTGGTCGCCGTGAGAACCCTGGTCCCCACATTTTAGGCGCCCAATGTGGGGCTTGAACCCAAGTGAATTCGAGGTTCGCTATCTCCGAGGAAGATGGCACAGGCTTTTGATTAGGCGGATTTGATGCTGTTGGCCGAACTTTGTGATTATGCAAGGGAGGTCAGCGATGCTCTGCAGCAACAGCGTCCTCCGCAGCCGCAGGAATGGCTCAGGTCCCCTGTTTCCACGGCCGCAACGCAAATGCGAGGGCGGCTTGCTCGGCACCAAGAATTTCGGAAAGTTCCGAATTCCGCGAGCGCTCTACATCAGGTGACGCCTCGTGTTCAACCCCTATGCGCCGGGCCTACGTGGATGCTGAAGCCCCACACGGCGCGCCTCTCGTGCACGTCAGAATGCGGGCGCCCATAATCGAAAGAATGCCTGTGGGCGCAGCTTCCATCGCTAACCCTCCCGCAAGCGCCATGAAGCAAGTGCTGCAGGCGGCGCACTCACCCGCTCCCAGGGTGCAGCTGCTGATGCCGACGTATAGCGGTTACAGCGATCAAATGAGCGCCAACGCTTTGCTGCTGGCTCTGAGCCGTTACGAGCAAGCGACTGGCATCAGCGAAAGCGAGGTGCTGCTCAGAGTTCTGCCCACATCCCTAGTCGACCGTGCCGACCGGCGGTATTGAATGATAGGCCATACGGCGCCCACGATGGACGACTTCCAAACGATGTTCTGGGAAGAATTCCTGCCGTCGACTACCTTTTGCAGATTAGTAGAAAGTTGGAAATGCGCAACAACGCCCTGGACGAATGGCTGGTCGAGTATGTCCGTGAGATGCTGGAGTTTTACGAGTACGCCGACCCATATGCAACGAACTCGGAGAGGGTAGATCGGGTCGTCAGGAAAAGCCACCGCACCTGTGCCTTCTGCTTGAGGAACTGCTGGTGCATGGCTCTCAACGAGCTGGTGGCCGAAGCTCGCCGTGTGAAAGCAGCAATTACGGCTGCATGCGGGTATCGGCCACTACCACCTCCGTTGGAAACACTGGAGCCAAACTGTGCTTAGTGCGGCGTTACGGGCAATGAATGAGTCGAGGAAGGCTGTACGTTATTACCCTGCCAGCGAGAAACGTTCGATCTCGGGGACCAAGCGGTGGACGCCTACTTGTTTGGGTTGGGCTACGCAGAGCTGATACGGCCGGAGATTCGGCCAGCCCCGCCCGCAGTGCACAAAGCAAACCGGTCAGGTTATCGGTCTTCGAACGCACGCCCAATTGGGCTACCCTACACAGCATCGGCACTGCCGCAGTTGCCTGCACCCGCTCCAAAGTCGCCCCAGGAGAGCCGGATGCGGCCAGCTGGCCGTGGAGCGCACGGGCAGCCTTGAACGGAGCACCAAGCTGCACGGAATTCTGTTGGCTGTTTCAACTGTTGCCAAGTTGGTCACATGATGCGAATCTGCCTAGGTGGGCAGGGAAACGCAGTGGGCCGCAGGTGAATTCGCCGGCGGCCATCCGAGGGCGGCTGATCAACGCGCCCGAGAGGCAAACATCACCGCGCCAGCACATTTAAAGTCGGAGTTCCGACCTGCGCACCTGCGGCCTTTCTCCACCTCGCCATTGTGGGGCGGAGTTTTAAGGCACTGCTGGACACTTGGGCAAGCACTCCGCTGATAGGGGACGATGTCGTTTCCCATCTCGAGTGGAAAGCCGTTCGGCTTCGCGCGCCGAAGCTGCCGCTCCAGCTTGCGTGTGGTGACGTTACGTCATGCGTTGACGTACGCCTTGTGCGTTGGAGTCAGCGTGTCTGGCGAATGTGTTTCGCCCATTTGCCCGGACTCACGGTACCAGTCATTTGGGCGAGAGACCTTATTTCCAAAGTTGGACTCGTCGTTGACATCAGGAGCGGGGGCTATGGGGAGGGCCCATTTACGCCACTAAAGCCGTTCGACGAGCCACCGCCACGAGCGAGGTCGCTGTGTGGGCGCGCATCCGAAACGTCCCGTGCGCCGAGGGAAGCAGACGCTTCAGGCGCCGCCGGAAGCCGACGCGCCCAGAAACATCCGAGCTCCGCTGTTGCTGCTGCCATGGCTGATTTATCCATCGCCGCCGGCTCTTCAGCGCTAAACAGGGGCGAGGACGTACGTGCTACTCTATTAAAGCGAGAGATGGGAGGGTAGCCTCATGAAACACGGTTAACACTTTTTCATCCAGCACAGGAAAGTCGCCACTGCGTTTCCATGTTCACCTCTGTTTCGCTCGTTTATTGGCCTGGGATTACTTCACACAAATTTATTCAATACAGGAGATCATTTATGAACACCTCATTTAAAGTGACACAACCACAGCAACGCGCACACCTCGGAAAAGAAATAGGTATTGTCAGGAAGTTTGTTTCGATCAAGGAGCAACCTAAATGAATGGAGACAGGTTAAAAATTTTGAAATGAGGCCTTCCTTCCCGAATAGTCGCGATGACCCAACGTTGCAG
Source organism: Haemaphysalis longicornis (assembly GCF_048455015.1). NCBI lineage: Eukaryota > Metazoa > Arthropoda > Arachnida > Ixodida > Ixodidae > Haemaphysalis > Haemaphysalis longicornis. The sequence goes on along the minus strand of NW_027526335.1, from coordinate 156,692,190 downwards.
CTTACGTGTAGGGCTCTGGAATCCAGGTACATTTATACCCCGGCGCAAAGGCCTCGCACAGAGAAACACAGCAACCAAACCACGAGCATGTGTGGTAACTGTGGAGAAGATGGCGCAGCTCCGGATGAAAGCAAAGCACGGTGTCGCACTGCTGAGAACGGCCAAAACCCTCGTAAACAAGGGCGTTTCAGGAGCCGGAACTCTTCGAAACAAACGCCCTGTGGCAACTGTGTTCTGCATTGTGGTATATAATATCTAATGTAATCGTATTTACTGGCTGCCCACTGCTGTAGCAAAACGTGGATGTACAAAAGAGAGTAAGAAAACCGAAGATCGCTTATTACTCTTATTTCTGGTGCTGGAAACACCAGGCTCTCACCCATACATTTCTTTTTGCTGGCTTCACTTTGATTTTGCTATATTTGATGGTCTAAAGGGGGGGCGTCTGGCAAGCGGAGGGCACTGACGTCGGCAATATTTTAACATTATATGCCATTGCTTAAGCCCTGGATGCCGCTGCAACAGATGGTCGACAGGTTGTCGGCATATTTCCTTGAGATGCCTACCAGCTCACCGTACATGTCACAACGCTCTGCGTTGCGCGCCAGGTATGGAAGGTGTGAGCAGAACGCCAAACAGACTCGTTGTTTCATGTTCTATGCGGCAACGCGTTATATTCTTAACTGCTAGGTTTTACAACATCATCATTCCATGCGACATATCGCGGCTTCCTATGTGCACCATTCGTCTGACAGCCTTTAATCTTCCCTTCACGGAACCTGCATGCTTCTTTTCCTCGCATGCTTTCCTAAGAACATGGTGCCTGCCAGTAGCTCCTACTCAGATGCCCGTCTGCCGTCGCCGCCTTAGACCGGCGCAGGTAGAAAGCTATGCCTTAAAAAGCTTTCCAAAGAACGAACTGCTGATCTAGCCACGAAACCGGCAAGACCTGGTGATTCAGGCGGAGGGGATAAAAAACCGCGTTCATTCGTTGTAGGCATTTCCTCATGGGCAGCCAGAAGTCCACGGCATCGACGGACTTCGCCCTAGCGATTCAGCGCTAAGTGTGGCATCAGCAGTCGCTATTGGAACCGGCAAAGCTAGAGTAAATTCTTTTGAAACCAAACGCGGTGGTAAACTTGCTCACAATGTACCTAAAGATTGCCTCGCAATCGAATTGGTGTAGCCGCGGTGCCTTAGCATTTTGTTTCGGTTACCGACACTTCATAATAAAATTGGTGTTTTGTACAATGTGGCTAGGCAGAAAATCGGTGAACATTGAGAATACAGTGACCCCTCGTCACCGAATCTACATCACGCAATATGCGTTTCTGATGAGGTATCAAAACTTTGACGGGATGGTACTAACAGGCCGCACATGGCAGAACAAAAAAACAAAAGATAGAACTGGTGCTCCAGAAACCACAAACTCCGGACTTATATGTATGGTCTAGCTTCAACACACGTCTTCTAAAATCTCGTTTTTTTGATGCGCCCACTTAACGGCATGCATTTCAGTCGCTGTGGCCAATAAAACGCATTTTTGTAGAGTTAGAAAAGCTACCAAGGATGTAAAAAAGAGTGTATTATGCAAAAGCGAAAACCTAAAAAACACTGTTGGAAATTTTGAGTATGAACAAGCTTCTAAAGTGCAAACTAAGACATGGCAGGAAATTGGTTTAGTGCTTCCACTCTAAGCCATTTACCGCAACTGTACACAGTACTTTGTAGAGGAATGCGCGCATCGCGCGCTTGCGCGGCTCCAAGTTTCATTTCACACGTGCTGCCGCAGTCTGGGCGGATTGGGTTATCCAAGATACCGGGTATGGCTTCTCGTTTTCTTCGCCGGCGTTCCCTTTCAGATATGCCCGAAGTACTCGCCACACACTAATTAACTAGCCGGGAGGCGGCAGCGATGTTGACGCCATTATCTAAAAATCACCATTCCGTCCTCATTCCATTCCAAGCAAAATACACCTAATTTTATTTCAATTCCATTCCCATTCTATTCACATTCTATTCCGGCAGCACAAAAACGTGGAATGAATCTGTAGTCATTCCTATTCCGATGTGGTAACTCCACGACACCCGATTCAGGTAGCCCGTTTCGTGTCCCTGAAGGTTATTCAAGGCCCACTGACCCGACTTAAGTTTGCATTCAAGTTTCTTACTAACACGCAAAGTTCCAGCACCGTATGCCACCAGGGGCAGGATGCGTTGGTTGTAGAGATTTTGTTTGTGTGTGACAGAGGCAGATCATTTTTTATTATTCCGCAGTGCTCGCTGAGTGCTCGCCTAACCCATACCTAATATGTGTCGGATCTCTCTCTCGCGGTAGGAGTCAGCACTAACCATCTGTCTAAGGAGGTTCTAGTTTTGTACTTCGATCATTTTGTTTCACAAGCTTAGAGGACCTTTTTTGCATGCTTATTCCTCATTATGTTTAGGCATTCATATTTATTTTTAGCCCGCCGGCAGCACTTTATGATTGTAGTTCCTGAAGATTTGTCTGCAAGTTTTCCGCCGTCATTCTGAGCAAGACTAAGCCATCCGCAACGCTCAAATCGCTCAACTATTACCCGTATATACTGAACGATGTGTTTTTCCAGTCAAGTTTTATTTCCAGTGAAGCATTCTACCAGAGCTGTCAGTTCAAACTTTCTTCCCATCCCCATGAGTAACGAAGAGCCGCCATACCTACCCCTTTATTAGCCCTTCTACACAGGGCACGTATTTTCCACCAGTCAACTAGCGGAAACGGTACTTGTTAGTGCTCATGTGTACTATCTTTACCCCTTTCCTGGAGTCGCGCATTGCGCGTAAACCCTATTTTGTTCAAAGGTATACTAACTAGCCCGTTTCGACTTATTGTTTCACTTCAAGCTATACCGTGTGTAGTTGAAATTGTAGAGAACACATCTCCCTTTCCAATACTGAATATCTGTGATCTATTTAGGAATAGACATTGTTTGCTCTTTGGGAATTCTGTGTCGAAGATATGTTAGACATAATATCCCACTACAAATTTAAAAATTGAAACCCATATTTGTTTATTATGCAATGCAATGGTTTAGTAAAAGTGGACAAGTGAAACCACCCCGGATACAGTCGCCGAAGTACAGAAGGGTAAAGTTACGCGTCACGTTAAAGTTGTATACCATTCTGCTCTTCAATTTTGAAACATGGACAAAGTGGGCAATCTTTGGTTCGTCAAGGTTAGGAGGAGCCCTTCAGGTAATGCACATATAGAATAATCTGTGGCCATAGATAGTAAAATGTTTGAAGTCAAGTTCTGTGGACCCGTTCGAATGTGAAGCATGGGCGTTTTTTTTTCATTAAAAGGTGAGTTTTCGCAGTGCAAAATCTGGAAGTGTTCTTGGTTATCTGAGGAACCTTTTTATACTACCGACATTTTTTTAGCTTGTGGACGTTGTTAGTCATCTTGTATCGTAACTTTCCCACGCCAGTCCTCTCAAGAGCAGCGGACTTCAAGAGCAAGTCTGGGCCGTCTAGAAGGCCCGCTGACGGCGGATTGTCCGGGCTCCCCGTCCCGACGTGGGAGATGCCCTCAACACCTTCACACCTGTGAGGCGTCCTCAAGGACACTTTTTGAAACGAAGTTTTACCACCACCACTGCGCAGTACAACCTTATCCGTAGGTTTTATTACCCACTTCTATGTTCTACCTCCTAAGATATTTTGTCACCTTAGAGGCCAGTTTGCTCCAAAATGATGCACATTTTCACTGGCTCATTCACGGTGCACTTAACAGGCGTTATCCATTTACGAATTCATAATTTTGTTCATCAAACACATCGTGCAGAAACCTCTATAATGTTTCACTATGCACGTTCAAGTAGAAACAGAATGAGAAGGGTCTGGTCCTCACCTTAAGTTGACAAAAGTGTACGCCGCACGCTGGAAAGCGCACTATCGTCATAATCTGTTGTTTCGTCCCGTCCAAAACAAAACAACGAAGGGGCATGAACTTAACACGGTGACCTCCGGCTTCGGGATCTGTTGAAGATTTAAGACGAATAGTAATTTGTGAAACTTAAAACACACTTCGAATGCCTCAATCTTTACATATTCCGTGTAAGCATAAGAGACTTATTACAGTTCCAATTCAATAGCATATAACAACGATTCAAAAGGTATGCAACGCCAGTTCATGCAGATAAAAACGGGCTAACCGATTCAAATCATTGACTGGTTAAGTTTTTACAACTCTAGTGAAAACCAAAAAAAAATACTTTTTAGTGTTAGAGGAGGAAAAGGGGCAGGAGGAGGAAAGAAGAGTTGGAGCCTCCATGGACGAAGGTCATTCACCGCATTTAGGCCATTTAGAATCGCACCGATGGCGCAGGTGCCAAGACCACCCCCTTGTTAGTAGCAGCAAATATAACGCCACGCGCTTATTATAGGGCCTCGTGTTTTAACCTCACTAGGGCGCAAAGCAAACAGCTAGAGGAGTTACACAGAGCACCCAGGCGTGTTATTACGGGGGCTTCCCCGGTACAAGCGAATAAAAGAGCGCCATTATTTCTGTTCCTTTCCTGCAATGGCTGCATTTAGCGAAGAGCAAAGGCACAATCAAACAAGGCGCACACGGACTGTCTCTAGTCAACGTCTATTATTGCTTTTGTCCAGTGTTAACCTCTTTTTGTCCCGTGATTTATGCACTGTGACAATGAATGTGTACCAACTAGCCCGACATTCTACGCTGCTTACATTACTGCTGGACTCCTCCATGCACCATACCAACCTACCAAACAGTCCTCCAAAGATTCCACCATGGCAGAAGAAAATGCCCGCCTGCAGAATCCTACAACCCGGAAGCCTAACAAAGCGCCCCACATTTTTCAACGATCCGCTCGCACTACCCTTACTGATGCGCCTCCTGGGATACTTCGAACCACCGCGCAGGCTTGCGCTGTATCGCCCCAGACGTGATATGCACGATGGCCTGGTGCCCTATTATGGTCATCACGATTACACCACGTCCTCTGAATCAAAGTTTCACACCATTAATATACCCTTCGTCTTTGTATCACAAGTTTCTCTTAGGTGCATTCCCCCGGACGAGTGCCTTACCATTCAAGAAGATACACTTAAAACCATAAGATAATTATGGCAGATTCCACAGCGAGGCTCTTAAATGCATTAAATTAATAGCAGTTTCCGCGCACTTTGCGTGCAACACAATGTGACGCACGTGGAACCCGGGTTCCTAGCCACGCGGGCGGTGTCACCAAGACCTTTCCTCGCGCTTTGGAGAGCTCGCCTTTCAACTCCTGCTCACCGCCGCTGGAAAACCAGCTCACTACCGTGTGTTCACTCCAAGAGCCCGATGAACAGCGAGATATACTGAAGCACACGAAGACGTCAATCACTTCTGACCTCGGCACCTTGTAACGCCTACTCATTCCCGAATAGACTAGAGCGAGCTGCCAGGTTTTCTTACAAAAGGCTCGACCTGGAGCTGGACTGCCTGATGTCATTGCAAAGTGGCACGCTTACATCCGTCGTAATGAACTCCAGCAACTTGGCGATGTTGAGTCTTCCTATCCTGATATCTCCTGCCGGACATGTGACGTGGGTGTCCGGATCGGTATGAAGCGCCCCGTATGGAGCGTCCCGGTCTTGAGGCTGTTCTCCCGAATCATATTAAGTGCCAACATGCGAGTTCTGGATGACGCTGCTACAGTGCGCGCACGTCACCGGAGCACTACTTTCCCCCTGGAATTTCGCAAGCGAGGTTGACATTGTGACACGGACTTAATTTGTGCCCCTCGATACTCTGCCTCGAATCCTGATTGGCTTCTGTGTAAGCCCCTTTCGTAAAAAAGTTGGATGTATTGGCTTTTGTTTGAACAATTACTGTTTCTCCCGGTTGTAGTGTACTGGTGAGTCTAAGAGGCAAGCTTTTGGTGTGTGTACATCGTCAGTTACCAATCCCTGCGTGGGAAGAAAAAGAATCTGTGGATTCCCTAGAATTTTGTAATACGTGTAAAATAGAAAAAAATGGCGTTTTTCTGAATGGACATAAATGCCCCTGTTTTGGTGAAAGGGGCCGGGAATAATGAAAGAGTCATCACAGTTTAATGTTATAAGGTCCGTGGAAAGCTCGTCACGTAACAAGCCTTTTCAGGGGTTGTGATAACTTAGTAGTTTTCCAGTTTCGTAGGAAAATAGGTGCACGTAAACTTAACAGAGTCTGAGCAAATTATGCGGCCAGCCTGTGCTGATTACTGATTCGCGTACCTTTTGTGATCGCCTCTAATTAGCAAGAGTATCTGCAAATGCGTTTTCGCATCCGTAGAGGGGGGCGGAGTTTCAACAGTTGCTTGCATCTGGTGCTAAAGAAGATAAAATTAAAAAGATTGTCGGCGTTGATTAGATTAGAATGTGGGCAGCGGTACTGCACTTGTCAACTATATCAGGGGTTTGTACCGTGATGACATGTCTTATAACCATAGCCTTGTTTCCTGGATCAGGGGTTAGTACCATGTTGGAATGACTTATAACCTCAACCTTTAAGGAGCGTGTTAGCGCATTGCGCACACAGGCTCTGGGGCAGGTTAGGTCTAAGAGAACGTTTTGTGTAAATGTTTTTAGTACCAGAGGGAGCGCGTCGTATGCCACAGTGAAAGACATGTACATGTACACCAGGCAAGGTAAACAAAAAAACGAGAGATTTCTTGTCACACCAGGACAGTTTTTTCAAAAAGATAATAAAGACAGCCAAAAATTATTACGTCCGGAGCATCTTAGGACCGTACAATGTCCACTGCGTCCGCTCACATAGCATTTACAATCGCACAAAAATCAAACAGGCACCGACAGGATTCGAGCCTGCATCTGGTAGAGCCGACAAAGCTAGTTTCGGTCGTCTTACCCATTGGGCTACGACCGTTTTAGATGCAACGCATCTCTTTAACTCGCCTTGTCCCGCGTCGTTGTCGCGGCGTAGTCCGCATTCCTCCCCCATTCTCCTCGCCGGGGCAGCTGCGCGCTCCGCCGCTCTCACCGCTGCCCCATCTGTGCTTCAGCGTGGTCAGCGCGCCGCTTGCGCTCGGCTGCGCTCGCTCCCGTCGCCGTGCCATCTGTGAGTTAGCGCGCAGCTTGCACTCGGTTAAAAAATGTACACCATCTTCCCGCGAGGGAAACCATGGGGTAGATGCGACGCATCGGGGGTGAACATGCTGCGTAAATAGGATACACAACAACAGCAATCCACACGCTGACATCGCTAACATAGCTGAAACGCAACGCAACCCCCGATGCGTCGCATGTACCCCATGGTTCCCCTCGCGGGAAGATGGTGTAAATTTTTTTTCTTTATTTCATTGGGCTACGACCGTGAGTTATTCCCCAAAACTGAAACGGTTTACACCCTCGCCTGTAACTGTGCGGAGTACTTCAGGACCTCCCAATGTCTGTCGGTGTCCATCCGTGCAGACACCAGCATCAAGCAAAAATCAAGCGAAATTCAATTTAACCGTCAGTTGGTTTCATTTATGGAATAATCAAGGTGCAACTCACGGCTCAGATCGAATGACAGTCGGGGCATAGCTTGGATGTCAGTTCGAGTCCCCGTACTTCCCAACCTCGCCACCATCCACGGAGTAGAGATGCTGCCATTTTTAATGGTTCATTTAGCTGTTTTAATAGCTAACTGAGGAAGTGATTTGCCATCAAAACCCGAATGCACCTTTCAGGTGCGGGGAATGTATGGTTCTGGTGCCTACAATATTTTAATTTATATCTCGTGACTACACAAGCATGATCTGTAGAAATTCAGGTTGTTTAACAATCCACATCTTTAGTTTTCGCGGATCTATTGCAGCTGTCAGTCTGCTGTTTCGCGACTTGACGTTTTCAATAGTGAGCGCCGAGACAGTGAGAAAACATTTCTGGAGCCTGCGTTGAAAGGATCGCTCGACTTTTTAGCAGGGTTGCAGAGATTTGTCTAGTCGTGGCGGGTTTGTAGTGTGATTTAATAATGTGGCCCAACAGAGCTTTTCAGTTCATTAGAGTGTGTTAAGCACATCACCCAGCTAGAAGGGCGCTTTGTCGCACGAATAGCCCGGAAGGAAGATCTCAGGGCAGCCTATAAGTTTGGGCATGTCCATAGCGGTGTTCATTATTCCGGTCAGCATTTTGTTGTGCTTGGAACGCCATCTATTTAGTGTTGTGCCAGCTAATTTAGGAGTGTGGCGATTTGGTTCACGTCGCATATTACAGGTTTAATAGCGATGACCGTTGTTTTAGCTTTACCGACCCTTTTTAACATATAGCTTCAGGTACCAGTGTGCTGGGTAAACTCGTGCGGAGGCAGCGGTTAACGTAAAAAGTGTTCAACTTGTGGGATCCATTATATCAACAACAGCTTTCGCGTCACTTCTGAGTCTCAGTCGACTTCCGTTACGCAACAATGCAAGATCTTAAATGTCCGTGTTCTCTGGCCTTAAGGCTTCAAGTATGAACCCTTGTTTTTTGGTACACCGCCAGAATTCTGTTACCGTACATCTTAAATACCAGTTATTTGCGGGGTATGCCGACATTGATACGACATGAACAACTGCAGTTGGTTTTCACCAGTTTTTGTGGCAATGGGCATTTAGTATATTTCAGCATTATTCCCGCATGTTTATATTTTAAAATTCCGATATCCCAAAAGGGTAAAAAGTGATTTACAAAAAATATACACTTCTGTCAAGACGCAAGGCGATGCGATTTCTTACGATTGTGAAGGCCACAAAATAAGAATATTTTGCACGTTCCACGAACATTTCCCATCGCCTCAGGAGGTCTAGGGTAAAGCTCAATCTACAGCATCCCAGTATCTCTGGATTCCGTTTCTTCCGTTTCTTTTATTCGCCTTCTTTTCGGCAATATAGTTCTCCTTTGTTGTCGACATGTTTTTCACAATGTTCACTGCCTGAAGAGACATCACTACACTCGTGCGAAAATAGTAAATGGTCGTCGCTGCCATTTTTCCTGTTCACGTCATTTTTCTGGATGGCCGGGCTTCATCACACCAAGCACATCATTATTTTAGCGAAAACGGACGCCCGACAACTTGTTAGTTAGTGCAAAGTCTAACAATGATATGAAGTGGTAGAAAATTACAGTTCATTTCCCAAAGTGAAATTGCTCCCACAAGCATTAAGGCGCCCCTTCACTGAAACACTCCATGGTATTCTCCCACAATTGAAAGTGCTCATTTCCTCCTGATTGCTTTTGAACAAGTGCACTACCGGCGGTGCTTTTTACTGAGGATCCCTCCGGCGTGGCAATGACCCGACGACAATAAAACGGGTGCATGAGGGGCAACAAAAAAAAATACACTGGATACAAAAAATACAATAAAATCAATGCACAAAAGTCCCTCTGCCGGTTAGCACTACCGAGGCCACAAAAAATACAATAAAATCAATGCAGAACAGTCCCGCTGCCAGTTAGTACCACCGCGGCAGCATCCTGTCTGAGGATAGGTTTGTGAAAGAAGAACTTCGTAACCTCCGTAGTGGTTCCAGAAGGAAGAGCATTGCCTTGCGCATATCGTGTTAAGTAATCCGCGGCCGCCATGACCCCCCTATACCCTAAGACGGACATGGGACAGGGGCCAAATAACTTCATTTTGGTTTGCATAAATGGCGTGTTAGGAGAGTCTAATGAATTGAGTAGCGATGCAGATTTCACCGTCGACGCCATCCAGCGCTGGGTGTAGCAATAGGTGTTTACTTACTGACTCACCAATGCTAGCAGCTGAAGCCGCCAATACTTCTTACGATTCCTTGCGAAAGTCGAGCGAAACATGGGTACCCAGCTTCAGGTTTGTCACAGTATGCTGTTAAATTTCCGCGCGTTATTCACGCTGTAGAAAAACAAAATTTCCGTAGACTGTATTTGTAATATCGTTTATAAAGGACGTTGTCGCGTAAAGCATACAATGCTATCACTCTAGGGAAAGAGGGGGTGCCACAGCGTTGGTATTCCGCAGGTATTCGATGAGCGCTCGGAGGTCCTTGGTGTAATCTGGCGGGCAGCCGTTTCCGCTGCTTCAATCATACCGTCAAATGAATTTATGCCCCTCGTTTTTCCCAAATCATGGAAAGTGGTACTTTTGACAACCAATACGCATCACTGTGCTTGCTTGCGGACTTAAACAGTCTGACGTCAAACTCTTCTGGCTTTAAAGGTTACCCAGCAAGCCGCCGGGAAGGGTCGGTGAGGTTCGCAAGGCAACAGACGGCGTGGTGCTCACTGGCAGCACTGCATGTCCTACCTTACAGATATGGACAGAATTTGCAGATAGCCTAAGTGACTGCGACCCATTTGGGGTCCTAAGTTTTGGATTGGCTAAACTCTTTTTTACTCCAGCAGATATTTAGTAAGAACTGCATCAATTCCCACAGTGCTGTTATCAGCGCGCATTCCACATCGGCGGTGTCATCAAATTTTGCTAGATTTGGCGCCCACTTCCGGTGTCTAGGTAACGTGCCCAATTCGTTTCGCTGGACTCCGCTCTACGGGAAGGAGAGAGAGAGAGAGATAGAGATAGAGATAGAGATAGAGAGAGAGAGAGAGAGAGAAAGAGATAGAGAAAGAGATAGAGAGAGAGAGAATACAATTTTTTTAGTTAAAAACGAGACAGCGTCAAGAATGAGAAGGGACAAGGAGATACTGTCCCGTGAGTAGGCATCGCGTAAACAATGCACCAACAATGCTGAACGCGAGCGTCCGTTTGTTAACCAGGCTATCCTGCTAGCTGGCATGATTGGTTCATGGGGGCCTTCGTCGAGTTCAGGGGCCTTGACCTCAAATCGGGTCCCAATGCTTTAGCTTCTAACCGACCGGCCGACAACTTTTCCTCCTGTGCCGTTCCTTCTCGCGCAGGCGTCGCATTTCGCTCCCTTACGACACCATACTGTACCTCTAAAGCCGCCAATTTAACTCTTTTAAATCAGTGGGAATGTCGAAACAGATGCACCAATCATGCTGAGCACACGTGTGAGCTTTCTATCAAGGTTGGCTAAATTTACAATTGTCTAAAAAGCGATCTAAAAAGCGTTCTGCTCGTCCAGCCATGCCGCCAACAGTGACACAAATGCACTTATTACTGGCGTATTCTTCTCGCAATGTTTCTTTGCAGAGATTTTGAAAGCGGCCCTAGTGCTAAAGCTCAAGAATTGTTGCACATTTTGCACTTGCAAGAGCCGTTGTGAAGTGCGGTGGCAGACGTAAAAGCGAAAACTAACCGCCAGATAAGGGACTTGAAAAGCGGTTTCCTAGTAAGTGAGCTTCTCATAACGAGCAGAAACCAAAAACCATTATTCTAAACGAAACCGACAACAACAAAAGCTCTTTTTCAACCTCGTTGGAATCTCAAAGCCGTAAACTTGCTGACGTCGAAGATCAAGGCACACGATCAAACTTAATTTTTGACACCGCTGCGCACCCTGACGAAGCAGAAGTAGACTTGAAGAAAACATAATTATTCCAACATTTCTTGGAGTTAGGTACGGATCCTTAGGTAAAATTCAAAGGCTAGGCAAATGACCTGTAAAAAGGCCACTCGTTCTGACAGAGAGAAGATCTATTAAAAACGAAATGCCGAGAGGTTTGCCAACATGCGTATGCCGGCATGCTACCCTGCAGGAGGGCGAATGGGCAAAAGATAGATGAGCAGTAAACGGAGGAGTATTAGCGGAAACAAGAAAAAAAGACAGGGTCATATACAGGGACATTTGATGTAGCGACTACGGTCCGCATAAGGTGGGCTATAAACTCTCAGTGACGCCAATATTTTCAAGATAGCAAGTAACGCATCCAGAACATTCCACTAAGACGATGGACAATGCCATGCTTCAAGTAGCACACTCAGCGTATATGGTCTAGGGTGAAGACAGGTCATCTGCTGTAACCGGCCCCTAATGTAGGTGTAGGTGAGAACTCTGGGTGGACATCCTCGACGGCTTCATGGCAGCCAAAGGTGCCAGGTGCCGTAATATGGCCTTTTACTCTGGCCTATGCGATGTAAGTAGGCACTAGTAAATGCTGCATCAAGTTGCACTCTGTGAAAACACCTTTTAGCTGACGAGGTGGTCGTTCTGGCAGCCGCAAGCGCATCATTGGGTCAACTACGAATAGAAATGCATGATGATGTTCCGGAAGAGACCATAGGTAGTTTCGTTCTGCTATAACTACTGCCTTAGTCATAGTTCAGGTATCATTTATGCAAAATATTCTTCCTTTTGTTGTCAATTTCCAGGCTTCTGCGTGCAGCTTCATCTGCAATCCCATTTCCTAGCACACCACAATGTACTGGGGCCAGTGAAGGGTCACACGAAGGCCAGCAGCGTACGCGAGATGGTGAAGGTATTATACCTCGCGCTGGATGTGGTAGCGGATACTGAAGCAGCTAACACGTCGCAGCCTTCGCACGGCGGCTTTAGAATCTGTGAAAATGGTTCATTGTGTCGGTGACTGAGGAAGTATGTACCAGACAGCCTAATTGATTCCATTAGGCTCAGCTAGGGTGGACGAAGTCGCTCGCTCACGCAGGTTTGACAGTGATTATTTAGCTGTCGGAATAAAATCTCTAGAACTGCGCTCAGATGCTGCCAATCTATCTGTAAAAATAAGGTTCATTACTGAGTAAAATTTGTGAATATACGCAAGTGTAACCTGAAGTAGGACATTTTGGGATATGTGGTTTTTAAATCAATTCCAGATACAGACTGCTCCATTCTATCCAGATTCCAGATATAACACCAGGTGACAGAGATCATAGCGGAAAATTTGGTGGTATGGTTTGCGGTTGTTCACTTGGAACAGAAGCATTACCTGCCTTTTTTATTTGTCCAAAGCTGGAAGTGTCTTCATCCGCAATACAAGTCAGAAGATGGGTTGTGGAATGTACCTATGCATCAAATGATTGGGTAAGTCTCTTGAAGCAGCAACACGTCCATTGGCAGGCAACCAGCTTCTGCAACAGTCCCACAAGACGAGACTGCAGGACGATTCATGCACTTTCTAAGACAGTTGTTCCTTGCATCTTCCAGGTGTTTTCTGCTAGTCGGGCACAGTTGCTGCAGGAGGGGAAGGCTGCAGCACCATACACCTTCAATATATGCCTTGAAAAGCAGCACCGCAGAGCCACAATCACTGCCCCAGTGAGTGCCACAAATACATCTAATAATTTGGGATGCTGTGGATATTGGCGTAAGTAATCATATTTCTGGGGGCGAGAAGAGGTTTCGGACCATTGAAATGCTAAGATGTCGTTGGGTTCTTACATAATGCACCGACCGGCCACTGAGTGTTAGAAGATATTAGTCCATGCTCTTGTAGGTGAACGCCATTGGGAAACCGTTTGGATAGAAAGATATAGCCCTCTCGGTGATAGGTGTGCCGCAATTCTTGGACGAGCTTTCTGCAGCCTCTGCTGCGTGGTCGTACGCCATCTCGATGGACTCCAAGCACAGATATCATCCGCGCAGATCGAGACATTGAAGACACAGGGGAAAACGCGTTTTAGGTGAATAAGCGTAAGGCGAAACAGGAACCGGTTAAAGACTGCTCATTGAGGGACTCTCCATTTTCATTGTAGCATGGTGTTCTGCCTTCTGCTGTGCACATGAAAATGTTGCGCTCTTCAAGATAGTTCGAAATCCATGCATTATAATCCTAATCAGAGTGCCAAAAGATATGCTAGGATCCCATTGTGGTTGACAATATATGCTGGCTTGATGTCTAAAAACGCTGCAGTTGGGATGTATCCCGAATTCAATTCTTCGAACGATAATACGAGTGGTATTATATTTTCAATGGCCGATCGATTCTGTCGAAAGCCGTTTATTTCAGGTGGGTAAAGTACTTATGGTTTCGACATACCAATTCATTGTTTTCAAGATAATATTTTGCATTAATTTTCCAGTGCAACTGAGTAAGCCGATCGGTTGACACGAGTCAAGCATATCGGTGGCTTTCCAGGGATTAGAAAGGAGGTAATCTTCGCTAGCTTCCACTCAGAAGGAATGCTTTTATGCAGCCACGTAGTGTTATAATAGTCCAAGTGACGGAAGCGAGAGTGGTGGGATAAATGCGAAATAGCCTCGTAAATAAATTCATCGTAACCAGGAGAAGAGCGAATTCGTGACATCAAAAATGGCCGTATTAAAGTCTTGTGTGGAGAACGTGTGCTCTAATGGAGGCACAGCAGCCGTAGGTGGATTAAATGGTCTAAGTGCGGGAGCATTCATGCAGATGTGAAGGCGAACACCAGCTTTTAATATTCTTTTGCGGGTTGTCTCTGAGAAATGTTCTCATGCAACGACACCGCGCTGAATTGGTCTAGTTGGGAGATGTTACGCACGCCAAGTGTGCGACAAAGGCTTGCGAACATCCGATTTCGCGCAAAACTGTTGCCATCGCTGCCTGCTTAACTTCTCTAAATGTCGCCCCCCATGTCTTTGCACCCTACTTGCTTGTCAAATGTCTCCTAAATGATTGATAAGTCGAGCCTTGCGCTCTGCGCGTCTGCGAATAGCTCGAGGCATCTCATACTCCTCATCACTTCTGGTGTTGGAAAATTTTTATGTCTCGCGACCATTACCGGAGGCAGCGACCCATGGTAGGAGTTAGGTCGTCATCGCTAGTGAATGCTGTAATCCGATGATCCACACTCTCTTCATAGGCTTTTCGGGTAACTCACTTTGCTACATCTCGGAGCGCATCTTTGTCAAAATAAGAAAGGAAAACGGGTAGTGTTCGCGTCCTCTTGTTTACAGGTCTGTGCACCAGGAAATGCCGTCGTTAAGAGGTTGAATAGAATACTTGATCAGCAACTCGACTGGCCACGTTCCATGGAAATTTGTATTTGAGCGGCCTCAGAGCTCATGGTGCGCAATAAAGGCCCCACAAATTAGGTAAGGCGGGCCATGAGCAAGAGTAAAAGTAAAGGCATTACTTCAATGAAAAGGTTGCAGTCCCCAGGAATACCAAAAAATAAAGAGCACAAACAATTTTATCCAGAATGACTATGTAGCTTATGCACTAAAAAACGGAACTTGCTTTGAAAAACTGCCGAAGCCGAGGATGCTGCTGAAGAAAAGTGTACCCAGTGCATGATTAACTTCATGCCGACGACTATACTTTTTTCTGCAACGCAAACGGTAATCATTGCCATGAAATTTCCACTCATTCTGCTTAACGACACGCGTCTTCACACACCGCTGGAACAATTACAAACAACACGCCTGTTGTATAGGTCTTACAAACGCCATTTGATGATGTTGTAAACATATATGAGAGTTTTGGGCTGTTAGAGTCATCTTAAAATAAAATCAGGTTCCTTATAATAAATTTTCCCAGTCTCGGAAACAACGCTACCCAACTTGAAGCACTCTGCTAATTCACGTACCCCACGTGAGCGCCGCTTCTGAAGCGTGGCTGCAC
This sequence comes from Haemaphysalis longicornis, assembly GCF_048455015.1. Lineage (NCBI taxonomy): Eukaryota > Metazoa > Arthropoda > Arachnida > Ixodida > Ixodidae > Haemaphysalis > Haemaphysalis longicornis. The sequence goes on along the minus strand of NW_027526335.1, from coordinate 156,676,722 downwards.
AGTGCGATTCAAGATTGCAATGTAGCGCCGACTCGTAATGAAAATATTTCAGAGACCAGGCGACAAGAGGTGGCAGTGTTGTAGTTATTTTAAAGAGCAGTATTAAAACCATCCTTCCTCCGTATTCAGCAGACACTGACAGGTTGTGGTTAAAGGAGCACTGACACGAAAAGTTTATGTTACAATTTTATTGCTTTTATCGATGCTTAATGGTCTGGCGTACCTGAAACAGCACTTCAAATACTTCAGTGCGCAATAGTTAATTACATTTAACGGCCTGAAAATTGGTTGTTTCAAACAACCGCGCTTTGACCCCGAATGGCGCCTGTGACATAATCCCGGCCTGACCTGACCGCTTGATGCGGACGTCACCGGCGCCCGTTTGAGAAGGTGTTTCACCCGCTCGCCGCTCGTGGGGCCGCGCGCGTGAAGTGACGTCACAAGTTTTTCACGAGCGCTGTCACGTCACTTCTTTTGGCTTCACGGGCTGATCTCACGAGGATGTCCATATGGTGAGTGACGCTCCGCGCGCTGCTCCGTCGGCACGATAAATGAGATCCAATCGAACTATGTTCTTCGCGTCGCAGGCCGCTCATATTTCAGCCAGGGTATTCTCTTGAGCGAAGGAAGCAAACTGTGCAATAATATCAACACCGAAAATTGGTGTCAGTGCTCTTTTAAAGATTTTTTTCGGTGACAGAGAATTTATTATTATCGATCTGTAGAGACTACCTCAATCTGGTCAGCATTTTTTGTTAATTTGTGGTACCATTTGGCAAGTTTTATAAACAAAATGAAGGAATCTCACACTAACCAGAAAACCTTGAAAAAAAACCAAGCAGTACACAACCTTCACGACCACCATGGAGGTTTATGCGCACGAATTTAGCCGATTTGCTTCTTCGCTGCCGCAACGGCCTTTGCTTCCTATGTGTTGCTATAGGGAAGGTCACAGGAACGTGTAAGCTCTAATCACTGGACATTGAACGTTATGTATGCATTTGCACTCTTCCCCACACTGACACTACTGACTTAGAGGATCGTATATTAATCATGATCTAGAGTAGGGGAGGACTCATCCTCTCCATTAAGGACTTCAAATAACCCTCGTCCTCACACGGTGACCACTTCTATTACCCTTGGTGGTGCTGCAGAAATTGATGTTGGAAGCACATCGCCGTGTGGTGTACTATTACACGTAGGCGTTCTCCTCAAGTTTATTCGTAGTTGGTTGTTATCGCAAGGGTAGAGCGGCTATGACAGACACAGTTGATCAATTTGAGAAGTGCCGACATTGGCAAAGACCAGATCGTTGGCGGAGCCATAACCGGCGAGTGTAGTGAGCAGTGTGCTTTTAAAAGCAAAAGTGTTGTCACGATTGCGATGAACGCTGGAGTTTTTTTTTCCAATCTTGGCTAATCTCCTCAAGTGGGTATCCTTAGGTTGACAAACATGCGCCGGGTACGCTGTATGGATTCCGCGAAGGGCACACACACAACCGATAGGCATTTCCTTGTTTTTTAACTATGGCGCGTATAGGCATAATATACGCAGTATGCGTGATGACTCTGTTTTCCGGCGGAAGATTTTGACGTCCCTTTTCTGAACAAAGTGGCATCCGGAGTCTTTGTTTTTTGTAACTGCAGTGCCAAGCAGATTTTTTAGTGCATGGAAAAGGTGGTTATTCAAGAAAATTGGGGTTTGCTGCCGAAAGCTAAGGTCGGTTGTCGAAATGCGCTTCTTCCGCGCCTTTTCAAAGACACTGTCACGTTTAGTTCGGCTGCAGAACTGTACAATTACGTTTGATTGTTAAGTATCCCTGCAGTGGACGCGGTGGCATAAAAATATGAATGTCTGTTGTAATCTGTAAAAGACCTAGCAGCACCACAGTTCGAATTTCACAAGTGGTATATGTAAGTAGTATAAGTGACTGCTGTGTTTTCACTGTAACTGCGATCACCAAGCAAGGGTTTGGTGAAACGAAAAGAAAACTTGGCGCAGCGTGCAAGGCTGGAGAAACCGCCGAGCTGGGGCCGCTCTCTCTTCATCGACGCTGCTATGAAATTTCCTTTATAACATTTGTTGGGCTGTGACGTCACAGCATGACGGGCGCCAGGGAGACGCGATGGAGCTATGCCTATGCTGGCCAAGCGAGCGAAGCTTTGTACAGCTGCGGCTGCGGTTGCTAGGCAACGCGAGGCGATGCCATTGCTCCGCGAGGTTTTTGGTGTGACGGACACTTAACGCTCGGCTACCAGAGCTCTGGTGTTGAAAGGGAATGTCAGTTACGGCCTCAGTAATGAGTAATTCTCGTATTTACATCTAAAAACGTAATATCATATGGTTGCTTAACAGTGTCTCCAGAGTAAAAATGACTCAGCAAATTAATCAGGGCAACTAGAACATTCCTTCCCTGAATAAATCTAAAACATCCCTTCGTGTTGTTTATTAGTTTCACCAAAGAAATGTGTTGACTGGTGGGCTAGTTGGTATTTAGACAGTCGTCATGCTCATCAAATGGCAGAACGACACAACCAAGGGATGATCACTCAACTGTCTGTCTGCGTTATCACTTCGTGTCCTTTTGCTGTGGCCTGTACATTAAGACTATCGAAACAAACATGGCCTTTAACAACGCTCCAAATAATGTTCGCAGTAAATAATCGTTCACGTGTCAGAGTAGTCGTCTGCAATTATTTTAAAGCACGTACCTTCATGAGCATCGAAAATGGTCTGTCCCGTCGAATTTTGTATTGTGTAGCACCTGTATCCTCTTGTCAATTGATATTTCGTGGGTACTGAAAATAAAATGAATACCACACTTTAGTCAGTACTGCAATAAAACAGACGTTTCGGCCTTATAGAGCCCTTCAAACTTTCCAGAAATGACAAATGCCACTGAATAAACCCAAACCCGTGCTTTGTACGCGCCAAATTGAAGCATGCCGTTATAGAGTACCATGAAATATAGGAGAAATAATGCAATACAAGGCCTTAGATATTCAACTTGTTTGGATACTATGATTTTCTTAAAGAAAACGCATTTATTGAAACAACGATGAGCACCCACTGCAAATCCGAACAAAACTGGCCACCAGGAAACAAGGTAGAACATGTGCTCCTCCCAAAGATCGTTGTGGCGTGACCCCACTTCCTGCGCATAGTTTTCAGGGGCTCTGCAGTTGGCCTCTTCCAAAATCCTTTTGAATGGCATAGCTAAGATTTTTTGGGTTTGTACAGACACACACCTACACAAACACATACACACACGCACACACACACACATACACACACGCACAAGCTCACACATGCACGCAAACACACATAAACACGCATAAACACACGCAGAGCACACACGCAGGCAAGCACGCATGCGCGCATGCACACACATGCACACGCACACAAATACGCACACAAACACGCGCACACACACGCGCACACACACGCGCACACACGCACGCATACACATAGACACATACGCTGACACGCTCGCACACACACATACACAAACACGCATGCACACACGCACACGCACACAAACACGGACACAAACACATACGCCCACACGCACACGTACAAATACATGTATACATATGCACACGCACAGACGCACACACACACGCATATATATAAGCAGCAGAAGAAACTTCTCGATGAGCCAGAAGAAATATTTAACCAAATGATTGACTGATGTTTAAAAACACAAAAAGTGGTTTATTGACGATTTGACTGGATGACCAGTCTTTGTTTGAGTAATCAGATGACGATCAGTCGAAGCGTTAGTAAACTAGTTTTAACGTTTATTCTTTAGTCTTTATTTCCACAAATATATGTATATATAGGTAGGAAATGCGGGGCTTGTTGAACGAATACAGAAAGACAGGCCAGCAGTCTACAACTCCAAAGGAGTCATATGGGTGTTGTTAGGCTGTTTATTACAACGGTTTGCGAAGTTAACATTTTATCAAATCGAAAGGTGTGATTTCTTTCCCTACTCGGGGAGCGTGTTTCTCTTTCTTTCTTTCTTTCTATCTTTCTTTCTTTCTTTCTTTCTTTTTTCTTTCGTTCTTTCTTTCTTTCTTACGTATATTTAAAAAATGTTAACTTTACTAGCCGCAGTTAAAAAAGAGCCTAACAACACCCCTATGCCTCCTTTGGCGTTGCAGGCTGCCGACCTTTCTATTTGTATTGTTATAACGAGCCCCCCATTTTATAACTATATTATTCTGCAAAAGCGTAGTGCGGGTCTCGGTTCCTCCAGAGTTGATGCCAAGGTAACAATACAGGGTTTCTCGCCAGTTACCCAGTGATGACAGGCTGTAGACGTTCGAGTCACATCCCGGGGTTTAAAATGAAGGTCCCCTGCGCTTCATGTTCACAGTGGCGCTGGCTACCACCCTCAAGTGTCAGATAGAGTTCTAGTAAATACAAATACCCCAGAAAGCGCAGGAGACCACAGCCGCCCAGATATCCGTAACGGCAAGGCAATCGATGTCAAATCCAAAGGCGTGGATTCGATCCCCACTCTGGGCGCATGTTTTTCTTCGATTCCTTCTGGTTTATATAATCAGTAGAAGAAATTTCTCGAGGAGCCCAAAGAAATACTAAATTCATTTATTTCCCTAATACATACTGGCAGCCACCTCTTGGTGGCCAAAGCAGGAGTGATACAAACTTGCATACTTGCAGCCGCACAACACACATACAGAAATAAAATCACCACATAATAGGCTCGCGTGGGACACGTATACTCGGGTTACAGGAGCAACACAGAAGCGGTACCAGAGTCCATCAATGCCTTTCTGGTCATAAAACGTCGCCGTCACGCTATGGGAGAGCTTTGTACGCTGCCCCTGGAGGCCGCGCCGTGGCGCTGGTGTTGATCGAAGGGCAGCCGGGGGCGTGGTCAGAGCGCGTTTGGCAGGGAACGGACTACGGAGTAAGGTAAAACAGACGCTCGCCGCATTAACAGCAGTGCGCTTTTGTGTTATGTTTCTTGGGCCGCTCAAATCGACTTATCATTTTGTGAGTGGCGAAAAAATTTGGTTCGAACGGGCATGCTGCTGCTGCGTTCCTGACTGCTGGTCTGGCTACAGAGCAGCGGCAGCCGCCTGATGCCCTCCGATCTGCGGTGGCGCCCCTTGCGGTCGCCTTTGTCCCCGTACGAAACTTCGCCGGGTTTTCACGACCAGAGAAGAATTGAAGGACTCTGGCGGTACCGAAATGCCATCCAACTTTTGTTCAGAACACGAAGTGGAAAAGCATGATAAGAGGAATTAAAACCTGCACAATTTAGTACAAACAGGCAGTGGCAGCTGATAAGAAAGCGTCGGGTGCTGCAGTGATAGTGACGTCACGGGTGTAGTTCATGCCAATCAGAAATTGTTCGTGGAAAGAAGAAATATCGCCGAGAATTCGAGAAAGCCGAGAAAGCGGCATCACTATGCTTTTGTCATGCTTGTTCCGAGTTTTTCGTGATTTATTGTACGGCATGTATGTGTTGAAAACGTGTCCTGAGTGTTCATTGACTATGTTGTACAGGAATTTTATGCGATGTAGCTTTCTACGGGACTCTAATGTGGGAAGACCGGATCTAATGAGAAAATGGTAGACGCACGAGGAAAAACAAAAAAAAAATGGTTCACTGACGTTTCCACTGGAGGACCAGTCTTGAGCAATATGTTACTCAAGATGAAGACTGGTCCTCCAGTCGTAACGTCAGCAAACCGCTGTTTTTGTTTTAATCGTGCGTCTACCATTTTCTTAACTATAGATATATATAAATATATACATATATAAATATATCTACACACATATATATATATATATATATAATAAAAGAAAACGTTGAACAAGGTAAAAGCACGACTGTTGCCAACGTTTCAACAAAGAGACTTGCTTTCGTCGGGGCGAAACGAAGTCTAACGAAAGCAAGTCTTCTTGCTGAAACGTTGGCAACAATCGTGCTTTTACCTTGCTCAAAGTGTTCTTTTCTTGGGTTCTCTACCATCTTCAAAAGTTGTACTGCTCCCTATATATATATATAAATATATATATATATATATATATATATATATATATATATATATATATATAGATTTATATGTATATACATATATATATATATATATATATACAAATATATATATATATATAAGGTTAATAAAGACAGAGACACACGAGAAGGACATTAAAAATAAAAATACAAGTTTATTGACGTTTCAGGGAGAGAACTCTGAAGAAAGGGAGTCCTCTCCCTGAAACGTCAGTAAACTTTAATTTTTATTTTTAATGTCCTTCTCGTGTGTCTCTGTCTCTACTAACTTTAATTTTTCGCGCTCTGTGTGAGTTTTTGATTCTAAACTATATATATATATATATATATATATATATATATATATATATATATTTTGTTACGGCACATCTACCTGGGCAATACCCCACTACGCAGTCACAAAAGATCAGCGACGACGGCGACGAAGAAAGTGCTGGCGGACCTGGTGCGGGCTGTCTGATATCTACCACGTAAATACTGCAAATATATTGTTCACCTTCTTCATGATTCTTCTCATCTTCTCTGCCACCTGTCATGATTAAGGGGGCAATCCACCCTTTGTAGTAAAGATGACGTGTCATAGCGGAGCCAGAGGCCGACGAAGATAAAGACGAAGAAAGAAAATGCAAATTTCCCGCGAAGAGGGCGGACAAATGGCGAGGTTACGCGATGGAGGCACGCGGAAAAATAACCAATGTGGTGGTGACCCGTGCGGCCGACACAGGCACGGCGAATGCAAGAGTGCCGCGACGGCCGAGCAAAGACTATTTAATCCCAGTGCAGCGGCCGGGAGAGAGAGAGATCAGAAGAACGCCACAGCAGGAAGGTCAGGTAGCACGAGTCCGAGGAACAAGCCGGGGGTACGAGGCAACGCCATCGACCAGAGCCACGTCACCCTGTGCCGGAGTGGACCGATGTGGCATCGGCTCCTACTCCCGAGTTGTACCACCAACCTGTGCTTTGGTGGCCCCAGCGGCGACCGCATTCTGCATGGTTCGTCTCATCTGCTCTGCCACCATGGCAATATATATATATATATATATATATACGTACATATATATATATATATATATATATATATATATATATATATATATATATATATATATATATATATATATATATATATATATATATATATACAGGAAGAAATGCCGGCAGTCTACAATGCCAAAGAAGGCATAGGGGAAGGTTAGACAATTTTTATATATATATATATATATATATATATATATATATATATATATATATATATATACATACCAAGGCACTCCCAAACCTTCCCTTGTCCAGACACCTAGCGATGTAAAATCACTCTTTCGATGACATAAAGTCACGCTTCTACAGAGCAGTTTTTCTAGCTGTAGGGAACGCGAACAATGTGAGTCTTACTTAATCTACAAATTTAATACCCTGAAGGGGGGTCTTAATGAGAGTCCTGGGACTATGACTGTAATTCGTACGCTGCATGACCATTGAAGCATAGTCACCCCGGGACATACGAGACCTTGTAGTTTTGTTGTCCTTTTGCTATCGGCCCTTCCCGGGCAGGGCATTGCACGGTCTGAGGTTTACAGGCAGCCTGTTGCTCCAGGTGTGAGGTTGTACATTGTAACATCAACAACCTACCATTATGTTCCGCAGTCACTATAATTATCTCGTCCGCTCCCGACCCCCTACCAACACTTCCCTTCCCGTCCCCGCTATATTTTTTTTATTTTTTTATTTTTTATTTTTTTTTCTCTCATTTCCTTGTCTCAACGCTCAGCAAGCATAACATGCCTCATTAATAACCAGATGGTACCTATTGCCTGTTTATGTCACCGTATGTCATACCCATTTTATCCTTGAGAAATGTGAAACGGAATGTTGAAGCTTTTAGTTCCAACCGAGCGTGTAAGAAGTATTTTATTTTGGTGCCTGTTGTGGCTTATGCCTCAGATGTTTTGTAATCACATTGTGATCCCCAACGCTGGTGTTCACGCAGTGCACGCGTCCTTCCTGTCTTTCCACTCATGTTTTGATTTGTTTCTCTTTTTCACTGTTTCCCTCTTTTTCTTTTTCTTTTTTTTTTCGTTTTCTTTGGTTGCCCCAGAGGCACGGCACATACCGACGGTCGCCTCTCTCTTCTTGTTTTCATGTTTTTTTTTAAATTGTCGCGCTCCGACATATTTTCGTGGATTGGGCCCAGGGCTCCACGCGTGCCGGCGACAGCCGAGTACTAACAGTTAACAGGCCGTGCATTGACCTGGCGCGACACGACGCGACGCCGTGTACAAATGGAGGCGTAGGCGGAGAAGGGGACGCCTCAAATGGGCTCCCCCATTGGCTTTTGTGGGACCCCCCAAAGTCGTGGAGGCTGCCTGCGCTTCAGATGCAGTAATTGGCCCCGCTTGCATTCTTGACCATGCCGCTGAAGACGGTCAGTAGATAATCCTTGTTACCGGTGACGCGCATGTAAACTCACTGCTCGTGGCGGCGTGTGCTTTGTATATTTTCCCTCCCGGAGACACCGGATGTTTTTGGCCCTTTCCCTACCCGTGAACTCGTCGCATTTTCTGTTATCCCCACCACCCGCGTTCATGCAGTGTGTTCCTCCTTGCCTCTTTCTTGCCTCCTCCTTACCACCTTGTTCCTCCCTCTTTCTTTCGCCTTCTTTTTTTTTTAAGGTTCTTTTTCGCCTGCCTTTGGCAGAATAAGCTCTGTATGCTGTGTGTGGTCGTTTGTGTGTTTGTTTCCCATGTGGCTTGTGTTTCGGGGTGCCGCTCCCACTCTGAGTCCGTACGATTTTACCCAAAGCTTTCATTCCTGAGGAAGACCTGCCTCAGGTCGAAACGTTGGAAATAAAGTCTCCGAAGAGCGTACTTCTACTTTGTGCGTATTCCTGCAGCAACTAAGGACTCCACTTCACGACTATATATATATATATATATATATATATATATTAATATATATATATATATAAATTTTATATATATAATAAACTATCTATATAAATATTATATTAAAAATAAATTACATGTATATAAATATAAATATAAATATATATATATATATATATATATATATATATATATATAAATATATATACATATATACTAAGGTGTTGCGCTACTGAGCACAAGGTCGCGGGTTCGATTCCCGGCCGCGGTGGCTGCTTTTCTGATGGAGGCGAAAAGGAAAAACGCCCATGTGTACGAGATTTCGGCGCTCGTTAAAGATCCCAAGGTGGTCAAAATTAATCCGGAGCCCTCCACTACAGCGCGCCTCATCGCCTGCGTTGCGTCGGCGCGTTAAACCCTGCAATCAATCAATCAATATATACATATATACATAGATATATATATCTTCTAATCTAATCGAAAGGCGTGGGTTCGGTCCCACTCTGGGCGCGTGTTTTTTTTATCACGTAATTAATGAAAAAAAATAATATAATGTCACTAACGGTAAAAAATAGTTAACCATTCACCTGTGCCTTCTTTGGCGTTGTAGACTGCCGGCATTTCTTTCTGTATTACCAACGAGCCCCTGATTTCCAAACCCTATTATCGTGTGAAAGCTTAGCGAGGGCCTCGGTTCTGGCAGCCTTGATGCCAAAGGTAGCATAAGAGGGTTTCCTGCCAGTTACCCGCTTTTGACAGGCTGTAGACGTTCGCGTCACGCCCCGGGGGTTGAAAAGAAGGTCCCCTTCTCCCCGTGTAGGCTGTTTGGCGCTGGCTACCATCCTCAAGCGTCAGATACAGTTGTAGTAAATATAAATACCCCAGAAAGTGAAAGAAAACACAGTCGCCAAGATTGCCGAATTGGTAAGGCATTCGAGATGCAATCGAAAGGCGTGGGTTCGGTCCCCACTCTGGGCGCGTGTTTTTCGTTCTTACGTAATTAAAGAAAAAAAATAATGTAACGTCACTAACGGTAAAAAATATTTAACCATTCCCCTGTGCCTTCGTTGGCGTTGTACACTGCCGGCATTTCTTTCTGTATATATATATATATATATATATATATATATATATATATATATATATATATATATATATATATATATATATATATATATATATATATATATATATATATATATATATATATATATATATATATATATATATATATAAGTAGTCTGATACACTGCAAGAACAATAACAAAGGGTGTATGCATGCAGTCGGTCTAAGCCCATGTTGCAACAACAAAAAAAAAGAAAGGAGAGAGAGAGAGAGAGAAAGGAGTCGATTAACACGGCAGCTCTCGGAGTTGCACCACGACGGGGCAACGTACGTGGCGTGGGCTGCAAGTGCAGAAGACTAGACAGTCGCGGTTTCAAAAGGAAGAGAAAAGTATACTGTAGCAGAGCGCAAGCATACGCGCCTGAAACACCACTGCGCATGTCACGGCTATAGACGGCGCTTACCAGCTCGCATGTATAAATGATTGCGCGTTGTTGAATAAAGTATCTTTTCCTTCCCAGCTGCTTGCCTAAACACATGGTGTCAGGAGTCGGGGCGGCTTTCCGTTCTGCCGTCTACTGTGTTTACCAAGTTATAGGATTGAGGCGTAATCCCTGAAGCTTTCCTGATGCACAAGCGATGACTACAACGCTCCTTCCGCCAGCCAAGCCCCTTGACAAGACGGGCCACGTGCCTCACAACTGCAACGTCTGAAAAAGTGAGTTCGAGCTTTTCGCCACTGCAACCAAACTGAAGGAACAAGATGCAGATGTGCAAGCGGCAACGTTTCTCATGGCAATTGGTGTAGAGGCGCGACGGGCTTTTTATACCTTCACCTCAGACAGTGACGATGAGAAAAAAGACTTGAATGTTTTGATGCAGAAGTTCGAAGCTCATTTCAAGCCAGCAAGAAACCTAACTTTCAAGGAGTTTTGTTCTGGCTCTAGAAATCAACATGAGGGCGAATCATTTACTGATTGGCTAACCGAGCTAAAAACGCTCGCGAAGAGTTGTGAATTTGGAGAACTTGAAGAGCGACTTTTGCGCAGCAGAATAATTCTGGGTATTAGGGACAAAAAGACGCAGCAAAGGCTCATCGCGGAAAACCCTTCCTTCCCCAAAACAGTTGAAATGTGCCGGGACAGAGAGCAGAGTAAAGAACAAATCCCCGAGATTCAAGCCGCAGTGGAATGATCGCCAGTTTCGTCCGAGATAAACGCTATAAAGACAGGTAGCCACCCTGCTCGAGATGCGGCCTGGAGCAGCACAAAGCTGGAAAATGCCCCGCCGCATTCAGACAGTACAAAAAGTGTGGTCACCGAAACCATTTTGCGAGGATGTGTAGCTTTGCGGACGCAAAAACGTGGTCACAAGGGCGCTATGTACACCAAGTGAAATTGGCTAGTCATGAGGACGAATAGTTTCTTGAAACGCTTCAAGTTAACGCACTTCCAGTCGTGAACACTGGTCGGCAACCATACTCATCGAAGGCACCGCCGTCCAGTGTAAGATAGACACCGTGGCGAACTGCTGTATCATGTCAGAAGCTGTGCTGCAAACGCTAACAGATGCGCGCACGCAGAAATGTTTCGCCACATTGCGCATGCTCTTCGGACACACAGAACAGGCTGCAAAGAAGATAAACCTCGCTCTGTCCTACAACGCACAAAGCACTGAGGCAAGTTTTTTCATGGTGCGGCCAAATGTGCAGGTTACCTTGTGCGGAGACGTTGCTCAGCGACTGGGCCTGATAACCCGCATAGCTACGCTCAATGCCGAAGATTCTCAAAATTGCACAAAGGGGTTTGAAGACGTCTTTCAGGGCCTGGGTCAACTTAAAGGCGTCACGTATTATATGCAACGGAAGCCCGAAGAGAGACCAACCATAAAGTCGGCCAGAAGAATCCCGGTCGTCCTCAAAAGATTGTGAAAACAAATCTCGGCGAGATGGAACGCCCCGGCGTCGTTGCAAAGGTAACAGAGCCTTCGTTATGGTCCATCTACATGGTTGTATTACTCAAGAAAGGCAAAGTGCGTATATGTTTAGATCCGTTAGATCTGAAGAAAGCCATTTTCAGAGAGTACTACCGCATGCGTACTTTAGAGGACATACTTTCACGTTTGCACGGTACCAAGTACTTTTCCGCGCTGAATGCCTAATCAGAATTCTGGCAGGTTTTTCTTGACTAAGAAGGCTCTTCTTTGTGCACCATGAGCACTCCCTATAGACGATGCAAGTTTTTGCGCATGCCATTCGGCATTGCATTGGCCCCAGAAGTTTTTCAGCGCGCTATGCACGAAGTAGCCGATGGTTTGACCGGCGTAGCTGTCGTCATGAACGATTTATTACTCTGGGAAAGCTCCCGGGAAGAACATGACAAAAATCTCGCTGCCTTGCTTACACGATGCCGGGAACACAACCTGAAGCTGAATAAGGAAAAGTGCCGTTTTTTGCAGTCCCAAGTGCGCTACATGGGCTACGTACTTTCCCCGCAAGGCCATCACCTGGATCCCGACAGTACGGACGACATCATGACAGTACCGGCACCCAAGAACCGTAAGGAGCTCCAAGTATTTATCGGCATGATCAACTTTGTTTCACGGTTCATCCGAAATATGTCCGTGACAACCGCCCCGCTACGGGAGCTATTAAAGGAGGACCCCGCGTGGTTTTGGACAGACGCACAGGAAGAGAGCTTCCAAGCATTGCGCGCTAGTCTTGGCAAAGCGCCTTTCCTGGCTTTCTTTGATCAAAGAAAACCTTTGAAGCTTCGGTGGGAATCAGCTTGAATAAAACGAACACAAAAGGAAGAGGGAGTAACACGACACACTGCAGCAGTGTGTCGTGTTACTCCCTCTTCCTTTTGCGTTCGTTTTATTCAAGCTGATTCTAACCGAAGATGTACCAACTAGCACAGACCAGAGCCATTTTGCTGTGAAGCTCTCGGTAGATGCTAGCCAGTATGGTGTAGGGGCCGTTATTTTGCAAGGGGAACACCCAATTGCCTACTCGTCGCGTTGCCTGACCGAAGCGGAACAACGGTACGCGCAAATCGAGAAAGGAACGTTAGCCATAGTTTATGGCTGCGTCAAATTCCCGGACTACATTCTTGGCTAACCGGAACTAACGGTGGAATCAGACCACAGGCCGCTGGAAGCAATATTTCAGAAACATCTTTGCGAATGCCCTCTCCGACTGCAACGTATGCGGCTGGTGCTTCAGAAGTTTCCAATCAAAGTGACATATAAACCAGGCAAGGAGCTTTTGTTACCGGATGCCTTATCGCGATTTCCTTGCAAGGAAGAACTGTCTGAAGAAGCGGAGCAATTTCACGTCAGTGTTGTTTCCTCATTGCCTGTTTCAAAGAGCAGTTCCACGTCAGTGTTGTTTGCTCATTGCTTGTTTAAAACCGGTAGCTACAAAGCATCAAGGAAGCGACTATCAACGATGCTACCTTCACCGACATCTGTCGTTACGTGAGCACAGAGTGGCCTGAACGCAACGACCCCCTACCCGACGCCCTTCGGCCGTACTGGAACTACCGCAACGAGCTACACATCGAAGACGGTCTGCTGCTTAGGAGCAACAAGCTTGTCATCCCTCCACACAAGCGCCGGGAGGTCCTTCTCCTACTCCATGCCGCTCACGGCGGCGAAGAAAAAATGAAGGCCAGGGCCAGACAGGTGATGTACTGGCCAAACATGAACTCCGACATTGCTGCTCTCGCGAAGTCGTGCAGCACTTGCGAAAAGTATAAAAACCGAAATGCACGGCTGCCCATGCTCAGTCACGAGATACCGAGTCTGCCGTGGCAAGTTTTCGGGACTGCCCTTTTCCACCACGAAGGCCATGACTGCCTTATTCTAGTAGATTTTTACTCGTTTTTTTCGAGATTCAGAAACTGCCCCGTACTACAGCTGATTCAGTGATAACTGCCTGCGCTCAAGTGTTCGCGACGCATAGATTTCCAGCCAAGCTTTGCAGCAATAACGTACCCCCTCTCAACAGTGAAAGCTTCCGAACGTTCATGACGCATTTCCGGATCAGCCATGTCACCTCTAGCCCCTACTACCCATGCGGTAATGGCATGCCAGAACGAGCTGTCGAAAACGCTGCTATAGAAATGTCCATTTTCTACGCTCGCAATTTTCAGCGCCCTGTTGGAGTGGCGAAACACCCCAAGGGACGACCACCTCAAGTCTCCCGCAGAGAGGTTGATGGGACGCCACACTAAGACACAACTCTCTGTGACCAACTATCACCTGGAGCCAAGGACTGTTCGCCCAGAGGAGGTTCGCCCAGGAGTCCAGGAAATAAGGCACAAACAGCGCGTCTACTGCAACAGAGGTACCAGATGCTTTCCAGAGCTTGAGAGTGGATCCAGCGTGTGTCTACGAGACTCGTAGCAAAACATGGGCCCCGGCCTTGGTCGTCGGCCCTGCGGGTACAGCTCGGTCTCACGTGGTATCTACAGACAGCAGACAGCACCTACGTCGCACGAGGAAACACCTGAGGACCACCGAAACCGATACGCATGACTCGCAAGCGAAATCGGAGCCTGTAACGCACATCCCAGAAGACAACACAAGCACGAGTCCACGAAGAAGCGAACGCGTCCGCCAACAGCCCAGGCACTACCCCTTACCAGAATAACTCAATATTTGCATTGTTGAAAGTGAAAAACTGCATTGGTTGTTTCTGTTTTTTGTTGTTATTTTTTCCTCTTCGAAGAAAAAGATATAGCAGAGCGCAAGCATACGCGCCTGCAACACTACTGCGCATGTTACGGCTACAGACGGCACTTATCAGCTCGCATGTATAAATGCTTGCGCGTTGTTCAATAAAGTCTATTTTCTTTCCCAGCTGCTTGCAAAAAACTGTGAGAAGGAGTGGAAGATGTTTCGGAAACGGAGAGTATGCAGGCAGTCGGTCTAAGCCCATGTTACAACAACAAAAAAAAGAGAAAAGAGAGAGAGAAAGGGGTCGATTAGCGAGGTAGCTCTCGGATTGCACCACGACGGGGCAACGTACGTGTGGCGTGGGCTGCAATTGCGGAAGACTAAACAAGCGCGGTTTCAAAAGGAAGGGAAAAGTATACAATAAGGTATTCAGTGGTTGGGGATACTGGTTTGGAGGGAACAATACAGGCATGAACGAAGAATATGTTTCGGGTGTGCCCCCCGCGGATGGAAAGAATAGATAAAGTGCACAAAAGAGCATTGCACAGTCATCTAGCAACCGAACAGAAAATAGGCAGGGTCCTTAGACCACAAAGGGTTTAACGTTTCTAAGATGTGCGGGGAACGCGGCCTCCTTCCGAAGAACAAATGGCATTGTTGAGCCGCATTGGGCTAATAAAGATGCCGTATTAGGAGAGTTTCGGTGAATTCTGATGGGAAACTCAAGGATGGGATGAATGAACACTGTGATAAAAATTCTGAGGTCGCTAAATTTAATCGAGGGATAAGAACGTTAGTTATGCGCAACTTTCATAAATACCAAGCGTCGCTGACCAAAACTTATGAATGAGATAAGATTCCCGAAACTCGCGGTCGTGGTGGGTTTTAAAAGGGAATTCTAAAATTGTTGCTTTAAGATGTTCAAATGCGAGCCCGGGACTGTTCACTCGTCTTGACAGGGGCAAAGAAGGGCAACATTTTGCATGAGAGCGGTAATTCTTAAACCCTATTTAGAAGGGCGTTTCAATTTGGCCGATATATTGTTGCCTACAAACAGTGCACTCTAGAAGGTACACGATTTCAGCGGAGTCACAGTTGAAGTTACTTTTTATTTTACGTAGTAGTCTGAAGCCGTGCTCGTGATGCGCTCTATCATGGTCATTTTTGGCATACTTTACATCGATGTTTATTACAGAGCATGCAATCAGTAGTTTCCGATCGGTTGATACAGGAGGTAGTAGGAAAGTCGCCTAAACTCTTATTGCGCTGGTTGGCAACGCGTGGTGGTTCGGGCATTATGCTTTTTAAGCGTTCACTGTGAATTAGGATATTGTGATGTTTGGAGCGGAGGCTGAGTGGGTTAAAATTAAGTTTGTTTGCGGGTTAACGTTCGAGACTTTTTTCTTACAGATTTCGTTACGACG
This sequence comes from Haemaphysalis longicornis, assembly GCF_048455015.1. NCBI lineage: Eukaryota > Metazoa > Arthropoda > Arachnida > Ixodida > Ixodidae > Haemaphysalis > Haemaphysalis longicornis. The sequence continues at coordinate 156,660,615 of NW_027526335.1, read as the reverse complement.
TATTGCTTTGTTCGCACAATAGCGTCGTCGATAACTTGTCCTGGTATTTTTATTCACGATAGCGCTCTTACGCTCTCGACAGCTTGAGTCAAATTCGGCTTGGTTTGTGGAATTTCTCCTAAAACGGTGGCCTTGGCAGTAAGGTATTGCTGTCTTGCAGTGTCTGACATGGCTACTTTGGAAGTGCAAATACTGCCGCGTGTCTGTCGGTTTTCTCTACTGCCTAGTTTGAAGCCGACATTGGGCATTAGGGTAACATGCAGAAAGTTTACACTGTGTTCCGAATAGGAATAAGCAAAGAAAATACTAGGATGGGAGAGGTTAAATGCCTCAGTGAAGGTGAGGAACCCCGCATCACGGTGCTGCCAGATGGTGAATACGTCGTCAATATGCCTTTCATAGTACAGGGGCTTAAAATTGTGAGTGTCAAGAAAGGTTGATTCGATGTGAGCCATACAGATATTGGCGTAGTTGGGTCGGATTCGAGTTGCCTTGACGTTCCGCTGACTTGCACGTAATGAATTCCGTCAAACTCAAAATTGTTAATTTTAAAAATAAGCATAAGGAAAGTATGGAGAGTAGAAGAATCGATAGGTTTCTCGCACGATGACTCCTCATACGCAAGCGATACAGTGGGGATGCCATTTTCATGGAGGATGTTTGTATAGAGTGACGCAACATCGAGGGTGACTAAGGGGCACTTATCAGGCATTTCAATTTTTAAGATGCCTGAGAGAAATTAATTGGTATCTACAATGGAGGAGGGAAAGCTGGACGGAATGTCGCAACGGAGATTATCCACATCGCGCGAGAGGGTTTCCTTAATAGCGCCAATGCCAGAAACAATGGGCTGCCCTGGGTTGTTCACCTTGTGAATCTAACAGAGAAGGTAGAATTTACTGGCACCTGGGCTAAAAGGATCAGGGAACAAGCCATGGTTTCATTTATTTTTGTATTTTTAACGATCTCAGCAAGTTTATCTTTGATGAACTGATTATAGTCTTTTGTGGGATCACTGGGTAGTGCTTTGTATAACGTCGATACCGATAGTTGCTAATTGGCTTCGTTAACATAGTCGGTTTTGTCAAGGATTACGATGGCGACTCCCTGATTGGCAGGTTTGATAATTATGTCGGGACAATTTGCGAGTTCCTCTAGGGCTTTCGTTAGGTTGGTAGTCATGTTATGGTGGAAAGAAATTTGTGTTTGTTATAATTTTCGCACATCGTGTCGGACAGCTTTGATGTACATGTCGAGCAACATCATGCTGTATGGTAGGGGTCCAGGGTGCTGCGGGCTTCTTCCGTCGCAGGATGATTTCAGAAGTATTCTCGTTGCCTCATGTTTCTGGCGAAATTATCTAAGCTCTTAAAAAGCTGAAATTCCCCAAAACCACCAGTACACGGGCATAAGTTTAGGCCCTTTGAAACGACGTTCATCTGCACTAGGGAGAGGGTTATTCATAAAAGTTTCATTACATTCCCCGTAAGATTTTTTTTCTGAAGGCAGACGAGGGAAAATTATTAGTACTGTTGTTTAGCTGGACTGCTGGGTCACATTAGTCGAAGCATTTATTACAGTCGTAGTGAGATTATCGGTTGTATTGTCAGAGTGGGTGCAGTTACTAGTGCCGGAACTTGTTAAATTGTTACGCGTGTGACCAGTGTTATAAATATCTCGGTAATATTTGCGAGCTGTTGGTCGGGATATGGCGGAGGTCTTCTTCGATTTGTAATTCCTTAAAAGGTTAGACTCTCTTCTGCTCAATTCCTGACTGAGTAGATCCTCTATCTTTCGCAGGGATTCGGCTGCAGTTTCGTAGTGATTGAGGATTATTTCAGTAATTGTGGCTCCCGCGATGGTTCCCAGTGGTCTCAGGATCAGAATCAAACCTGCCAATATCGAGTTCTCCCCGCCCAACATGAAAACGTGGAAAGAGGAACTCCATAAAGCATCTTTATAGGAGAGTCTACGAAGGGAGCAGTAAAGCGCACCTTGACTTCGTTGTCAGAAGTACGCTGTGTAGCCTCGAATGCCGCAGCAGATGCCCACCAGAAGTTTATTAAGCCGGACACTGAGCCGTCGCCGCATGTTTGCATAAGTGCGGTTGAACACTGTATGTCCCCGGATTTTACGACTGATTAGTCGAGTCGCGGCGAAGTCACAAGAGAAAGAATGCGCTAAAAACATCGGTCATCCGATGTTATTTCCCGGGCTACCCTGTTATGCGAGTACCCACGGGAAGTGCGCGACCAACTGCGCATGAAATGAAACTGCCACGGGCCGAGCGAGCCCGATCGCTCGGTTCTATTCAGCATGTAGAGGTCCTATGATATGTGAACAGTGCGCAGAGGCTTAGGCATACATTAATTTAAAAGCTTTATCACTTCTTTCTTTTTCTGTCTCTTTCTGTCTCTCCAGCGTGGCTTTACTTATATCCCAAAATTTGGTTCTCTCTTTTCCACCCGCCACCCGCTCCTCAGAACAGTCGCTTTCCCCCTATCCTCGTTGGCGTCTCTTGTTGCGCAGTGTGCTGTTTATTTTCACAATAAGACGTCACGCGACAATCGGGTTACGCTGACAGGCTTAGGCTTCTGCATGATCGTGATCACGTGGGCCATGATTCGCACTTGCTAGCGCAAATCGTGGCTATGGACTGCGGTAATATGCAACCCGCACACAACAAAGCAAGACGGCAAGGTCGAACCGGAAACATGCGCAAACTGTTTCAACACGTGCGGACCATCAAATACACAGACGCTTCACCATACCAGGACCAGTTGGCTCACACAGAAAGCGTAATCGACGCGGCAGGAAAAGAGCTATCGGCAGCGACCGTTTTAACAAAGTCAACGGAGGTAGCAGAAGAAGCCGAATTACCTTCGTCGATACCACTGGAAAAGATTACTTCACCATCATCACCGACTCGCAGACGGCGTAACACAACTACTTAAATGGAAGAATTTCAAAACCCGCTTTGCACATACTTAAACGACCCCCCGGTGCCAAGCATAGAAATTGCATGTTCGCCCGGACACACCACCCTGATGATGAGGATGGTTGCATTTTAGTGGCCCATGGCCAACTATTGCAAAGAGCGTCAAAACCAGATGGTTAGCTAGCATAGATTAAAAGTGAATACTAAAACTGATCAGCAACAAGGGTAAAAACAAATAAAGACAATGTAAATACCTGGTGTAGAAGGAGGTTGTGGTTATACATGGTACAATATGAGTTTCAAAAATATAACTTCAGCTAAACACGTAGCAACACGTTGAACTGAAAACATTGGTTCATCACCTAAGAAGTGCGATGGATGGAGTGGGATCTGTAGTCTGTAGGTTTCTGGAAAGTGTCTGCGTAGTGTTGTGTGGAATGCATTGTATGTGATAAGTATGTCAACTATGGATAGGCCCTCTCAACACTTACCACAAAGGGGTCTCAAGACCCAGTGAGCAAATGTGAAGGGTTATGTATGTGTGGCCTATCCGTAGCCTGTCTAAGGCTACTTCTGTGTGTCTGTCTTTTCTGTCGGTTATGTATTTGCCTGAACGTGGCTTTACAGTGTGTAGCTTGTTGTACAATGAACCCTTCGTACCAATGCTTTCAGGTCGAGGTAGAGAACATAGGGTACATCGGTGGTGCTGGGCGGAGTGGCTTCAGCAGCATTCTGGTCTGCAATTTTACTTCCCTGAATGCCGCTTTGTCTGGGAACCCAGAAAACAATAACTTTGGGTTTGGAGTTATAGGCAGACATCAGTGACCTGATTAAGCAATTGACAACAGATTTTTTTGTTTTTAGAGGGATTGTAGCGCTCTAACCGCACTTAAAGAGTCTGTAAGGAATATGGAGGGTTGTTTTATGGTTTGTGTGATGTGCTGTACTGCTATTTAAATGCCCTACGCTTCTGCTCTAAATATGCTACTGTGTATGTGTAATGTCCTTGTGCTGGAAAAGTGGGAACCATGTGCAGCACATTACTCAGCAGAAGAAGACTTGGATGCATCTGTGTAAAAGGGAGTGCACGGCTATTTACCTTCAGTTGTAACAAATGTTCCATTATTATCCCTCTGGGTGCGTTTTTCTTGTCAATGGACTTAAAGGATATGTCACAGGAGATTGCATGACCTGTGCCAAGGCGGGAAAAAGTCAGCAATAGAGGACTTCATCCTCTCTGCGAAAGAAATTCCTAGTCTTTCCCCATGGCCTCTTGCTGTCAAGGAGAATGGAACAGGTGAACAGGGACGTGTTGCGTGCAAGTGAGTCGATGATATGTCGTTAAAAATAAAATTAAAAGGGTATTTTTTATAGAGGTTCCTTTAATGGCATACAGCAGTGACATGAAAGTCCGCAGGTATTCAAGGCTCCACTTATCACACTCTGCATATAGACATTCAATGGGGCGCGTCCGGAAAGTTCCGGATGCAAGATGTAGCCCCAAGTTCAGCACTGGTATAACATTTTCAATGCTGTTTTACAGGTGGTCCTATAGACGACACTCCCATAGTCCAACCGTGAGCCGACAAGACTGGTGAAAACACGGAGGAGTATTTCTTTGTCTGCTCCATAGGAGCAATGCTAAAGGACCTCCAGTATATTAACTGTTTTTAAGCATTTATGTTTCAGATGTTTTTTGTGTGGAATGAGTGTCAGTTTCTATAAGCACCACGCCTAAAAATTTTTGCTCCTTCTTCAGAGGAATGGAAACACTTTTAAGTTTAATATCAGGTTCATGATGAATCCCACGCCTCCTTGAAATTAGAACGCAAGTACACTTTTCTGGATTTACCTAAACCATTTCTGTCTCTACAGTCAGAGAGTTTGTTAACACCAAGCTGGATTTGGCGCTCGCATATGGACAGAACAGAGGATTTAAAGGACATTTGAACATCGTCTACATACATAAAGTAAGAATCTTGGCTGGAATGCCATCCAGAGTGAGTCCATTTTTACTATGAATAGTGTGCAACTGGAGGCAACCCGTTTTCCTGCACATGAACCCGTCAAAGCGCGGAGCCCACTCTCTCACAGAAGGTTCTTTCTGACATGTAGCTTGCAGGCGCATTCAACATGTTGCCTGACAAACCAGACAGTTAAAGTCACTAAGAATACTGTAGCGCGATGCAGTATTGTGAGCCTTCTGAATGTCAAAAAATACCGTCATACAATAATGATTATGGATGAATGCATCTTTGATTTAAGATTCTAACCCAACCAAATGATCGTTTGTAGATCGTCCCGCCATGAAGCCTGCCTGGCAGCCCTCCAGAAGACCGCTGTACTCTAAACAATTACACCATCTTCTCTTAGGGGAACCCTGAGTAGTATGCGAAGCAGCATGGGATCGATTGAAGTGCCCATTAGTTTTCAGTTCGTTGTTTCTGTGAGGTTAAGGTACGTAGCTACCGTTATATTTATCGTTTGTTTTCCATGGTAACTACCATACTTTTCACTTACCGGAACTACGAAATGGGAAGTTGCGTTGACCCCATGGCTGTTTCGCATATTACTCAGGGTTTCCCTACGGGAAGATGGTGAAATTTTTTTGGAGGGGTGTGTTACAGTACAGAGGCATTAGAGAGAGAGAAAGAGAGAGAGAGAGAGAGGGAGAGAGACGTTGTACGTAGTATCAGTTTGTCTTCATTTAGGCATTATCATCGTCATATTCAACGTAGGCGATGTCGAGCTGTGGTTGGGGTTCCGCTTTGATTATAACCGCCTTATGTTCTGTGAAATGTAAGGTCAAGGACGATTGTACGGCCCAACAACAAGGACAACGACAACGCAAAAGGAGGGACATAGCCCCGATCATGAGAGGCTTCGACTCAAAAGTACACGAGGCTCCGGTTAATCATCTTCTCGAAGAGCTTGCACATGCAGCTTGTCAGGGCGATAGGACGATAACTTGCTGGGGAAGACAAGTTCTTCCCCTCTTTAAGAAAAGCCACTACAATGGCTTCCCACTGAGACTTTGGTAGGTGCCCCGAATGCCATATTTTATTGTGTAGGTGTAGCAGTGTTTTCAGACTGTTGGTGTGTAAGTGCTGTATCATACGTTATGTAATGTCTGCGCCCAGAGCTGAAGGCTTAGACGTGCTCAGAGCAGCTCTAAGCTCATAAAGTGTACACTCTGGGTTGTAAGACGTAGCTGACCTGTTGTTAACACGCAGCGGCTTCTTTTCGCTGTCCACTCTGTGTGTGCACGTGTCCAACTCTGCCCAATAAGTTTTCGTGTAATGCGCAGATTTCGACACGTGTTGAAACTGTTGAAGTGTATTATCCTGGTCTTGAAGTGCATGTCCTATGTTGTGCAAACCAGGGGTAGGCTGTGTTTGTTGTGCTTTGAGATTTCGTATTCGTGTCCATACCGTGCTTGTGTCCGTGTATGAATTATTGGATGTTAGGAACGAACGCCAACTAGATGGTTTCGAATCACGACGCACACGCTAACAAAGTGCTTACGTCCCTTTAAACGGTACAAGGTTAATGGACGCGGGGTAACAAAGGATACCCCATGACTTGTTCTAGGCCCCTCGCACCCGCCTACAGTCCTTTCTCCACCAGGGCCTCTCTGGATTACCCGCCGCGGTGGCTCAGTGGCTAAGGCGTTGCGCTGCTGAGCACGAGGTCACGGGTTCGATTCCCGGCCGCGGCGGCCGCTTTTCTGATGTAGGCGAAAAGCAAAAACGCCTGTGTGTACGAGATTTCGGCGCACGTTAAAGATCCCCAGGTGGTCAAAATTAATCCGGAGCCCTCCACTACGGCGCGCCTCATCGCCTTCGTTGCGTCGGCGCGTAAAACCCTACAATCAATCAATCAAATCAACCTCTCTGGATTGCACAGGGCACCGGAGACCTCGGGGATGGACTTTTCGACGGGGGGAGGATGGGCGCCGTGAGGAGTTGGCAGCTTCTTCAATGTGTTGGTGTAATATGGATGTGTGGTGCAGTTTGGATGGTTCTGTAAATGTACACCAGTTCGCTGTAGCTTTATTGAACCTGTTATGGGAAGGTGAACTGTTCCAGCCTTTATCTATGTATGTTAATGTTGTTGGAAGTGGTCACTGCCATATGGGTTGGTGCCAACATCCCACTCAAGAGAAGGAATGAGTATGCAGAGCCAATCGCCAAGTAGAGTTGTGAATAAGCGTTGTGTCCTATACTATGGTATATAGGTTTTTTTACTAGGCATGGTCCCGAAAATGTTAGGTATTTTTCTAAACGGCAACTTCCGGCATCCATGTGAGAAGAGCCCCAGAGTGCATGAGGTGCGTTGAGGTCGCCTAAGGGAATAAAAGCTGAGGGTAGCCGATCTTCAAGGCCCTCGAAATCCGAGCTAGACAGCTAGAAATCAGGAGGGATATAAACGGAGCATAGTGTTATTAGCCTATTAATAATTATCGTAGGAATGGCAACAACGTCAAGGCCGGTCTGTAACTAAATAGTGTGACACGCCAAGGACTTTCGGGCAATGATGATAACACCCCCGTAAGATGTACAACCACCATCCCTGTGCTTCCTAAACAGCAGGTAACTATTCAAAAAATTTGTATGTTTGGAGTTTAAATGTGTTTCTGGTAGACTTGGCTGATTGGAGTGCAGTATCTCGTACACAACGTCAAGATGTTTAAGAAGGCTTCTACAGTTCCGTTGAATTATGTTTTCTCTTCTCTATATTTAGTGTGAGAGCTACTGGAGTGTGTATATTTATGAGTCACCTTTCGTGGCTCTGACTCTAATATTTTTTGGCTTGTCGGGAGGCTTTGGCATCGGGACGGGTTCTTTGTGGTGCTCCGTACACAACAACGGTCCGACATCCATTTTGTCCTTGGTTGTCCTCGGAGTTCCTTTGAGATTAGACTCGTTGGACCCCAGACCCTTTTGGGCGTACTTTTGACTGCCGCTGGTTCCACCGTCTCTATCTCCTCCATGCCCTCGGGTGGGCTTTGGGACATTGGAGTGGAAGTGGAGGATGCAGCATCACTCCCACTCCACGTGGTTGTCTCCACAACCGCTGCTGGCTGAGAAAGCATTGTGGAGACGGGATGGGCCATCAGAGGCAGCCCAGTGGGGGGGGGGGTAGGAAGGGGGTGTTGGCGCGGGACAAAGCGGGCTCGCAGTACTGTGTCTCCGCCGAAGACAGACGCCGCTCCGCCTCCCGGCGAACTGCGTCGGCGTACCTGCCCAGAGGGAAAGAGGCGAACCTTTTCCGCGCCTCTGGGAAGGTGATGTTTTCATTGGCCTTGATGTTGATGATTTTCTTTTCTAGTTGAAACTTTTCGCATTTTCTGGAGTAGGCCGAATGTGGACTGGCAGTTTACGCGAAGAAATTGTTGCACGTTAGAGTTTTTGGACGCGTGGTCGTGCTGGGCGTATTTGGCCCCGGTTAGCAGCCGCGAAATGAGTTTGTGCCATGCCCGAATCGCTGGCACTTGAAACAGGGATGTAAGGTCGGACTGAATATCGGATGTAACCTGCTTTAATGAATTCTGGAACGGTCGACTGGTCGAAGGTTAAGACTAGGTGCTTTGTCCGTAATTGTAATCTCTGCGTATCTCTGGGTAATCTCTGTGATTGTAATCTCTGCGTAGACCGGGTGCATAGTGCTGAGTGTCCTTCGTGCCAGCTGGCCAATCTGCTGATGATGATGGTGGCTCTACAGGGTTCCCCCCTAGCGTTAAGCGCGGTAAAGTGAAAAATGTAAATAACAATGCAGGAAAATACACTATGCGCTATGTACAGGTATAGAGGGAGATGGCGAGAAGAAGATCACCAGCTCCGACGCGCTTCTCTTGAGCTCTGCATTGGACAAAGAATCGTTGCGTAAACGCCTTGTCAGTGCAATTTCTGCAGTGCCATCGGATTTAACCATGTGAGCGGCACCCGGCGACGCTAAAATTACGCTGGTAAGCGCGACTTTCCCCGAATTGAGAGGCACTCTTCAGATTGTGCGGACTAACCCTAACGCTGGCTGAGGGTCAGGCCCCACCTGGGGCAGACGACGCGGCCCCTGTGGGCGTGGGCAATAACAGTCAAGACATGGCAGAAGAAGACAACCAAATGCAACACGACGACATCGAGGAAAACCAGGATTCACCAGCGGCAGGCGAGTGGATCATGAACGTCTCGAAGGCGCAATGCCGAAGAGACCGACGGCAGCTAAGTCAGATCAACCGGCAGCTGCCGCCTTCCTCGCCCCAGGAAGATAAACCAAGACCCCCAAGGACAAAGTGAGCACCCAGACCAGTGCCTCTTCCCCTGGACGATTACAAATTAGTTCTCCGGCCGCGAAACGGACTGAACGAGGGCAAGCTCGCACAATCTGAATTGTCGCTGGCTCTGCTACAGGCCACCAACACAACGTGGCGGCAAGCAAACTTCAAACTACGGGTCGACCAGAACCAAAACACGGCAATCGTCAGCACTGCGGCCAAAGAATTGGCGGAGAAGTTGTTACGAGTTACCAAGATCATGATCGAAGGAACAGAACATCTTGTGGAATTGTACGGGCTAGCCCCCGACGAAGCTGTGGCGGGAGTGATTCAAGGCGTGCCAAAGCGACTGACTATCCAAGAGATCAAGGAGCATATACTTCAGGATGGCTTCGGAAGCTACACGGCGAGACGAATGGGAAACGACACTACCACCGTTCTTTTAGCTTTCTCGGGGCCCAAATTGCCGCACTACATCTGGCTGTATGGAGCGGAGAATCGGTGCACCCAGCACAAGAAGACCGTGGCCGTCAGCGAGATATGCTACGAAGTGGGTCACCGTAGCACTGCCTGCCCACAGCCAGGAACACGAGCTTGCTACGGGTGCGGCTTACGAGACCCGGCCCCTGACCGCCCCTGCGTGGCCAAGTGCACGCTGTGCGGGGGAGATCACGTCACGGGTGCCAAAGGTTGCCCAGAACGATACATGACGCCGTACATCATCAGGCAGAGGCAGCGGCAGCATCAGCGCCGGAAGGAGTCGACTAGAGACCTGGCCCTAAGCCGTGGGCAGAGGGACTGGTCGGCAACGCCAAGCAGGGGTGCGAGAAGAAGCTCCAGGGATCCCACCATGGACGGTAGCAGCCAGAGGAGGCGAAAATCAAGATCAAGCTCGAGAATCAACGCAGCCGAACGTAATCGCCACCACTCTCGAAGCAAGTCGGCTACCCGCCCACAAGACCAGAACGAGCCCAAACAAGTAAGCTGGGCCCAACGGGTCTCTCCGACAGCTCGTTCTCAAAATACCCCTCCAACATCCCTAACTTTACCTCAAAATCCTACTTATTGTGCGGATTGCCAACATCTGTCTCAACTACTTGAGCAACAAAACACACTAATAGCGTCACTGAAGGCTCCCTTAGATTTACTTGAGCAAACACAGGCAACACCTAATGAAAAACGCAAGAAACCGAATTTGGCCACAAGAGAGGCCCCTCCCTCTCCTCCTGTGACGAAAACACAGTTGCCTCCCCCAACTGAGATCCAATACATGTTTTCTGAATTAGCTAGTCGGTTGACTTCCATCACCCAAGAACTCCAAAACATCCGCCAAGAAAAGCAGTTGCTACAGCAAGAATTCCGGTCCCTACGTTCCGATCACACTTCCCTCCGACAGGAAATTACCACCGCCGGTAATTCAACCGATCACAATTATGAACTGGTAACCACGCGTAAACAGAGGTCTTCTACAGGGCCCATCAGAGCCCATAGCCGAAGCGTCCCATACTCACGCACTCCCGACAACTGCATCACCGCATCTCTTCCAGATGGCCCGGACGCAGTCTAATATTACGACCATCCTTCAATGGAACTGCCGCGGTCTTAAACAAAAAGCAGCTGTTTTGAATCAGTTCATTAGCACTCTTGACCCAAAACCGGCGCTTGTCGCCTTGCAGGAGGCTAATTCATCTGTCAAACTCTGTCAAACCATGATTCGGCTACGCCCCTAATGGTTCCATTGACACGTTCCCTACGCTTACTCTAGTGCATAAAACCATCTCAGCGATTCATCACGTCACCCCACAACGGGGATGCAATCATGTTCTCATCGAGCGCCTCTCCTCATCGACTAAAACTAAGTCTAACCTTTTCATCCTGAATGTATATTGTCGCCCTTCTCAAAAGACAGTTGATATCGCCACCACAATAAGAGATACAAATCTCCTTGTGAATGGCAGACCATTGATCATAGATTCACCCAACCCGTACGGGCACAAGTACTGCCAGGGACACAACTCCCGACTTATCTTTTTTAGCCGGGATCTCGACGTCATCTGGACTGCAACTCATGAAAATTTGGGATCTGATCACGACATTGTTCAACTCACCATTCGGAATAGGCATTACAACGCGAAAACAGGTGTGGCCCGTAATACTAATTGGGACGCCTCCCGAAAGGCTACATCCTACCGCTCAATTGACATCACTCAACCTTTTAGCGCTGGGATTGACGACCTCGTCCAAGCAGTACAGACAAACACCAAAAGCATCGCCACGTCCTATCAAACACCCAGCGTCGACCCCAAGCTGCTTCACATTTGGGAAGCCCGTCAAAGGCTCACTAAGCGAAGGAAACGCCAACGCCACAATCGCTGACTTCGCCATAAAATTGCCGCACTAAATCAAACCACCACTGAATATGCCACACAACTATCGAAAGAAAATTGGCTCCAACTATGCGATAGCATTCAAGGGACCCTGACCACGCGTAATACTTGGCGCTTACTTAGACATCTGATCGACCCCCTAACTAGCAAGAGTGAATCGCAACGAACCATGATTCGGACCATACATTTTTTCAAGGTTCCCAAAAGCCCTTCTACAAGCCTTAACAGATCGATACCTCAACACCAGCAAGAACTTTTCCCCGTCCCCATACAAAGGACTGCCGAATGACCTACTTGACAGGGACTTTTAAATTTACGAATTGGAATCAGCTCTCTCAGAATGCAAGAAGAATAGCGCTCCCGGACCATACCAAGTGACTTACAGGCTTCAGGCAAACCTGGACGGCAACTCCCTTGATCATCTACTTCACCACATTAACACCCACTGGTAATCTGGTCGTCTGCCTTTCCCATGGAAAACCGCGGAGATACACTTCATACCTAAGCCCAACAAGTCACCGCATCTGGAAAACTTGCGCCCGATATCCCTCACATCCTGTTTGGGTAAGCTGGTAGAACAGCTGATACTGAGGCGTCTTCAACCATTTTTGGAGGACAGAGGCCTATTCCCCAGTACCATGTATGGGTTCCGCCAACACCTCAGTACCCACGACATCATCCTCCGTTTGAAGGAAGAAGTCTTTGCGCCGGCTACCCGTCACTCTCCGAGGGCCATCCTAGCACTTGATCCTAAAGGCGCCTTCTATAACGTTTTACATTCAGCTATCCTCTCCCGGCTCAATCAGACTGAATGTGGCCATCGCGACTACTCCTACGTTTCAGATTTTTAGCCCAACGCCAGGCTATCCTGAAAGTTGGCGACCTCACGTCGGATCATATATTGCTTGGTGATCGAGGCACGCCGCAAGGTTCCGTATTGTCCCCACTTCTGTTCAATTTCGCCTTAATCGACTTGCCTAAACAACTGGATGCCATCCCAAAGATACATCATGCTTTCTATGCAGATGATATCACCATATGGACAGATACAGACTCTAGGAAACATACAAGATGCTCTCCAAGAAGCCACGGACATTGTGCAGTCTTACGCATTGTCAGTGGGTCTTCAATGCACACCTCATAAGTCAGAATTAATAATTGTGTGCAAGCACCCACCTGCGCGAACTATTGAGCCCATATCCTTACATTTGGACAGCAAGGACATCAAATCCAGCTCTTCAATCAAAATTTTCGGTCTCACCATACAAGCAAATACGCGGATCGATCTGACCTTATCCAAATTATCCAAGACATTCACTCAAGTTACGCACATGCTACGACTCATCTCTAACCGCCATCTGGGCCTAAAAGAACAAGATATGATTAGACTGATTCGAGCACTTCTGATCTCTAGAGTTATCTACGTTGCTCTATACCACTGCCTCACGAAAGGAGGAGACTTGGACGCCCTTGACAAGTTCATACGCAAGGCATTCAAACTGGCATTGGGCCTGCCTATCAACACCTCTACTCAGCGGCTTCTACAACTGGGTCTTCATAATACGGTTTCAGAATAAATTGAAGGGCACCTTGCCAGCCAACGTGTCTGGCTCACTCAAACACATGCGGGCCTTGGGTTACTCAAACGCCTACGACTCGTGCACCCAGCATCTCCTCCTGCTCTTGTTCTCCCCGAGGCTTGGAGATCTGCTGTACGGGTTCGCCCAATACCGAACAACATCGACCCTGATCTCCACCCGGGCAGAAGACAAGCACGGAGTCAAGCCCACGAGAACGTCTATGGGAACCGTCTGGACGTGGAGTATACAGACGCTAGCTTGTATCCAGGCGGGTAGCACGAGGTTGCAACCGTCACCACCAAATCGGCCCTTATAACCTGTGCTTCAATTACCACGACATCCACGCATATTGCTGAGGAAATGCCGATCGCACTCGCACTTATTCACACCAATAGCGCGGTCATCTTAACCGACTCCCAAGCTTCCTGTCGGAGCTTCTTAGCGGGGAGGGTGGCCCCACCAACTTTTCGCCTACTCTCGCAACAACAGACACAAAGAAACGTCGCCCCGTTCTGGACACCCGCCCACTGTACATTGACAGGCAATACTTTTGCCCATCATCAAGCCTGCGCACTCTCCTCCCAGGCCACAGAAGAACAAGCGGAGTCCACACCACTGGTTACGTTTCAGGACATTACACTGTACTATCGGCTCGACAGGCAACAGTTACCTCAACCTTACTCGAAGCTGTCCAAATGAGAAGAAACGACTCTTCGTCGCATCCAAACGAATACCTTCGTCCATGCAATTCGCTTACTCCACATGTTTCCCACTCAATTTCCCGCCCAATGCACTTTTTGCTCTAAGCCTGGCACACTTGTCCACATTATATTAGAGTGTACGCATAATCCTGGCCTCACACCCTTTCCTTTCTCCTGCCCCTCCATGAGCTGTGGGAGAACCTGATCACCAGCGACCACCTGGACGTCCAGAAACTACTGGCATCTAGGGCGTCGGTCGCCCGGTCGTCACTTGGATTCCCGGACTAGGGAACCACTCCTACTTTATAAAGCTCATTAAAGTTTCATACCACTATTACTACTACTATAGGTATGTAAAATTTGTCCGCAGTCCGAAGGTTCCCAAAAGCCCTTCTACAAGCCTTAACAGATCGATACCTCAACACCAGCAAGAACTTTTCCCCGTCCCCATACAAAGGACTGCCGAATGACCTACTTGACAGGGACTTTTAAATTTACGAATTGGAATCAGCCCTCTCAGAATGCAAGAAGAATAGCGCTCCCGGACCAGACCAAGTGACTTACAGGCTTCAGGCAAACCTGGACGGCAACTCCCTTGATCATCTACTTCACCACATTAACACCCACTGGTAATCTGGTCGTCTGCCTCTCCCATGGAAAACCGCGGAGATACACTTCATACCTAAGCCCAACAAGTCACCGCATCTGGAAAACTTGCGCCCGATATCCCTCACATCCTGTTTGGGTAAGCTGGTAGAACAGCTGATACTGAGGCGTCTTCAACCATTTTTGGAGGACAGAGGCCTATTCCCCAGTACCATGTATGGGTTCCGCCAACACCTCAGTACCCACGACATCATCCTCCGTTTGAAGGAAGAAGTCTTGGCGCCGGCTACCCGTCACTCTCCGAGGGCCATCCTAGCACTTGATCCTAAAGGCGCCTTCTATAACGTTTTACATTCAGCTATCCTCTCCCGGCTCAATCAGACTGGATGTGGCCATCGCGACTACTCCTACGTTTCAGATTTTTTAGCCCAACGCCAGGCTATCCTGAAAGTTGGCGACCTCACGTCGGATCATATATTGCTTGGTGATCAAGGCACGCCGCAAGGTTCCGTATTGTCCCCACTTCTGTTCAATTTCGCCTTAATCGACTTGCCTAAACAACTGGATGCCATCCCAAAGATACATCATGCTTTCTATGCAGATGATATCACCATATGGACAGATACAGACTCAAGGAAACATACAAGATGCTCTCCAAGAAGCCACGGACATTGTGCAGTCTTACGCATTGTCAGTGGGTCTTCAATGCACACCTCATAAGTCAGAATTAATAATTGTGTGCAAGCACCCACCTGCGCGAACTATTGAGCCCATATCCTTACATTTGGACAGCAAGGACATCAAATCCAGCTCTTCAATCAAAATTTTCGGTCTCACCATACAAGCAAATACGCGGATCGATCTGACCTTATCCAAATTATCCAAGACATTCACTCAAGTTACGCACATGCTACGACTCATCTCTAACCGCCATCTGGGCCTAAAAGAACAAGATATGATTAGACTGATTCGAGCACTTCTGATCTCTAGAGTTATCTACGTTGCTCTATACCACTGCCTCACGAAAGGAGGAGACTTGGACGCCCTTGACAAGTTCATACGCAAGGCATTCAAACTGGCATTGGGCCTGCCTATCAACACCTCTACTCAGCGGCTTCTACAACTGGGTCTTCATAATACGGTTTCAGAATAAATTGAAGGGCACCTTGCCAGCCAACGTGTCTGGCTCACTCAAACACATGCGGGCCTTGGGTTACTCAAACGCCTACGACTCGTGCACCCAGCATCTCCTCCTGCTCTTGTTCTCCCCGAGGCTTGGAGATCTGCTGTACGGGTTCGCCCAATACCGAACAACATCGACCCTGATCTCCACCCGGGCAGAAGACAAGCACGGAGTCAAGCCCACGAGAACGTCTATGGGAACCGTCTGGACGTGGAGTATACAGACGCTAGCTTGTATCCAGGCGGGTAGCACGAGGTTGCAACCGTCACCACCAAATCGGCCCTTATAACCTGTGCTTCAATTACCACGACATCCACGCATATTGCTGAGGAAATGCCGATCGCACTCGCACTTATTCACACCAATAGCGCGGTCATCTTAACCGACTCCCAAGCTTCCTGTCGGAGCTTCTTAGCGGGGAGGGTGGCCCCACCAACTTTTCGCCTACTCTCGCAACAACAGACACAAAGAAACGTCGCCCCGTTCTGGACACCCGCCCACTGTACATTGACAGGCAATACTTTTGCCCATCATCAAGCCTGCGCACTCTCCTCCCAGGCCACAGAAGAACAAGCGGAGTCCACACCACTGGTTACGTTTCAGGACATTACACTGTACTATCGGCTCGACAGGCAACAGTTACCTCAACCTTACTCGAAGCTGTCCAAATGAGAAGAAACGACTCTTCGTCGCATCCAAACGAATACCTTCGTCCATGCAATTCGCTTACTCCACATGTTTCCCACTCAATTTCCCGCCCAATGCACTTTTTGCTCTAAGCCTGGCACACTTGTCCACATTATATTAGAGTGTACGCATAATCCTGGCCTCACACCCTTTCCTTTCTCCTGCCCCTCCATGAGCTGTGGGAGAACCTGATCACCAGCGACCACCTGGACGTCCAGAAACTACTGGCATCTAGGGCGTCGGTCGCCCGGTCGTCACTTGGATTCCCGGACTAGGGAACCACTCCTACTTTATAAAGCTCATTAAAGTTTCATACCACTATTACTACTACTATAGGTATGTAAAATTTGTCCGCAGTCCGAAGGTTCCCAAAAGCCCTTCTACAAGCCTTAACAGATCGATACCTCAACACCAGCAAGAACTTTTCCCCGTCCCCATACAAAGGACTGCCGAATGACCTACTTGACATTGACTTTTAAATTTACGAATTGGAATCAGCCCTCTCAGAATGCAAGAAGAATAGCGCTCCCGGACCAGACCAAGTGACTTACAGGCTTCAGGCAAACCTGGACGGCAACTCCCTTGATCATCTACTTCACCACATTAACACCCACTGGTAATCTGGTCGTCTGCCTCTCCCATGGAAAACCGCGGAGATACACTTCATACCTAAGCCCAACAAGTCACCGCATCTGGAAAACTTGCGCCCGATATCCCTCACATCCTGTTTGGGTAAGCTGGTAGAACAGCTGATACTGAGGCGTCTTCAACCATTTTTGGAGGACAGAGGCCTATTCCCCAGTACCATGTATGGGTTCCGCCAACACCTCAGTACCCACGACATCATCCTCCGTTTGAAGGAAGAAGTCTTGGCGCCGGCTACCCGTCACTCTCCGAGGGCCATCCTAGCACTTGATCCTAAAGGCGCCTTCTATAACGTTTTACATTCAGCTATCCTCTCCCGGCTCAATCAGACTGGATGTGGCCATCGCGACTACTCCTACGTTTCAGATTTTTTAGCCCAACGCCAGGCTATCCTGAAAGTTGGCGACCTCACGTCGGATCATATATTGCTTGGTGGTCAAGGCACGCCGCAAGGTTCCGTATTGTCCCCACTTCTGTTCAATTTCGCCTTAATCGACTTGCCTAAACAACTGGATGCCATCCCAAAGATACATCATGCTTTCTATGCAGATGATATCACCATATGGACAGATACAGACTCAAGGAAACATACAAGATGCTCTCCAAGAAGCCACGGACATTGTGCAGTCTTACGCATTGTCAGTGGGTCTTCAATGCACACCTCATAAGTCAGAATTAATAATTGTGTGCAAGCACCCACCTGCGCGAACTATTGAGCCCATATCCTTACATTTCGACAGCAAGGACATCAAATCCAGCTCTTCAATCAAAATTTTCGGTCTCACCATACAAGCAAATACGCGGATCGATCTGACCTTATCCAAATTATCCAAGACATTCACTCAAGTTACGCACATGCTGCGACTCATCTCTAACCGCCATCTGGGCCTAAAAGAACAAGATATGATTAGACTGATTCGAGCACTTCTGATCTCTAGAGTTATCTACGTTGCTCCATACCACTGCCTCACGAAAGGAGGAGACTTGGACGCCCTTGACAAGTTCATACGCAAGGCATTCAAACTGGCATTGGGCCTGCCTATCAACACCTCTACTCAGCGGCTTCTACAACTGGGTCTTCATAATACGGTTTCAGAATAAATTGAAGGGCACCTTGCCAGCCAACGTGTCTGGCTCACTTAAACACATGCGGGCCTTGGGTTACTCAAACGCCTACGACTCGTGCACCCAGCATCTCCTCCTGCTCTTGTTCTCCCCGAGGCTTGGAGATCTGCTGTACGGGTTCGCCCAATACCGAACAACATCGACCCTGATCTCCACCCGGGCAGAAGACAAGCACGGAGTCAAGCCCACGAGAACGTCTATGGGAACCGTCTGGACGTGGAGTATACAGACGCTAGCTTGTATCCAGGCGGGTAGCACGAGATTGCAACCGTCACCACCAAATCGGCCCTTATAACCTGTGCTTCAATTACCACGACATCCACGCATATTGCTGAGGAAATGCCGATCGCACTCGCACTTATTCACACCAATAGCGCGGTCATCTTAACCGACTCCCAAGCTTCCTGTCGGAGCTTCTTAGCGGGGAGGGTGGCCCCACCAACTTTTCGCCTACTCTCGCAACAACAGACACAAAGAAACGTCGCCCCGTTCTGGACTCCCGCCCACTGTACATTGACAGGCAATACTTTTGCCCATCATCAAGCCTGCGCACTCTCCTCCCAGGCCACAGAAGAACAAGCGGAGTCCACACCACTGGTTACGTTTCAGGACATTACACTGTACTATCGGCTCGACAGGCAACAGTTACCTCAACCTTACTCGAAGCTGTCCAAATGAGAAGAAACGACTCTTCGTCGCATCCAAACGAATACCTTCGTCCATGCAATTCGCTTACTCCACATGTTTCCCACTCAATTTCCCGCCCAATGCACTTTTTGCTCTAAGCCTGGCACACTTGTCCACATTATATTAGAGTGTACGCATAATCCTGGCCTCACACCCTTTCCTTTCTCCTGCCCCTCCATGAGCTGTGGGAGAACCTGATCACCAGCGACCACCTGGACGTCCAGAAACTACTGGCATCTAGGGCGTCGGTCGCCCGGTCGTCACTTGGATTCCCGGACTAGGGAAGCACTCCTACTTTATAAAGCTCATTAAAGTTTCATACCACTATTACTACTACTATAGGTATGTAAAATTTGTCCGCAGTCCGAAGAGTTCGTGGGCAGCTAAGTGGTCAAGTGGCAGGGGTTGACTAACAGCACGGTCCTGGTCATCGGCGAGCTAGCGTCCGGGATGTGGGAAAACCTCTGGAGGACGAGGTTGGGAGTGGAGGACGGGACGAGTTAGTGTAGGGTGTAGCAGCCCAGAAAAAAAAGTGACGCCAGAAGCGGCCACTGCATAGACGACGAGGCGAGGCTTGCTGAATGGGCGCCCGTTGAACAGCCAGCCACTTCGCAGGTACACCCACGCTCGGCTGCATGCGCGAAAAGGCTGGCATTTCCGACGATGAAGTGCCGAGCACGGGCTCAGGTGCAGCCCCGTCGCGCGGGTTTGTCGTGACGCCTTGGCAAGACGCGTGTACTGACCTCAGCCACAGCGAAACGTCCAAGTCCGAGAACGCCGATGAGCAGCTGCACGAATCCCGAGTCACCACCCACTGCGTGCGTGCGAGAGGCGCTGGGAAAGAGGAGTGTCAGCGACGAAACTCGCTATCTTGGCAGGTGCTTCCGCCGTCGATGGTGATGTCGGCGTCGAGGTGCAGCATTGCGCTCCTTTGGCGGCGACATGAGCGACTGGTGACGTTGAAGCGCTCCGCGGGTGAGCCGCGCTGCGCTTAGTCGTTCCGCAGGCCACGCGCGCAAGAACGCTCTCGTGGCGCCCGAGGCAGCGCACCAGTCGCGGACGCCTTGCAAAAGCGCTCCTCAGGGCACCCCTGGGCGTGTTGCTCTGAGAGTTGTGAGGCCGGGGTGCAGTCGCCATGGTTAGCAACCTCACTCCGTCGAGACTCCGCCCCAGGCGTTCACGGCACGACCATAGGAAACGTCAGCACATCAGGGTTGGCATAGGGAGCCACGATATGAGTCTCGTGCGACTTATGCTGCGACTGCATGGAGCCCGGGCATGGGGTGGTAGTAGGGGAGGGGGAAGGCTCCGGCCGGTTGACGTCCATGACGACTTCGGGTTTGAGTCCCTTCGGTGTAGCTGTGGCTGGGAGCTTGAGATATGCGCCCGGTGGTAACGGCTGTAGGTTCTGTTAGGATTGTTGTCTGCGGGGTTTTCATGCCGTAGTGGTTGAAGACAGTGTTTTTTAAGTCCTCATACGCACTGATGCCTGGGGTGGGCAGCTGGATCTGCTCAATGAGGACAGCAGGTAGCTTCTGTAATGTCATGAGGTACCTGATTTCCGGGGAGCAGATGTCATGTACATAATAGTGGGCTCTCCAGGATGACGAGCCATGCTGCGTGGTTTGTAATCTGGTCAAATAGAATCAGCAAGGGAAGGTCTGGGAGGGCGTGGAACGGTCTTCGCGCACCGTCGTCCGCGTTGTGGCTTGGGAAACAGCGTTGCGAAGAAATGGCGAAGCCGCTTGTCCGGGTCACCAAATTGTAGGCTGCCGATGAGGTGGTGTGGCCGAGCCCATGTTTATTCAGGTTGCGCTGGCTATTCCATGGTCAGGGCGAGTTGAGTAGCACAGGGGCGCCGCTCCAAACCGGGTGCCTAGGCCTGAGTGAATATCGTATCTGTTTGTTTTATGGCCCAAGGGCAACGATGGCCAAAGAGCGCCAACGGAATGGTTGATCATTGTGAATGACGCTTTAGTAAAATGGTGCTGTAAATATGACGGTATTAAAAGAGGATAGTGTGGGGGTGCATACAGCCCTCATTTAAAACAATAAAATCGGGGAAATGGGAATGGCAGGGTAAGAATGTAAGAAATAAATAGACACTTATAGCTTCCTCCCAATCTGAGGGGCCCCGAGTTTACACGTGGTATGATATGCGGTTTAAAAAGCCAATGTCTCCCAGGTAAGCAAAAAGGCGTTTACTTGGAATTAATGGTTGATCAGCTAAAAAGATCGAGGGATGAAGAGCAATCATGTGAGTGTAGAGTTCCCGAAAGTGCTTTTTCCTTGCCTGGTGCAAGTACCCACACTCAACTAAGACATGGCTCACGGATAGGCGATGTCCACACCTGTCGCATTGTGGCGGTGGTCCGCACACTGCAGAAGGTGCGAGAGAGTAGCGTATGTATGGCCTATTCGTAATCTGCACATGTATACTTCTGTTGTTCTGTTATGTTTCAGATGCGACGCTGAGAGGAGCGTCTCTTGCCGGAGACCCTGTCCTTCCTGCGTCGTTGTCTTCCAGCGGCGTCTCTCCTCCGCTCGCCTCCTCTGCTCTGTGCGATAGCGCCGATAGCGAACACTCTCTCCCAACAACTGCGTGCGGCGCTGCGCACGGCGCAAGCGCGGCGATAAAATCTGCACTTGGTCTCTACCAGGACGCTACCCACCACTGTCAGGGGTTCATGCATAGACTTGGTGTTTGCCAGCCGCACAGCCATGATTGTGCCCCTGCTACCCGAGGCCGTCACCGTTCACTTTACCGACCACAAGGCACTAATTCTAGCCTACAATAACGACTGCCATACCTCCTAAACAACGCCTAAACGACTTTCATTTGCATGTATATAATTACGCCCACCTCCCATCGCGGGAACCCAACGATGTGATGGAAACGCAATGGACATTCACTACGCGTTTAATGCAATTCGACTAATCGAACCAACGGAAACGCCAATGGAACCCCCCTTCAGCGTCGCATCACACCAGCGTTCCCGCGAGGGGAGGTGGGCGTAATTTTTTCTGTGTAGTAGCTGCCTGGTTGGGGTTTTATAGTGTGGAGTTTCTTATCGGTCTGAGTGTCCCAGTGTTGCTGCCAGCGTTGTCGGATTGCCTTTCGAATGAATGGTTTCCAGTCAGGATAGGGAAGCTGCTGAACGTCGACGCTACAGTGAAGTGCTGCCACAGCCGCGCTCTTGTCTGCGATTTCATTACCAGGAATGTCACTGTGTCCAGGCACCCAACACACGACTGTGACCTGTTTTAAAGCGTAGGCTGCCATTATCTGTTTAAGTAACCTGTTCACCACAATGTTCCTACTTGGTTTTCCATATTGAAGTTCTGTCACAACACTCAATGTGTCTTTGTATATAATGAATTGTTGTGTCCTTGTTTGTGTAATGTGTTCCAGCGTAATTAATATAGCATGTGCCTCAGCCGTAAACATACTTGTGTTTCTGTTTAGTGTCCTTGTGCTGGCAAAGTTGGGACCGTGTGCAGCACATGCCACACCAGTGGCAGTTGTGGAGGCATCTGTGTAAAAAGGTGTGTATCGAAATTTGTTTTACAAGTGCAGGAAGAGTTGTCGGATGAGTTCTGTGGGTGAATGTTTTTTTGTAAATTTCCTTGAACAACATGTCATAGGTGACAGGGCACAGTTGCCAAGGCGGCATGAACTCAACGAAGTCAGTTTTGTAAGATTCAAATGAAATAACCCCAAGTTCCTCTGCCTCCACCTTCACTCGGATAGAGAAAGGCAGAGGAAGTGACAGACAGCTCAAAAACAGCCTTTCGGCCGCTTTGTTTTCAAAAATAGCATTTAGCATAGCAATAGATGACTATTTAAGGATGTCATCCCTACGAAGTACAAAAGTGCCATGTATGTACGCTGGTGCGCTAAGCACCACTGATCCGTTTCTGCATAGAGGCTTTCAATAGGACTCGTCCGGAAAGCCCCGGACGCCAGGCGGAGCCCCAGTGCAGCACTGCGTCCAGTATTTTTAGAGCTGTTTTTGAGGCAGACCCATACACTACACTTCCGTAGTTCATACAGCACCTGACAAGACTGTTAAAAACACGTAAAAGGCATGTTGTATCTGCACCGTATGACTGGCGGGAAAGGACTTTTAAGATGTTTATAGTCTTCATGCAATTCAAGTTGTTTAACATGTGGGATGAATGTAAGCTTATCATCTAAAACTACTCCAAGAAACTTGTGTTCTCTTTTTACAAGTATGTCAACTCCCGTGAGTTGTATGGTTGGTTGCAGATGAATCCCACGCTTCCTGGAAAAGAGAACACAAGTGCTTTTCTGTGAATTTAGGATAAAACCACTTTTGTCTGCCCACTTGGCTAGTCTGTTCACAGCAACTTGGATTTCCCGTTCACAGATAAAGGAGTTCCATGAACTGAAGCGAATGTGAACGTCGTCTACATAGATTGAATAAAAAATGGTGGGTGGCAGTGCTCTCCCTAACATATTCATTTTTACAAAGAAAAGTGTGCGGGGGATATGCCCTGAATAACGCTGCACCAACTCGTCCCCAGAATGTTCTATCTGATAAGTAGCTTTCCAGTGTGTTTAACATGTTTCCACAAATGCCGAAAGATTTAGGGTCATGCAGGATGCCATACCCCAAAGTGGTATCCTAGGCCTTTTCGATGTCAAAAAATACAGATATACAGTGCTATTTATGAGCAAAAGGTTCTTTATCATAAGATTCAACAGCTATAAGATTGTTCGTTGTTGACCTGCAAAAGCGAAAGCCTGCCTGGCAGCTATCAAGGACACCATGATATACCAAGAAATGGATAGGCCATCTATTGATCATCTTTTCAAAGAGCTTGCTCAAGCAGCTTGTCAAAGCAATAGTGCGATAGCTTGTCACAGAAGAGGCATCTTTCCCCTCTTTCAATATAGCGAACACAATTGCCACTTTCCAAGCATGAGATAGTACCCAGCACACCAACTCTTGTACAAGAAGGGAAGAGTATTGAGGGTATCTATGCGGAGGTGCTGAATCATTGTGTATGTTATTTTATCAGCTCCTGGCACCGAAGCACGGCATGTGTTGAGGGCTACAATAAGTTCCTGCAGCTAAAAAGGAGACTTATACCCATCATTATATTTCTTGTTGTCACGATTAGGCTTTCTTTCAACAGATTCTTTGTATCGCAGGAATGTCTCAGTGTAGTGGGAGACTCTGGAAATATGTTCAAAATGCTGTCCCAGGGTGTTTGCTTGGTCTTCAAGTGTATCGCCAGTAGTGCTGACAAGAGGTGTGACATATGTTTTCTGCCCCTGCAGTTTCCGTATCCTGTTTCAAACTTTGCGCGCATCTGTATAGGAATTTATTCATGACAGGAAAGACCTCCAACTCTCTGTTTTCGCCTGACGTCGTATTCGCCATCCCATGGTTTTTGCGCGCTTCAAGGAAATTTGGTTTTCTGTAGTAGGATACCTGCGGAGGACCCCCCAGGCCTTATTACGAGCATTTCTGGCCTTCTTCAATCCTCATTCTACCAGGGCCTCTAAAGATTACGTGTGGTACCGGAGGTCTGGGAAATAGAAACGCTAGCAGCATCAAGTATATGCGCTGTGAGGAAGAAGCACGCTTCATCAATACCTAAGTGTGTTATTGATGTGTAAGTAAGTTTCGACATCTCTTTAAACGTTGCCCAGTCGGCACCAGCTTCTTTAAACTTTTTATGTGAAGTGTAACTGTAGGGGCGTTTTTTTAAATATCTGAGGGTGACTGGGAAGTTGTCGCTCCCGTAGGGATTTGTATCCACTTCCCATTCGATGGACGGAAAAAGAACGGTCTAGCCTATAGCAAGATCAATGTGTGAATATGTGTGGTGTGCTGTATTGTAGTATGTCGGCTGCTTTTTGTTAGATACAAGCTCCGGATGACAATAGAAAGTTTTCTATCAACCGGCCCCGGGAATCTGTGCCTTCCGATCCCCATAGTGCGCATTAGGGTCACCAACTAGTAAAAACGGTTGTGGCAGTTGATCTACAAGGACTCAAATTCGTAACTGGACAGACGATATTCAGGGGGAATGTACAGTGAGCAAATTGTTGTTAACCCTTTGAAGATAATTGCCCGAACAGCAACCGCTTTTAGGACGGTGCGCAAATGAATAGATTGACAAGGGAGAGCTTTTTGCATAACTATTGCCACGCCACCAGAGCAGTGCGAGAAGCTGTCTCTGTCTCTTCTAAATACTGAGTATTGGTTTAGGAAGTTGGTATGCTTAGACTTCAAGTGAGTCTCTTGTAGACACAGGACAGTTTGATTTTTGTGGAGGATTTCATATATATCATCTAGGTTTTTAATTAATCCTCTACAGTTCCACTGCATAACTATTTGTGCTACCATAAATGTTTAAAGAAGATTTTGGCTGGTGAAGACTAGGGATGGATATATCACTTACAAAACTCAGGTATATTTGGGAAGTGACACGGGGGGCTGCTGGCTTTTTTCCCCGCCCCGCCATGGAGCGCTGTTCTTTCACCGCCTCTGGTGCTGGCCGAGCTGGTGTCAAATCTATGTCCTCGTCTGAGTGCTGGGACAGCGACGAGATGGACTCCTTGTGGCCCCCGACACGGAATATGTACGAAATGGAGGAAGGAATCCCTCCCACCACTGTTTGTTGCGTGTTGCACGGAGAGGCGTTCGAAGGACCTGCCACATCTACATCCATGGCCACCTGAGGTCTGGTAGTCGGAAGAAGGGGACCAACGGCAGAGCCGTCACTCCTGGAGTTCGTGGCCGACGCAAGACTTTCGGGTGCCACAGGTGTTGTGTCAGCTGGTTGGGCTTCCTTAGGCAGCACCTTAAGATGCTGGGGCGGCACCAAGTCTGCTTCGCAGTATATGGGTGGCCGCAGAGACAAGACGCCGCTCCGCCCCCCGGCGAGCTGCTTCGGCATACTTCTCAGTAGCAAAGCCGCTGAGCCTTTTACGCGCTTCTGGGTAAGAGATATTCTTGCTGTCTTTAAGATTGAGTATTTTCTTTTTAGGTTTGAATGTTTCACACGTTCTTGAGTACGCTGTGTGCGGGCCACTGCATTTTGGACAATTATTCAAAGAGCTGTTGCAATTCTCTTTGGGGTGGTCGTGCTCTGAGCACTTTGCACACGTTAAACGCCAACGGCAGTTATTAGTACTGTGCCCATAACTTTCGCACTTAAAGCACCCACGAGGGTTGGGGATATATGGATGGACGGTGCATCGAAGAAAGCATGCATTCACAAATTCAGGTAAGCTACTGCGGTCAAAGGTGAGGAAAACATGTTTGGTTTTGAGTTCCTGATTTTCTCTACGCATAGTGATCCTCCTTACTGCAATGACGCCCTGGTCGCGCAGGCCCTCGAGGATGTCAGAGTCAGTTTTATTGTAGAGATCAGATTCGGATATCACACCTTGGGATGTATTTAGCGTTCGGAGGGGAGTGACGTTTATGTTCACGTCGCCAGTGAGGGTTTGTTCAAGAAGCTTTTTTGATTGTGCCGGGTTGTTTACTTCTACAAGGATCTCTCCGGAGGTCAGTTTCTCGGCTTTGCAGTGCTTTCCTACAACACGTCCAATGCACTTAGCTATTAAGAAAACGGATGTAGATGTCACTGGCTTTGTATTGTATTCGGATGCAATGATCAAGAACCGGGGAAAGTTGTCAGGTATTTGGAACGATAGGGCAGGCAATGGGGGAAAGTTGGCTTCGGTGCGGCCCCTTTTGGCGGCCGATCAGTGGGTTTAGAAAATTTTGAAAGAATCATGCAGCATGAAAAAAAAGCAGGGTATGGGGGTACTTCCTTCGCTTGGTATACCATGATGCCGAGAGAGGTCCTGAAGCTCCCTGCCTGGTAAACAAACAGGAAGCCCATCCGCCAGAGCTTGACCTCGGGTCCGACAGCCACCGTTTGTGGTTTATACCCTTCACCCTAAAACTCCTAGCCTCGGTAGGATACAGCGTGAGTATGGCGGCTCGGGGTCCGCGGTATCGCCAGTATCGTCACCAAGATTGCTCAAGGTGCCCTGTGTGGGGCTAGGGCTGAGTTTCCACCGCGCCACCTGGCAAATCTGCTGATGATGATGCTGGCACTGACGAAGATGATGATGGTGGCGCTTCAAGATAATACCATAAGCTATAGTATAAAAGCAGGGAACGGGGTACTTTCTTCGCTCGGGTTATCCTGATAGCGAGAGAGGTCCCGGGGCTCCCTGCCTGGTAGACAAGCAGGGAGCCCATCTGCCGAAGCATGGCCTGGGTTCCAACGGGCACCGTTTGAAGTTTCTACCTTTCACCATAAAACTCATTACCATGGTCAGTTACGGCGTGAGTTAGGGGGCTTGGTGTCTGCGGTGTCGCCAATACCGTCACCAATATTACTAAAGGTGCCCCTTTCGGGGGACAAACAGCCCTTGAAATACACGAGCGGGGCACGCCGCAGCCCGAAAACATTCAAACCGGTTCATCTCCGAGATGGAACCACAGCAACAGAAAGATGCATTTCCGAAGTCTATGCCTCTTCACACATGCGGAGAAATACTGTCCCTCTGCAGTCATGCTCGTCGCAAATACCTAGCGCCGGACCACCGACTAGCCAAACACGCAGCCAGGCTACGAAAAGCTAAAACAAACAGATATCCTCACAGCACCATACTATACCACATCGTTTGGGAATGCCCCCACACGCCGGAACTCACACCGAACCCCAATCCCTCCTTTCAGCAGTGGGTGGAGATGCTGACCAATTCTGACCTCTCCGACCAGCAAACGTTGGTTGCGAGAGCGAAGGCTGGTAGACTGCAACGGGTTCTGGACCGAAAACGTCACTCACCGGGCCGGTGCCCTGGACAGTACTACCTTGCTGTTCAATAAAAGTTTATTTCTCCTACTCTTCCTCGCATTTAAATATTTTAGTGATTTGGGTTTCCGGGCTCTTTGAAACATTAGTTGGTAGTTTGCATTGACGTTACTGCAAATACGTCTAAAAAAACTGTATTTATCGGCGTGATTAATGTTCGGATTTTGCGACGTCGCTTTCTACGAGACTTCACGGTCTAGAAAAAAATTGTATAATCAGTATTCTACTGTACTCTGAACGAGACATCGCGATGAGACAGCTGACTGCCAGGGCATGGGTAGAGGTGAACCTCCAGCTCTCAAGACCACTGGTTGTGACAGTGCATTGGCATAAGACGTAGTGTTAAGACCACATGAATGCCCGTTGCGTGGACTGCCTTTCATCGGCGATAACATTTAACGACTTCTTGCAAGTCGCTGTCTGAGTGGGAGCGGTGGTGACCGTGAGTGCCGAAGATTATGGAGCTTTGCTACAGGAGCTCTTCGCGGAAGATGCTACGCATAAAAGCTCGCAATTGTGGCTGCGGTGGCAGACGAACCTGTCTCATTGTCACTCGCAAGGGAGTTGCTGGCAACTGGTCAAAAAGCTGACATGCGGCGTTATATCATTTACTGGGGATGGATATTGCAGAGTAAGGGCAACGAAACCAAACTCTCCGATGCATTTAAGTATATGACGAACTTCATTCGCTTCTGAAATGTCTTGGACAGCTCAACGGCCAAGAGAGAGAACATCATCATTATACGTCGCCTACATCTCATCGGGAAGCTGTCAATGGGCTTCAAATTTCTTTGCTATACCTGATCGATGGGAAGGAACGCCAAATATCTGGCGAAGCTGCGCAGTGAAGTTGGCCCAATCGCTTACACTATCGTCCTAGTTTAGTGACAATACTGGGCAATATTAGGAACACACATTACAACGTTTTGGATTTTTGAAACCGTCGTCCCACTTGCTAACCTGACTGACCCTGTTGTACTGTTCCAGAAAGTATTCGGCACCATCACCACGAACGCCACTGAAGATGGGATGGTTCCGCTGGTGGCTGGTAACCATGCATACAGAAGATGCCGGTGCGGATGCACTGGGCGCGCTTTCTCGGTCCATCGGACAGGTTTGTGCCTGAGCAAGCGGGCCGCTACGGAACTCCAGGGATGTAGCTTGTCTAGGCATACGCCTGGACCAAGGACAATCTTTACTGCTTGTCAGCTTTTACCTTTCTCATAGAGGCAGCAGCTCCAAAGGTCGCCTGCATTACTCTACCAATTGTGATTATCAAGCGAACTATGATGATAATCATATACAAATGATGATTATAATGGGCATGTACCGAAAAGCGATTTACTTCACTAATGCACTATGGACGGGTAATGTGTATGGTAGTCAGACAATGGTTAACGAGGTCAAAACTGCTCTAGTAAGCACATTTCGTGGGCTCGCACCATGGTTGTTGGTAAGGTCTCCCCTCAACAAATGGTTCACCGCGTGACGTAATCATGGTCTCTCAATGTACCTATGCGATCAATCAGTCACACAGCAAAACAATTTATTCTGACGTTTCACCCGGCGAGCGCTGCTCTGGCGAATCATCAGATATTGTTAGCTACGAATATGGACTCGCATACATACCCTGAAGCAAAGAGGCTCTTTTTCTCCAGTTTTGTATACTTGTATACATAGGCCGAAAGTACAGTACAAAAGGTGACATCCCGGCACGGGTCACCTCCTCATATTTTAGGCCAAAATACTCTAGCACATGTATGCACGGAATAGGATGCAGAGAATGCCAAGGCATTAGGGTTCAAGTTTGGAATGACAATCATAATATTGTCTGCGCCGCATTGCTGCATTGATAATGATTTTTTGGCGTTTGTCATTCGCGAAAAACGATGTACTCATTGCGCGTTATCTGGAGGGGCGACGTTGTGTGATTGTGGTTTTGCCACAGTTACAGTTGAGGTAAACTCCTCCCAATACATTTTAGTAGCTTCAGCTTCTTCACTGTGGAATCCTCTGTTTCCTGATTCCCGCCGTCTCCGCTGTTCCGCTCTTCGTTTTCTTAGTTGTGCTCCATTTGTCGTCCCTTGGCGTGTGTTGCCCTCAGGCCAGACGGGGCTGTGTTCACAGCGCTCCGCCAGTTCTGCTCCTCTTCTGCGTCACATTGCCGTGACTCAACATACTTCACAGCTTCTGTTAATATAAACGTTTATAAACAATTACCTTATATGGTGAGCGTTTATTACCCCCTTCGTATGCCCCCCATGGTCTATTACTGCCACCGTATGCACTCCATTGTATATGCTTGGATGCGTATGGCCATGAACATTACCGTATGTGCCTCAACCTATAAAAATCAAACCACAAAGGTCATGTAGCAGGCACCCTGTAGTGGCGGCGTGTGCCGCCGATGAATGAACGACTAGACAACTTGAGTGCACATCGGAACAAAAGCCCCTTTATTCTAACTTGCGCATGCTTATATACCTAAAGATCACTGGCGCCACCTGCGGCAGTGATCGGGGAACCGAAACCAAATAGAGAAATATACAACACATTCGCTTCCTTAAAAACAGCTATATAAATTAGTATAGTAGTAGGTTATTATGTTAGTACATATGCAAAATAAACTATTCAAAAATACAAACTGTACAATCGACATAGCTATATAGTACTACAAAATCACATCATTTATAAAAGAAATCCACCACACTGGATATGTCCGTTCCATTCGCTTTAGCACAACTTCGCTCGCAACACGTTGTAGCCATGTCGCTCTGGTGGTAGTCTCTTTCTTGGTGGTTGCACCCTGCGTTGCTGTGTGACTGCTCCTGGAGACTCTGCCGACTGTGTCGCAGCAGGCTACCTGTGCGCCTGCGCGGCCGAAGGAGCCGTAGGCGCCTGCGCAGCGTGCTCAGGAGCCGTGGGCGCCTGCGCAGCCGAAGGAGCAGCAGCTGAAGTCGTCGTAGTTATCTCTGGGGTGGGGCCCTCACATGTAGGCAGAGATCCTCCTCCCCTAGCTGTACCGTTTCCTCCCCACGTGCAAAAGGCGGCAGAGGCTCGTGGCACCTTTGAGAACTTCGATGCATTCCACGTTTTGCCGTCAGCCAGGCGGAAAGAGGATGGTCCCTTCTTGCTGATCACTCCTCTTGGGCGGCTGAATTCCAGGTCGCCTTTAAATCTAGTTGTGGGTTTCTTCACCCTGACGAAATCACCAAGGTCAACTCTGGTTTCTCTTGCAGCCCTCCGAGCGTCCGTGTATCGTTTGCTGCTATGCTGCTTTTGCTTCACCCGCTCACGGCGGAGTTCCAAGTGAGCATCATCAAAGAGGGTGACCGACGGATGCCCGACGACATCCAACCGAGTTCTTCGCAGCCGCTCATATAGCAGAATAGCTGGAGCCCTTGCCGTTGTGGCATGCGGTGTGCTTCGGTGAACACTCAGTTACTCTGTTACCGCCTGGCACAAGGGTCGCTGCTCAAGAACCGCCACTTTGAATGAAGCTTTTTAATACTCTGTTAAAGCGCTCCACTTGGCCGTTCACTTGTGGATAGTATTCTGACGAATGTTTGACCTTGATGCTATAATCTTGTAGAAATGCCTTAAACTTCTGAGATGCAAACTGTGACCGTTATCGCAAATAGCCTCTTCTGGGTAACGTTCGCGCACGAACAGGGATACTAAGAAGCGTATTACTTTGCTGGCTGTTGTCTCGCTACAGAAATGCACTTCGGGTCAATTGGAATAATGATCAACAAGCGTGATTGCATACCTGCAATCGTTGGGCGCCCTCTCAAATGGGTCTACAATACCCATGCCTACTTTGAGCCACGGCTGCTCTGAAAAGGGGACGGGTTGCAAGTGTGTAGCTCGCCCCTTGACGCTCTTGTCTGCTTCCTGGCATATGCTACACCTCTGGATAGCTAGCTCGACTTGGCGGTCCATGCCCGGCCACCAATTCTTTTCTCGCAGCCGCGCTTTTGTTCGCACCACTCCGGGGTGCCACTCATGTGCTGCAGCGATTTCCTGCTGAGTGAGTGATGTGGGAACCACAAGCCGTTCGCCACGCAAGATCAGATTGTCTACC
The DNA here is from genome assembly GCF_048455015.1 of Haemaphysalis longicornis. NCBI lineage: Eukaryota > Metazoa > Arthropoda > Arachnida > Ixodida > Ixodidae > Haemaphysalis > Haemaphysalis longicornis. Next base: position 156,628,844 of record NW_027526335.1, on the reverse strand, counting down.
AAAGAAATTTCGTCAGGTACTTTGCAGAACGACTGAAGCTCGGCCGATAAGGATTTGTGTGCCGGACACGGCGATTGCACATAGATTTTGCTTTGTTGCAGTGTGCTATCTTGCAACTGGGACTGCTCACACTGTTCTCTGGTAATGCAGGAAAGAATTTCAACAACTGATACGACCTCATCAAACCGCGTTTCTTCTTCCTGGAAAGAAGACGCGGGCAAGCTTGAGAGTGCGTGCGCCACTTGGTTTTGCGAACTCTTGCGGTACTCGATGGTATAGTTGTACCGTAGTAGGCGTTCTGTCCATCACGCCTCCCACAAGGGGCGCCTTCCTGTTCCTTGTGTTGAAAGCAATGCCACCAAGGCTTGATGATCAGTGAGCAACGTGAAGTGGCGTCCCCACAATTACACGTGCCACCGCTGGCACGCCCAAACAAAGACCAACGCTTCCCGTTCTCCTACCGAATATTTCCTCTCAGCTGGCGAAAGAACTCGAGAGGCGAAAGCTACAGTGTGCAGTTTATGTCCGTCCACCTGCTGTAGCACCCCTCCAAGTCCGCAATCTGATGTGTCCGTCAACACTAAGACTGGAAGAGATGCATCGAACATTTTCAGATAGTGCTGCATGCCAGCGCGTCTTTGGTCTTTCTGAAACTAGCATCTATCTCGTCTGACCAAACGGATCGCTGCCCCTTTCTTATCAAGACACGCATTGGTTCAACCATGTCAGCGAAGTTGGGAATAAACCTAGAATAATAATTGACCAATCCCAGAAATGATCGAAGGCTCGCTGGATCAGTGGGCGCTGGAGTGTCTTGGATGGAAGCAACCTTTTCCTTCAACGGCACAATACCGTTTGCGGTGATCCTGTGGCCCAAGAACGCAAGCTCCGACGTATCGATGACGCATTTTGTGTTCATTTTGAGTCCTGCCTCTTTTATGCGCCTCAGAACTGCGGTGAGATTCGCCATGTGCTCCTCTCTCTCCCCTTCCCAAACACAATTATGTCATTGATATAGAACAGGACTCCGCTGCAACCCTGCAGAATTTTCGACATCATACCTTGAAAAGCAGATGGTGCTGAAGCGAGCCCAAAACACACGTGCTTAAAACGAAAGAAGCCGTCGTGTGTTATAAAAGCCATTAAATCACGGCTCTGGGGATGAAGCATGACCTGATGGTAAGCTGATGCAAGGTCAAGCTTGAAAAAGTTGGTTTCCCCCACTAGACTAATAGCTCTTCTGTATTGCGGAGGGGAAAGCTATCTGCTACGACGGCTTTGTTTACTTGTCGAAGATCTACACAAAGGCGGATACCTCCATCTTTCTTTTCAACCACAACAATGAGGGACACCCACTTCGATGCCTCTATTTGCTCTATCACGTCCAGTTTTTCCAAGAGGCGGAGTTCTTCCGACACTCGTGGCCGCAGTGAGAGCGGAAGGCGCCTGAGTTTTGAAGCAACTCGCTGAACTGTCGACCATGTTTTGACGCGGTGAACAAAACCCTTTGCGATGCCAAGTCCTGGATCGAAAATAGCCCAAAAATCTTCAACTAATTCTGATGGAAGGTAAATCGACTCCTCCGTCTTTGCCTTGACTGCGGTGTGCTCCGTTCGAGCGCTAGTACGCACCGCTGTCATTTCAAGGCACTGTAGTGACGAGCCATCAATCTGCAGACCGAGCGCCCTGATTGCATCAATACCCGAAAGAGAGGTGCCTTGTTCAACGACATAAAAAAGAAGAACTGTTCTGCAGTTATTGTACGTGACATCACCAAAGAAGCAACCACACACTGGAATTGGTTTCTTCGAATAATTCAGTGGTCTAATTGGAGCAGCTGAAAGCGCCTGTCCTTCAAAATCCTGCCTAAATACGTCATGCGTCAAAATCGAAACTGATGACCCTGAATCCACGAGGAAAGAAACTTCCTTTCACCAACTGCTACTGATATGTAGATTGCGGGACGAGTGGATGTCGTCACAGCCAGATTGCTCAATACTTCTTCAGTTATCGAATTTTCGCCGTCTAGTTCACGAACCGGGTCGGCGTTTCTGTTGCCGAGTGAGCGTAAATGACCCATAATACTACAACCATGACACCGCTTGTTTTTGGCGGGGCCTCGGAATGAAGCAGCGTTGTGCCGAAATGAACCGCTGCGGTAACAATGGGCCTTTTGGCTGCATGACCGCTTCGAGGGGTCGCCGGAAGAAGGTGCGGGCGGCGGGGTGTTTCCACGAGCATTTATGCGCTGAACATCCGCAGTAGCAAATTCCTTGCAATCATTGGTTCCCTGCTCAAACTACGTCGCTATAAGTACAGCTCGCGCGAACGAAAGAGAAGACCCTTCAAGTAGCAACTGCTCGCGCAAGTTCCGAGATAATACCCGCACAACGAACTAGTCACGCAAAGAATCTTCTTGAGAAAGAAAAGAGCATGTAGCAGAAAGCTCACGTAAACTGGTAACGTACTCATTGATTGCGCCACCGACTTGCTTCACGCGCCTACCGAAACGGTGCTGTTCGACCACAACATTGGTTGTTGTCGTAAAGTGCCCATGCTGCGCTGCGACAGCGGTATCGTACAACGACGCTTAATGCTTTGTCTGAGTAGTGTCCTTCACAGCTCCAGAATCTGTATCAGTAGTTGTTGGCTCACCGGGCTTAGCGTTGGCCGAAGATTGAAGCGGTAGTGTGTGAAATACGCGCTCGCATTCGACGCCGAGGCTGTAGAGTAGGAGAGACTTGCGACGGTCCGGCGCACAGTCCGAAGCACCAGATGCGAGCAGAAAATTCTCGAAGAAAATTCTCGAAGAAATTCTCGAAGATTGCGGCCAGGCAACAGCCGGGCGGCCAGGCGTGGGCAGAAACGGGGGCGGTGGTTCCAGTCCGGAAACACTCATGGCGCGGGGAAACAGTCAGCGAAAATGACGACAATCACGCCCCCTCCTAAACGAGCATCCTCGTCGCCAATAGAGTGGCGGCATGTGCCACCGATGAATGAACGACTAGACAACTTGAGTGCACATCCGAATGAAAGCCCGGTTATTCCAACTTGCGCGTGCTTATATACCTAAACAACACTGGCGCCACCTGCGGCAGTGATCGGGGAACCGAAATCAAATAGAAAAATATAAAACACACCCCACCTATTTTTTAATTATGATGTCGCATAGACTGTGCCGCCACGTTATTTATACCAGTTTCAACAGAAATTTGTCTGGAAGCGTGGTTGTGTGCAGTCGTTTCACAACACTCCTTTTTAAAGCGAAGCTTTTGGTCCCTACTGATCCCGTTGTACGCCAATACACGTGTGCATGAAAGCCAACTTTCGGTGAACACGATGGCGAAGCTTCATAATTGAAGTGAAAGAAAAACAAACATTTCTGCCAGCAGGAATCAAACCTGGGTTTCTATCGTTATGAAGCCGGTGTTTTGCTGCATTTCGACATGGTCGAAGTGAACGCCAAGCAGCATGTACCCATTCGTGCCCTATACTTCAAAACATGCGTTAGGCATGTAAAGTGCGCACGCGATGGTTAGTGCGGGTATTCAGAAAAGGGATGCGTACTTCCAGAGTAACACATATTCGCATTGTGGGATTGGCCAACCAGAGTCCATCACGAGATAGCTTCGCGTTCAACTGTCGTCGTTAGACGGAGGGGTGCAGGATTTTTCTCTACTGCAATATCTTCACCTCGTGGCAATTTTAGCGGAGATTACAGGGCAATCGCTCATGTATATGCTATAACAAAAGAAACGTCCGGCTTTTACAGTTCTGCAACTAAACACGTTTAGCATACTCACGTAGTCCGCAGTACATGTCCACAAGACCACTTTCCAATTTGATAAAAGATTCCCTGTATTTCCATGTAACCAGCTTGACCTATCGAGCTATGCGGTTCTAGAGTATCCATGGTCGTCTTTTGTCCCGTAGGGCGCAGGTTCCCAACCTACGCGGAGCCTAATTTGCGGAATTTCTTTCTCAACTTAGTTACTAGTTGAGAAGAGCCTCTTCAAGAAATATGGCATCGTTTCTCTGATACGAGTTATGTCTTGCGCCATCGTACGCCATTTTATTTACTGTCTATTTTGCTGTTTTGTTAGCCATAAACGTCACAGTTTACACACGATTGGGACTTAACAATGTTTCAATGATATCAGACCACCGCCAATATGTCTCTGCTGACATTTGATTTTAAAAGCATTATACTACGTGTTTCGTTCAAAATATACGTGGACACCGAAATATAACCTCACAAAACGGGGCAGCCACGATAAGAAACAAAAAGAAGGTCGGAGAACCCATGGACTAAAGCCTAATTTTTCACTGGAGGTCCTGGGGCATAGCCAAATTAAGTCGAAAAAATTCGGGAAACTTGGGTCTGAATAGGAAGCGACTCCAGGGAAAACGAAATACGACTTTTCTAATTGCAACAATGCGTCGCGGCCCGTCAATGTGATTTTTAAACCTAGAGAATAAATTGAGCCTTCAAGTATTATTTATTAAAATGACTGCGGCTGAAAGGATGCAAATAACAATCTCATCGAACATATTCCTCAAATCAAATCAGACCCCATTTTTGTGATGGTGGCAATGTATGAAAGTTAAAAATCTTCGAATGGAGAGAAATTTTCTGGTTTTAATAAGGTAATGGTTTACGTTTCGTCTCATGAGCGACATCCCCGATTTATTACGTACTCTCCATTTTATGTGTTCCTTATAAAGGAAACAACCACAGGTTTATCGTTGCCCATGAATATTTACTTTTCACCAAGTAATACCTGAAAGTTTCAACCACACTAACAATATTCAGAAACATTGGTCTTGTCAGCTATTACGTTTGCGGTAAAACTACCAGAAGTTTGTTAGGTGTAACATAGGGCTGGCTTTTAAAATAAACCATTTTATAAGTGAAACCTAGGGATAGCTTTTAAAATAAACCATACAGAATATTTCTTCTCACGGTGAGATGATAAATTTAGCATTTTTCCACGTACCACCTGGGTCGTATTCTGCTACATCGATGCGAAGCCGGTCAAGAGGTAGAAGACATTTCAGTCCTGGCGGCACATTGGACGAAGCCATAGAAGATGACAGGTGCGTTCAAG
>NW_027526335.1:155636236-155868736 GCF_048455015.1 Haemaphysalis longicornis | reverse complement strand
GATTGTGCTTGCACCTCTTTCTTAGCCTTTGTTTACCCGTGTTTTGACTCGAATTATTCCTGCCGCATAACCGCTTGCGGTGACCTTCCACCTCGTGAACGACGCTCGAATTGTTCCTGCCACCGCTCACGGCTGGCACTGTGGAAAACAAGCGCCCGTCGTGGTTGGTGGCGTTTGCAAATAGGAGGGGACCATGCAAAGGTACGATATTCCCACCCCTGAGCGAGGTCTGCGCACACGCACCGGCAATATATCTCCAAACCCACAGGAACCAGCCAACGTCTCCAGCGCGCCCCGGAGCCACGCGCTCGCTTTCCCTATACATTCCCGCACTGCACACTTCACGTTTCACTTCATCTCTTCAGTAACGTCCATCTCAGCGTTATAAGGACTCGTTCTTCTCTGGCGAACGTGCAACACTCGACTGCAGTCTGAAAAGAGCGCCCGTAAAATACGAAGCTTTCCTAGTGATCAGATCGGTGGGGAAATGGAATGGAGTGCAAATTTTCAACAGCTACCGCAAAATCAGCGCCGGCGCCAGATTTCTGACGTCCAAGGGCTTCATCCATTTAGAAATGTTTGTCGTTATAACCAGATGTACGTCCTCGCGTGAACCTCGGGAGGGCTAGCGTTATGCCACACGCTAGAATCTTCTACGGGTATCTCCGCTCCACTAACCCACAAAACCAACGGGTTTTTCAGCACGCAGCTTCGCTACCTGAGCAAGAGGGGAAGCGCTCAGTGCGTCCCTTTTCATGTCTGGCCAGGTCGCGACCCGGCATAACTTGTCGCAAGCCTTACTGCCGCTGTCAGGCCCTGGCAGTGCTGAGTCGTGAAAGAATCGCATGAACCATCCACGCTATTTTCCCAGGGCCACGACTCGGAAGGGGTGTTAAAGCACCGATAAGTCATCCAGTTAGGGAATGTATGGAACTAAAAATGGGCAGACACTAGGAAAATCCTACACGAATCCGCAGAAATCGTTCAACGCTTGTCAATAAATTTTTTTACAGCTAGAACTGGCGATGAGTGGCCAGATACGTTTGTTTTAGTACTCGCTTATAAATCGCTTGGTATTTTTTCTGCAAGCATGCACATTTACGCCATTGTAGTCATTGATTGATTGATTGATTGATTGATTGATTGATTGATTGATTGATTGATTGATTGATTGATTGATTGATTGATTGATTGATTGATTGATTGAATGAATGCAGGGTTTAACGTGTGGATGCAACGCAGGTGATGAGGCGCGCCATAGTGACGGGCTCCGGATTAAATTTGACCACCTGGGTTTCTTTAACGCGCACCTAAATCTCGTACATACCGGCTTTGTTGCTTTCTTCTCCATTAGAAAAGCGGCCGCCGCGGCCGGCAATCCAACCGGCGTGCTTGTGTTTAGCAATACAACACCTTAGCCGCTGAGCCACGGCGGTGGGTTATTATAGCGATTGCTTGCTTTAACTCTGCCACTTATACAATTTTGTGCGAGTACTAGTCGTTACATGGACAACCGTACAAAATTTGTCTTGTTCCTATTCCTCTGTTTCAGGTAGACGAGGTGACGGGCCTAACGCGTGGTGAACTTCTGGCGCGCCTTCAGCGCTATGCCGTTGGCTTCCGACGCCATGGAGTGCAACCGGGCGATCGTGTCTGCGTCCATCTCAGCAATAGTGTTGAAAACCTTAATTGTGGCCCTGTGCGGCTGTATCGCGGCTGGAGGGACCGTCGTAATGGCTAAGACATCACTCACGGAGCGTAAGAAAACCGCGATGCGGATTTAAATCTCTTCTTCCTGCTCACACCACTTAGAAAAAAAAAACTTTTATGCTTTGAGAAAGGCATGTCTTCTGAGAAAAAGGTGTCATAACGCAATGCGAAAACGGTTTTATACAATTTAGCCATATCTTACCGCGGTACAATTGTTTCGATGCCTACACTTAAAATTTCTCTTTGGGGTACTTATGTATATACTCTCCCACATTTCTAGTTTGGTGGCTTAGCGGGCAAAACCGATACTGAAAATAGCGTCGCCTGTTATGTTCCTTTTACGATTGATTTTATACGGTCACTATTTCCTAACACGTGTTTTTAGAACAACGTTGTGTTTCGGCTATACTCTCGCATCGGCTTCTTGGGGTTCCGTCACATGCACGCGGCATTTATTAACCCAATCTCGCAATGTGCAAACTGCGAATTTCGCGCCAACACTTCGAGACCGGAGGATGAAAAAGCCCCCGCATTTCCCCGAGGGGAAGAATCTGAAAGTGCGAATGCACGAGTTGAATTTGCGCGGTTGGGTAATGTTCGCGAGAGAGAGATCACACACACACACACAACTACAAAGAAAGAAAGATGCATTTATTCACAGACACCTATTTGTGTTGTCGTTGTACTTGATTGCTAGAGCGGATCTCAGCTTTGAAATTTCGTGTCAGTACTCCTTTAAGCGGGTGCATTAGCCCTTCTCACGCCCGATTCCTGGCCAATCCCCCACGTGGGTATGTGCCATGTCAGCGGCCAGGCAGCGCGCGCCCATCTCCCCCCGTTGCCAAGGAAGACGAGGAGATTCCTGGCCAATCCCCCACGTGGGTATGCTATGCGGACATCGCCGGTGGACGCAGGTTCAGGGTCGCTTAAGAAGTGCATTCGCACTTAACTGGCCAATCCCCCACGTGGGTATGTTATGCGGACATCGCCGGTGGACGCAGGTTCAGGGTCGCTTAAGACGTGCATTGCACTTAAAAAGCCCCTGTTCCTATACTTATGGTGCGTGAAAAATGCGTGGGACTACGGCAGAACAACACACATACATACACACTGTTCACTTGCCGCCAGAAAAACATGGCATACCTCGTAAGTCATTATAAGCGACCAATCAGAGAACCGGAAGCTACAGTAGCTTGTTTCTCGCTCTATTTTGCTGGGAATATTTCATAGGGTAGAGCTCCTTCCAGTATATCTAAAATATATTGGTACAAATATAAAGCAATATCCTCGTTTGTCTTCCTTTACCGAACATACTTGTACAACTGAAGTTCCATAGCATAATTGCTTCGCTTCGCTCTTGTTCCACTCAGGTTGTCTAAAACATTGTACTGCCGCGACCTGCAGATTTGCGGTATTAGTAGCTGAAACAAATCGTATGATGTTGTTTAGGTCTCATTTCAGTGCTTAACCGGAACGCAGGGCGGAGTCTTAGTGGTAGCACTTCCCCAAGGGAATTCCCTGCAATCTGTGTATAGCTGTTTTCTGCTGGTATTTTATGTGAAGCAGTGCGATTTCACCGATCCTTCGACAACGCCGAGTAGGTACCGAGGGAGGGGGGTTATCTTTTATTAAAGCAAAGCTTTCAGCCTCTCACTGATGTTCGTAGTCCACTCAAAATTCACTGCAGGAAAGCCAACCTTCTCTTACGATGATGATGATCGTGGATGAAGGGAACGAAAAAAATGCTTCCTTTGGTCGGAATCAAATCACGTCCCTCCCGATATCAATTTCACGTCTATACAATAGCGCCATTCCGGAACGATCGCAGCAGTTTTGGGTTTTGAGAGGGGTCAATGAACGTAAAAAATTGGAGAAAAGTTACCACGTCTTCTAACGGTCACTAGTGTTGAACGCTAGAAAAAGCCATGGCATTCCCGTATCAGTAAGGCTCTATAGAGCGCAATCACAGTGCACTAATTCGTTCCGATAAGAAATGCTTTATCTCTATGTTAGAATGGTGTGACGTGGGTCCGTTCTCTTGGTACCGAGCAGCCACCGCCAGGATTGGCCATGGGCTCCGGACTATGAAGCCACCCCACAATTGATTGCTGCTCAATAAAAGTTTTTTCTGGTTTGGTTTGTTGGTATACTGGACTTGATTTTGGAAAGCTTCTCATTCCACCATCGGTGTCATTTAGACAGAATGCTAGGTTATTGCTGCAAAGCTGTATATGTCTAAACCCCCCTACCGTCGTTTCCAGTTTTTCTCTTGTGAAGCCGCTTTAACTCGGTACTGCTTCAGGGCTCCTCCTCGCCACCACCGACCACTCTTTCACAACTGTTATTTCCCTGGCCACTACTGATGCCTCGTTCGTAAGCTGTGCAGTCGGCTGATAACGGTGGCAGCGCCGTTATCAGATTATTGCGGCAAATCAACACAAGCGCGATTACGGGTCGACACGACCGAACGTCGCCGCCACAGAACGTGTAGCCGCCGCCGTTGTCGCCTCAAAATTCCACTTCGCCGAGTTGCTGCGAATACCTTCCGGTTGCAGAGCAACTTGCCCTGTTGTGACGCCGCCATGGGCCGGCAATTTTGTAGCTGAAAAGGTATTCCTAGAAGTATTTTCTCCCGTGTATGTCACACCTAAGTATGCGCCATCTCCTGTTGCCCGTTTATGCGTGCGTCGGTCAGGGTGGAAGGACGATGCGTGCACGCACAGCTGTGCTTCATGCCGCTACCGATGACGGGTCTGTTGTTCTTGTGGGAGATTTAAACATGGAAGTCTCATGGTTCAACACGCCGTCTCAGCTGTTTTGCATGCACAGGGTCAGTGCTTTGCACCGACAGTAAGAGGCCTACGGTGGGGAAGGGAAACGGACAGCCACGTGTTTGTCCGAAAGAATAGAGTTCGGGGCTTCCAGGTTTAAAGTCGTTATAGGGCGGACGCATGCCGTTCGTTCGGAGGAAAAAGCGTAGGAATTAAAGAAACGTCGGGTCGAACCGAAATGCTATTTCTCGCCAATATAGTGAAAACCCGCTGCCTCTCCTGTTGCCGCCTCCAGTTCTAGGTCGTCGAATAGTTGTGAATCCATCCCACCTGATGAGCAACTTGCACGCTTGGAACGCCGAAGGGAGCCAATATTGCTTGTTCAGCTTGAAGGGCTTTAACAGCGACATTTTCGGTGGTGTCTTGCACTCTCAAGCACGCGAACATAACTGGTTCCGGGTTATGCCAGCATGATTTGGGAGTGGAGGGAAGGGGGTGCACGCTCAGGTAGAGGATTCATGCCCTCAGTGCCGGCATGTTCATTTGTTCGGGTGGGCTGTTTTAAACTGGACGTTAAATGGCCCAATGTGACCTGTTCGGTGTGCTCAGTGCTCGATAAGATTGGATTGGTATGTTACGCAAACACTAACATGCCTACGATTATTACCTGTGTTGCGCAAACAGTAAGATGCCGTGTTTTTTGGCTGAAATAAGGTGGGTCCTCCCAAGTTTCATTCAGCTAATTGGCTAGGACGTAAGCTCAATTGCAAGCAAGCGTGATTTGCTGCGTTCACTCCGTGAACTGCGTCCAGCTTCGCAGGCCATCCTTCTTCACGGAGTGGAAGGGCGAATCATTTTTTGTTTCCAAAACGTGCACTGCCCTCTTCTCTCCGATGATCTGAATAGAGTGCTGCCATTTATATTTAGGAAAACACGAGCCAGCGTGCCGGGCTTAATACGTCCACCAACATGTTTTGTACGAATAACTAACCCGGTAGGATATCCTGTTATATAAAAAGTTTGAAAATCTTTTATAGAAAAGGTAAACTGACGTTTGACCGCCGGACGATCACTTGCGTTGGTTCAGTTAGGGTGCCCTTAAAGTTGGTGGCAAGAGGTGTGTAAAAATAGCAACTTCACAAGAAAACGCCCGTTCGCGGGTGGACCGTGCCACTCTATTCTGCGTGGGACGATGTTTTTTTAACACACAGATGTAAGTTTCACTATAAAATCTGTTTAGTCGAAATTAGACAGAATCCGATACGACGCATTGCTCCACAATAATTCACGACGTCGTGCTTTTGTGACAAACCTCCGGCCCGCAATTAAGCAAACCGTGGACTCCACCATAAAGTTAGAAGTGATATTCGTGCCTGGACTGTGCAAGCACCAAAACTGCAGGAAAAAAAAACATACACTACTTCGTCTCACGATGACGATGGCTGAACGTGAAGCTGTCTCCTAAGGGACTCCTTGATTGCAGTCGTCAAAGTTTGGACTTTGACTCGCTGACGGTGTGGGCTTTGACTTGTCGAGCTTTGGCTGTGACTCGCACGCAGGTTGGTCTTTTGATGGCAGCGGCTATGACTTCGACCCTTCGCGCATTGTGGCCCCACGAAGAAAGCTTCGCGTTCAATATTTTTCGCCACATGGAGGGATACACCTTGTTGTATTTTTCATTTTCATGCCCATTTTCCCACATTCAAGCTGCTTCGACCGTGTGGTATGTAAAAATGGGATAGGCGTGGGCTTTAGAATGCGAAAGAGATAAGATGAATTGCGACCACAGGAAGCGTTTTTATCCCCTTCACCCCCGATCGTCATCGTAGTCGGAGGAAGGGCTTTCCTGAGGCGCGTTTTGCGGTGCGCATGAACTCCATCAGTGAGACACACAAAGCTTCTCTTGAAATCACATCCATTTTTAGTCTCTGAGATCTAAACGGTTGCTTTTAAACGGTTCACCATTTGAAAAGGTCATCTTTTGTAGGGCTTCTGCGCAGTGTTCATACAGCGCGTTTTATGCGCAGATGGTTTTCAACCTTCCGGTAAACGTATCTAGAGCAACGTATACCTTACAAAATGGTTCCTAAAATTCTGTAAGGCCGCCGTTTCCTAAGGAGAAGTTTATTTGAGAATCGCGTCCTCAATCGCCAGGTTGTCTATTTTGACCAGGGTTGTTCAACTACCACTTCGTCTGTGAGCAAAGATTTACAACTTGGGCGTCTTCATTCATGCGATAATTTTCGAGGCCATCGCGACGTTAAATCTGTAAGAGTGATTGCGTGTTAGCTTAGCGAAACGGTGTGTATAGACGTAGCCACGAAATTCTGATTTCGGCAGCAAGAAAAGAACCACTGTCTAGCTGATTTCTGTCGCAACTGTTTTCATATGTCACCAGCCAAAGTAACACTTGCGATCGACTAAAAAGCAATGTTTAGTGAAACAAAAACTGACTCCAATTCACGCAGTGAAGGTGGTTGGAAAGCAAAGCTTTAAACGACACCCACAGCAACTGCCCATGCGTCGTCACTTGAATTCACACACGTTGCTCTACAAAGAGGGAAGCCAGAGATTCTGCCGACGGTTGCCTAGAATTCGCGGCAGCGATGTCCCGAACGCAGCAGCGTCGGCCACGGCCAAACTAGAGCGGCAGAAGCCGCGGCTGTAGCCCGGCCGTGCGTCCGCAGAACGAAAACGGAGAGGAGCGTCTTTCGAAGTGTGAGACAGCGGAACCTAGCCATCCTGATATGCTAGCAAGGGACTACACCCCAGTGCGACACAAGTACAGACACCAAAACAATTCGAAATGTGAGCTTAGTGATTGCCTTTTATAACGATTTGAACTAGTTATTTTGGAAAGTTTTAGTATTGGCAGGAAGCAGAGTGACCTTTTATAATGCTATTCATCAGAACCATTCGCTCATTTCGCCTTTTGTAATACTTCTTAAACACAACCGAATTGTTACTCACCAATTTAGAAAACGGAGTCCCATTCGTGGCAAGCAGTGCGGGAAAGGTAGCGTTTCTCTAGTGGCCGCATGTGTGTATATGGTCTGTACACTTTGTTGTCCCGCCCTGCAAACCAATCTTCAACGTATCTTTGCCGCACGACGACCTAATTCCGTCGGGTCCGGGTTACCCTGGAGGTGCTGTCGAACAAGTTCATCAAGCCGTGCGAAGAAAGCGCGCACTGGGCGCGAAGCTGCCCCAAAACAGGCCCAAAACACCCGCCGCTAAAGCAGACGACAAAGCTGTCCCGCCGACGCCCCAGCCTCTTTCAGCATGCACCTGCGCGCGGGAAACTCTGGGTACCCATTCGGCGCGCCATCTACAGTGTGCTCCGGGAGTGAAAACCACCTTCGCCCGCCCCAGCAGCGTTGGGAGTTTTTTGTCGCGCACGCCACGAAGGAATCGTTGGCTGGTAGAGGTAGAAAGCTCTGCTAAAAAATAATGTAGAACGATGATAAAGATCACCTTTCTGAAACCTAAGGTCAATGTGGCTTTTAACGAGTGACACCGGCGTTACTGCGTTGGTAAACCAAGAATGTCAGCGAGGTCACTCCTCGGTGGACCTTCCTCAGTGCGGGAAGCATCCAAAGCCGTAACATTTCAACAAATCTTATTGCAATGCGCCTTACTCCTCTTTATGTAGTGGACCCCACTACTTGGGTACATGTTCTCACCAGGGAGTCTTTGAAGCAGTTCTGGTGGTCAGGTAACATGTGGTTTGGGGCAAGGTAGCCGTGTGTGTAGCACACCTGTTTTATGTTTCTATCAGTCAACTGAGCGAAGCCATTTCTTAGCCGTTGACGAGTGGAAATCTAGATGAGTAAGCTTGGACCCTGGATGGTGACACTGTCGAAAGGCAATTAAGAAAACATGAAGAAACTGCTCCTCCCAGAGCTAGACAATTTTGCAAAGGCCCATGTAGTGCTGTCGTAAAGGCCTATAAGAGGCACCGCCCTTGTTTCGGTAGCGCGAGTCGTGACAGCTGCCTACACCCGCGTAAAAACTGGGTATTTTTGTACACTGACGTAAAACCATGGACGTTAAAATTATTGAAAGACATTATCGCCTCTTCAATATCTTCGTCGAGCAATTCCTTCGCGTTCAATAGTGTGCTATTAGTTCCTCCTACCGCGAATAAAAAGCTAGCGCAGTTATATCTTCCAAACAGCCGGTATTGATAAGCTATTTCGTATATCTGCATCTTAGACTTTTTGAGTGACACGCAGTACATCAGTGTCAATTTTGATCGCTAATAGACCTTTTTTGAAAACTCTCAGTTGGGGAATGAAGGAAACGTTAACGAGATGCGAATTTAAACAGGATACTGAACAGACACGTCCGCATAAAAAAAAAAAGTAAAATAGCTCCGAAAGATGCAGGGCATTGCAGTCAGAGCAAGAATACCATACCAAATTAAAACACTTGGGCGCTTTACATTAGAGGTTACCCTGTCAACCTAAGTTACTTCATAAGCAGCTTAAATTACCATCTGGAAATCAATCAGAAAAATCACATTCATTTTATGGAAAGGAAATTGAAAGCATTCGAAACTTTTTTGTACTGCATGTATTTACATGATCCCGTTTACTGGAAAATTTAGTTCTCGTTTTCTGCTTAAATTTCGCAGATTTCACTATCCGCTGCAGCCGCTCCATCTGTGAGTTGATTCTCGATGGAGTGTAAAAAGCAACCATTTGGGCTTGCATCCATACCTGTGGAATACATTTGACAGAAAGCCATCCTGTAGGAAAGCAGAACATTGAAACATAAAATTGTGTAGGTTGACTCCTCGAAGGTGTGCAGACATCATTAGATTAAAACGTGCTCAATTCTTTGTTCTCTCCCGTAATAGTTTCTCCCCATAAAACACAGAAGATATTGCTTCGAGGAAGGCACAAAGAATAATGGTGTAACAATATGATTGAACTATACTTCGTGCTTTATACAAGGAATTGGCCCTCCTACGACCCAGTTGCCGTTTTTTTTTTTGCAGATGACCTCCGATTCTACATAAAAGACAGCGATAGCGTGCATATTCTCACCGATGTGAACTTAACCGAAAAGGTGACAAAAGCAACAGCCTGTTTGACGATTAAGGTGAGCTTTCCATTACATTTTTATTTGTTGACAAAAGAGAAGGAATGCGTCCCAGCACCGCGTGTTACTTTTAAGCCAACGTACCAATATTCAGTCCGTGGCTGCATATTTCGCAAACTTGCTCGTGCTCGCCAATAGCCACCTCGGCAAACCAAATCTGTTTGTAAATAAGACCCTGCTCTAAATCTATTGCCTCCGTTTCTGGGGCTCCATCCACGAACCTGAGTGTAGCTAAAGAGAGGAAGCTCTGCGCCACGCTGTTACAGTTTTCCTTGTACCACTTCTCCCGCACCACATCCGGAGACTGCTCTACTTCCGGATCACATCCCAAATTCCAGTGTTCCGTTATAAGATTAATATCATACTGTCCGCATGACGAGTAGAAGCATTTATAGAACTTCCGGAAGGGTCTTACCTTTCTGTGACTTTGTCTAAAGATAATGAAGACGAGACAAACGAAGATGCTTGCGATGCAACATCTGCGTTAATAGCAATAATTGACTCTACGCGAATGGCGAATTCAGGTAGGCCGCATGATATGTATTGTTGTAGTCTGCCATCCTGGCGTGTGCAGTTGTCATGCTTACCAACTATTTCAAAAAAAAATGTAACGTCCTTACTTCATCCTTCCATTTTTAACCGAATGTACAGATGTAAGGACGCACGCCTTCTGTGGTGACATGTGTTCACAAGATCAGGTACACAAGGCCATCAGCCGAGAAATGTATACAAAACAGGTTGAAAAAAAAACTTACCACGTATCGTCTCGGGTCGCTTCAAATGTCGTATCACCGTGATAGTCTTCTGCTACCCCAGCCACGTAACTGTCTCTGATGTCTCATCCAACCACCCATCCGGCTGTTCCCCACCTGTTTCGGTCCACCCATCTGAAGTTTGCTGAATTCAATTTTGACCCGTACTCACTGCTGTCGTGACATCTCTTCAGCCTGTTTGGACTTGGGATGTTTTAATGCACTTTTTACATTTAATCGCAGAAATCAAGCACACGTCTTTTTTGATAAAAGGAACACTCCAAGTGCCAGTTTTTATTGATGGTTTTCTCAAATATACCAGTTGTATTCTTTTTGCTAAACAGTGTGGATAAACGTGCAGCACATTTCTAAATTTACCAGATGGAGAATATTTTGTCTATATAAAAGCGTTGTCCATAATTCCTTTTACATCAAGGGACACATACATAGATACATGCAGACAGGCAGACAGACAGACTAAAGTTTTGGCATTTCAGTAGCCGGAGAAAGACCCCTATTATTGAAAATTTACGTGCATAATTCATCTGATGATTTTGTTTTGAGCGTAAGGAGCTCTATGCCTTGTTTAAGTACCTTCATGATCACTCGGAACAACTCTTAAATGCTTGGAAAAACGTAACTCCTGGAATTAACTACGACCGTCTCTCAAGCTCTCATGTTTACTTGAACGAGCTCCGCGCTGCTTCTTCCTCCTTTTCCATTCGGCAGCCGTCTTCTTCGCTCTGCTAGTGGGTTTTACATTCGGCCACACTACAAAGTGGCCTGTAGTCTGGCCGGAGTCTTGCAACACCAACGACCTCTTTGTGTGGTCCGTTGGTAAACCCACGAACAGCTGAAAAACCTTTTGTACGTTTCCTTCCGGTTAGCGCTTCTCATTTCTTGTTTCAGGTCTTCCTTTCCGTTTGTGACTGTGTTTCTATTTCTTCCGTTGATTAGAGAGTGATTTTTTTCTGGAAAGGTCTTATCTTTTCCATCGATGACACGCGTCATGCTGCCCCTGCTGTCGGGTAGCTTTGAGCGGTATTGTAATTTTTGCTGAATTTGCCCTTCTCCTCTTCGACCACAGTCGCTGAAGCCGACTTGTCAGCGACTGGAGCATCCATGTGTTCTTTAGTCCTCGCGTTGTCTGTTTCGATGTTTGAATGAACCTGGATGTTAGCTTCACCTGACATGTCTTTGAGGCGCCCGCGGATTAGTTTCCCGGGTACCCATATTTATCGTCTCCTGGCGTTCCTGTGGGGACAACAAGCACTCCGTGAGGTTGTTGGAGTAGCACGTCGCAGTGGATGCAAAGTGATCTTCCGCCGTCACCCTGGCGAAGTTTACCTGCTCCAGGGAACTTTCGGGCGTCACATCACCCTGGTTGGAGGGTGTGAGCATCGGAATGCCCACAAAGTGGTGGACTCGGGGTGACGGGTGTGAATATCTACACATCCGGCCATTCCTTCTGTGGACCTTTGAATGCCGGCACGGAAAGCGCCGAATTGTTGGCAGCGCTGCTCCTTATGTTGACAATGTCATTGAGCAGCCCTGATGGCGTTCCCGATAGACCTCATTGCAGACGCAGCTGTTGGGGTTTTGGACCACTTTTGCCTCTTTGAGCGTACAATGGCCTTCCAGCGGACAGAAGTTGCACGAAGGCGGAGGTCGGCTCCCCGGAAGCAGTAACTGCTTCGGTCCTGCACACGTAGAAGCTGGCTAACCGACGAGAAAGGCCTGCGTCTGAACACAGGCAACCATCGGCAGGTCAATGCCTTTGTACGGAGACTAGCACACAGGGCTCCTTCTTCAGTCACAATTGGAGTCACGGTGCTGGTTGCCTCCTCCTTTACCACCATATCATACAATTCGGGACGAGGGCCAGGAGTCTCTGACAGGGTCTGCGTCGAGGCTTGCACGTGAACCTACTGTGCAGGCAGCGTCGCTCCCTGCTTCAGTCCTACAGCCAGACGGACGAAGGCTTGCGGACTTAAATCCGGCGGCTGCACTACCAAGCCAACAGCTAGAAAGGCGTCGGCCAAACCATCTATGACATACCACCCCGCACCAGGAGAAGCCCAGGCGAAATCACAGCGTGCGAGCAGGCGGAGTTTCTAGATGTAGACCGCGACGTTCTAGCTAGGGACTTGCAGGCGGGCACACATTTCCATAAACCGAGCGTCGTAGCTGGCTGACAATACACTGGACGCAGCTATGAATGCCCCGCTCCAGCTTTCCAAGGTGGGAATGGGAGTGACCTTCGTAAAGGTGCCACGCTCGGGCAGAGTACGCAGGTAGTCTTGTGCATATGACCACTTGATGTTGTGTGGCCACGAAAGGTGGGCGCCAAGGGTGTCAAGAAGTTTTACCCAACCGACAGCATCACCCTGGAAGCCGCGGAATACTCGGGCGACTATCATGTGGGCAAGTGATAACGCTTGGCGCGGGACTTCGTATTACAGTTCGGGACTGCCATTTAGAAGCCGCTGACGCACCTCGGTGAGGGCCTGGGCAGTTACAAATGGTGTCTGGCGTTCGTAGCACTGGTCGTCATTGCGAGAAATGGTCTCTCACGGAGAAGAGTCTAAAGTCCGCAGACATCACGGTGACAATGGCGGAAGCAGCGGCGAGTCCAGAAGACGTCGACCACGGGAGAGGCCGCGCCCAAGGCTGGCTCGCCTGGGTGCTTGGCATTACTTTTGTTCAGCCCTCGTGCAGAGGCCACGGTCCCACAGATTGACTCGGGCAGTAGGGCTGGAAGTGGTACCAGGCCTTGGCCACAGCTGACGGCCGTCCCTACGGCTGGATCGACGCTAGGGAGGGCAGGTGCGCAGGCTGCGTCACATCGAGTCTTGCAATCCCGTCGGCTGCGCCACTTGTAATGAACTACGACTTTCTCTCAAGATTCCACGTTTGTTCTCTTCTTTGTTTGTTCCCCGTTTGTTCCCCGCTTCTTTTTCCTCCTCTTCCAGTCGGCTGCCGTCCTCTTCGCTCTGTTGCTGGAGTGGCCGATGACTGTGCCTGCAGCGCTTCCTTGGCAAAACTTCGCGCCTCTACAATACCTAAAATTGCATTTAACCCACTGTAGGGACTGACCAGTGTAACAAGGGAAAATTTTGGCAAAAATCGTTTGCTGGTCATCAACAGCGCTATTTTATTCCACCGAAGAACACCGGAGATGGGAGGACTGACTGTAGAAAATGGAATGGTGTGCTAAAATAGACGAGCTTGCTCAACCTGCGCGTTCTTCCTCTTTATATTGCGTTCACTACGGCATCTTCCATCTGCATTTTTTGCCGACCTCCCTGTATAACCTGGCGCCGAACATGCTATCTTCTTTTGGCACCCTCCTGCAACGATCCTGCTGTTTGGCGTATGAAAGGCGCGCTTGAGCTACTCGCAAGCCGATTGTTTGCTTGCATATTTCTTTGGTGTACTGCATGGCGTCAATGAAAGTTAGCGGCGTCGTTTTCCGTATCCGCTGATAAGCCAGCCGTAGTTTGTGACGCAATCTACGCTACGAGATTTCAGATTGCACAAATACCCTGTTTGACGACAGCATGCGACGCCCACATATCCTTCGTGAGCTGCGCCATACGAGAGGGATGCGCGCTCGTCCTCTTGCCAGCCATGTTACTTAACAGTGCACCAGCCTGAACAATCGTGATGAAGAAAACGCTGCTGTGTGATTTTGATGTTGATGGTGATGGGGATGAACAATTGAAAAGCTGTTGGTGCGACTATTGGCTTTAGCTCTGGCTCTGACATCCCTTCTCGACGTTTAATTCAAGAGTCTAGAAAGACGAAATGAGTGGAAAGTTTCTCTCACCCATTGACGGTGGCGGTAGGAGTGGGAAAAGCATCACCAATTCTCTCCAATCAAAGGCTATGATGTCCCTTTTTAAATGGTGTATGGACGGTACAGAAAAATTTTTTTTGAAAGTCCACAGAATAACGTTGAACCCGACTTTTTACAACTCTACCGAAAATGACCGTTGTTTTCGAGGTAGAGGCCTAGAATAATTTGCAGCCTGCGTGATATGCACGAACTGCGAGATTATTACACAACTAGCGTTCACCTAGCTGCAGCAATTCTGAACTTTGTTCGCTGGGAAAAAGGCCACCCGCCAGCCTGCGGCACGTACGTAACCTTGTGATGCTAATGTGGGTTTCCCTAAATTGCAGATGTTTATAGTTCACATTTGCTTAGAAAGCACGTGGACCCACAGCGAGTCTAACATTTCGCGCATTTTGACATGCAACCTATATGGATCTTATTATTTCAATTTTCCTTCCCCCCTTCGGCGTCTGCTCTGGACATTTTCCCGCTTCTTTGTAGAAAACTAAAAATAATTAATTGTCACAGCCACGATTAAAGCGCCCCCTCCTGCAGGACCGCTCGGAACTTCCGTTTCCACTGTTTCCCTCAGAAACACGAACATCAGTTCGTATTAATGTTCTGAGGAGAATTGACCAATTGATCAATGAAATTTTCGCTTTACTGACCCTTCGAAATAAGTACCGCTTATGCTTCGGCTACCTGTAACACCGGGACCAGGGGAAATGAAAATACTCGTGAAGCATGCTACGAGTAAGTACATAAAAGAATAATGGCCCAGATACGATTGCAGCATAACATAAACAATCGTCAGCATTGTACCCGTTGAGAACGGACAAATGAAATCACAGCAACGGAGCAAAACAGTCGCTCTTTAAATGAGTGCATGAACTTTCCAATCAACGTACAAGAAAAATACGCGAGGAACAGTTAGACGCTTTGATGAAACTACATGTTCTCCTTTCCATTTCCCTCCATGTATGTAGCAACTGTTGGCCTTCACTGCCTGGAAGGAATTCCATGTGAGACCCTCAAGATAGACCAACGTGCACAAAATCTTAGCTGCGTGAATTCAGCTCCTTAAAAATACCAGTGGCAATTTATCCGCTGTACCACTAGGCGTGTATGGCCAAAGCTGACCGGTGCATGTAGAGCAAAATGCCCTCCAGTGCGTCCTAAAACGAAATTTTTATTGCGGATGTTGTGGCCTTAGTTGAAATTTTCTCCGAACAGCGCAATTCCTTGGTAGTTTTATGTACTTTAGATTTTGTCGTACAGCTTTTGATTTGTGGCATTATATTTTGGCATTCTCTTTGGCATTCTATTGGCGAGACTGTAAATTAATTTTGATCAGGCATGTTTTCCGCCGCCGAATATTATTATTATTATTTTTTGTTCAGCACGGTTTTGCAGCCTCATTTGCTTTGCTGCAATTAGTAATCATATCTGCGACATTATGCTGTGCGCCTGAGGCTTTAACGCTTGTCTTGTGAATTTTCTCTGCGAATTTTTCATAACTTGTCTGTACAACGCTTATTACCGGAGATTCCTAAAAAGAGGCCACAAAACAAAAAGCTCTCTGGTGTACAAAGCAAGCATACATTCTAAAGGGCAAAAAACACCTTGCTTGTTCAGTAACTATGGCCTTGCGCTGATGATGCTTGGGTCTCACATGAGAACTTACCACCCCGGCGAAATACTTCAAGCCGAGGCAAAGTCTAAGACGTTTACCTGTCCAGCTTTCAGTGCACGTTAAAGGTGCGCTTGTAGTGGAAACTGGCCCGTAGGCCTCCTCTACGGCGCACCGTTTAAACCAGGTGCAGCTTCGCTGCTTAAAATAACAAGTATTACAAAGGGTACTTTATCGCAGCATGCATTGTACAGACAGAAACTAATCTGCGCATCTTTATTTTACTATTCATTCAACTGCTTTTTTCTTGTCTCCGGTTATTTTCAGATTCATGTTATCTATGCTTTATACTGAAGTAATAGAACCGCAGGTTTTGCAAGCAGATTTTGATGATTTGGGTGGGCATAAGAAATATCATGCTTCTGTTTAACTGCACCTTTCATTCAATAACATTTTCCCAGGGCCGGTTCTCAATGGGATCAGTGGACGGCTATGTGTCAGCAACCGACTTCACTGCGCTAGACGAGAGCGACTTTCAAGAGTGCCCGATCGTAAACCCTAAGGACGCAGTGATGGCTCTCTTCTACACCTCAGGGACGACGGGTCTACCAAAGGGAGCAGAGGTCACGCACTACAACTTTGTGGCCTGCTTCTACGTCGCATGGTATATTTTCTACGTCGATGCGACTCCACTGGATCGCGTTGCGGTTATCTTTTAATTACACAAGCTAAAGTACGACCCAACACATCATTTAATTTAGAGGTATTAAGAAGTGTCCGGTTGTTATGGCGATTGTTTTGTACTACGTTAAAGTTTACCATGTGGGGAGGAAGCGAGGCAGATTTGACGACGGACAAAAACGCTGTATATTAACGAACGTATACAAAGGTAAACTGCAGAAACGCAAATCAGGCTTAATAAAAACTGTCCCGTCACAAAACGTTCAAGTCACAAATGTTAGGGCACTTGTGGCTAGGGTGCGAAGTCCATGTACTGGAGCGGAGCGCTTGTGCGAGGCACTGGTCCGTAACGCTGCTGACGGCGACTGAATACGTTTATTGTTAATAAACGCCAGCGGCTTGCCGATGCTGCTAGTCAGACTGGTTCGACGAGGTTAGCAGCGAGACGAAGTGGCTCGGCGCGAACATTTTCTGGACGTCCACGCCGAGCCGAGTGCTTCTGGGGCACACTCCATGTCTGCTTCTAGCAGTTTCCACGTGTGCCCACTTAGCCTCTTCTTCCTCCTCACATTTTTCCACCCCATCGTCGCTGAGGCGTCAGTGCTTAAGATAGCAGTGTAACGCTTGATCTCAGCCTTCGTGGGGAGCACGATCACGTACTCCCTTCCATACTTCCACCCCAGCACTAGTGATCTTTCCAAAATTGAATGCTTTATTCGGAAAGCTTACAAAGGGTTTCTGCAACTGCCCCTACACATTTCCAATGTAGATTTGAGCGTGAGTGGCTGCACAACGTGTCAGAGAGATAAAGAGAGAAAGGGAAAGAGAGCAAACTTTTTAAAGGGTCGTAGGGTGGTGATCCAGACACCCCTAGGGCTATCTTCTGGAATACAGAGATGCAGCGCCTTCTTGATGTGGGTTACGAGGAGACGCTGGTCAGGAAAGTACGGGAATGCGCGACCGGCGAGTGTGCGGAGCGTTCCCACACGCAGAAAACGCTTCATGCTTTCCAGCTTGCTTGATTTCTTCTTAAAATCTACCTACTTAGCTAAGCTGTCGTCATCGCTAACAATGTTGATCGGGAAAACGAACAAGAAGTTCCGGAAACCCAGAGTGTTGCGGTCCCACAAAATTTCTAATCCCCTAATAATAATGGATGAGAGACTTGGGGCACCTCCGTATTTCTTAGAACCCGTCGCTTTGCTTATGAAGAACAGAGCACCCTACGACACGGCCGGCCCCGACTACTTGTGAAGGCAATGCAGTAGCCGCGGGCGCTCCGGTAGGAAATCTCCGGTATCTAGGAGTCGCTTTAGGGAATCTCTAAAAACACAGTGGCATAACGGTTAAAAATCAACGCCGAAGCAACTCTGGACAGTAAAGATAAACAAAGCGCAGGTTACACGCCCGCTTAATTCGGAACTTCGCCCACGAAAAGAGGACACAGCGAAGCGGCGCCTAACGCCGCTGGCCATCTTCCGATTATGACGCTACTTCCGGTTGCTGCCTCTCGGTTTCTCGCTCTTTCGGCGATACGGAAGGGCGCAGTGGGTGGGGCGTAGGGTCAAATTTTCCGACAAATACCTCTGTCCCCAAGCTACAAATGACGAAAAGAACTTTGCAGGCATAAACTAACCAATGTATTAATTGCAAAAAATATATTTTTACCCCATTCTAAAAGCACTTCCGTAGCCCTGTAAGTATACTCTTCGTTTCATTCATCTGTGAGCCTTGAGTACCCTGCAGTTTCCGTTCGATAGTCCTATTCACTCTGTGTTCATTCGCCATCACCCGCCAGCAAGAACCTCCCTGCAATCTTCATCATATATATATATATATATATATATATATATATATATATATATATATATATATATATATATATATATATATATATATATATATACATCTATGCGTCTCGAAGTATTTCGAGATGCCCCTCCTACAAGGTCAGTAAAATATTCTACACACCAACAACCCCTTTATTCAACGCACTTGAACGACGAAATACCATTAGCGGTACGCACTGGGGAAGTACTCAACAAAAAGTATTTTAAAAACGGAGATGAAGATCTGGGCTTGAAGGATGTGCAAAAATGTGGCACATTTTTTACGAAACCTTGAATGTTCGCTAAAATTGCTTACCTACTCTGGACTACTTCGCGTTTCATTTGGTGCCTGGCTATGGCAACCACAGATTTGAGAGCCCCTCGTCCTCCTGGGACTGTTTCTTCAAAGAACATTGGCGTGCTTACAATTCCGCCTCAACGAAACGCTTACATAATAATCCAGCAGCTATGCGATCACTTCTTTGAGATAAGGGAAACAAATGAATGCTAGCATGAACGTATCGAGCGCGCATTAGAGAGGATAACGTGCGATCAGCGCCACTCCTTCTTGAAACCCTCGGTTATCAGAAGTTTAGTTGGTAACAATGCACTTTCATATTGCGGACATCATGCAGCGTTATGTAGCTCACGCTGCTAACAGCAGCTAGAGAACGACAGCGCTTCACAGCCAAAACCGATGCCCCAAGTCGCTCTCGCCGTTCGGTGAAGCCCCCGTGCCGCCACACCCTCTTAAATGCGCAATCAGCACCGCCGCTAGCTGCTAACACTATATGGTCGCTCCGGTGTCATAAGGGCGAACAACGAAATGTCATCACCTAAACTACTCCTTCCGTCTTTCGTCTTCCGCATAAATACCGACCTCGGTCAACGCTACTTGCGTTCGTTTTCTTGATGTAATAAAGCAAACCGACTTGTCAGCACCCCTAGTACCAGCACCAAGTGTTAATTACATTAGTAATTCTCAATTTATTCGCTGACTTCCTTTATTTGCGAAAATGTGCGCCTCTTACACTGACACAACCATTATCCGCTGCCTGTTTGGACGCAGTCGGTACATGCCGTGGAGCGACCAGGATATATCACTTGGAACGAATCCCATCGCCCACATCTCTGGGCTTGTATTCATCTTAATGCCCGTAATCAATGGTAGCAGTTGCGTCGTAGTGTCTGCTACGGCGGCCCCACAGGAAATGATGGATGCTATCGACAAGTACCACGTGAGTAGTTAAACCATTTTTTCGAGTGTTTTGCGTACACCTAAGTAAACAGGTTAAGGAATCTCTGAAGGCGTCACTAGCACCCAAGTGCAATTACATGGGGCCTAAAGCGCTGTGGGTGTTAAACGGGTGCGAGGGTCAATTCTAGTCAAATTCTTTCATGGACAAATACAGCAACATTGTTAGAAGTTACAGTAAAGATGAGGTTCTGAAGTTTGAAACTGTAGGGGGACCTCTGAACATAAATACCTTCAGTAAAACAATAACGCAACCAGCAGTGAACGCAATTGGTGAGATACCATAAATTATTTTAAATTGCTGAAAACTAGGCAGGAAAATTTAGCAATGGCATCACGCGGTGTAGTGCGTACAAGACAGAAAAAATAACGCGGCAAAAAAGAGGATATGGTAACAAAGTAACGCATATACATGAATGAAAGTGAGTACCGTGCACACAGTTTGGGAAATAATGTAATAAGTAAATACTGCTTTATTACAGTGGCGAGGTTGTCCCATTCAGAGACACACGTAAATTTTGCAGTACGTTTTTCATAACTGGTGCGAACAATAGGCAGAAGATAGTCGCGGCGAGATGAAAATTGAGGGATATTTGTGTCCAGAAGGTATATTTTCAATCAAAAAATTGCGAGAAATAAGGCGGTACATCAATGTTGCAAACTTAGAAGTGGATAACCTCTTAAGCGTAAGCACAGACAGGTTAATCTAGAGAGGCATACAAGCAGGTTCAAACGGAGCGAATCTAATCAGCCGCCGTGCCGCATTCTGAGCACTTCTAAGAGGCTCTGGAGAAGCTATATATGTGTTACCACGGGATGAAATATAATGGGACGCCTGTGAAGGTATTCATAGTATAATAAAAAAATGATGTGTTACTGAAAATAAGAGCGGGCTTTATTGAGGGCATGAATATCGGATGAAGCTTTTTTTCGACGTTGAGGGCAAATGATGGTTATATTGCAAATGTTTATCTCGCACAACGCCTAGAAATTTCGAGAAGAATGAACATAAAACCTCTAGCGAGATGCTTCTCTCGATCACTCCGACTGTCGCCCCTTTTACCCTGGAAGTGTCAACGGTTGCATTCGTGACAGCTGTTCATTGATTTTGTTCACACCGCCACTTGTGCGCTGAGAGAAGTACTGAGAGTACGTGCAAATAAATTCCGTCATTACAAAATTATGGGGTGGGGCCGGACTTAACTTCATGGTAGATACGCTGTGAATTTCAGCATCGCGTTTATGGTTCGGAAATGAACATGTGAAAGCGTCTGAGAGCGTGGTTTAATCCTTATTTCGTCTTTTGACTGGTTTTATGGTTTGAAATGGCAAGAGTAGCTGGCCCGATTGAGTGGCATGGATCCCAGTGTTTCAAATCATGGCTAGCCGCCTTTTACTATTAAGGAGAAAAAACCCGAGCAGCTGTCCGTTAAGTTTAAGGTGCAGTTTGAGGTCTTTATGGGGGTAAAACGCTTCGGAGCCCTAAGCAGCTCAGTCACGCTGCGTACTGATTGTGTAGTGTTCAACCATAAATCCTTGAAGTCAACTTTTTTACGGGAAAGTGCTCGGTGCACCACCTCTTATAATAACGTCTATGCCTATGTCGAAGTCCGGAACTCTTCCATTAGGTCACAAGACGAAATATTGTTTCCGAAAAAAAATGGCGTGGCCCGGCCACGTCCATAGGCGTAAAGTTTGTCAGGCTCAGCTGCTACAGTAGCTGGCAATGACGACAGTATTACGTTCAGTGGGTGCACAGGCGACAGTATAAAGTAGACCTACAATATCAACGCGATCTTGAGCTTCGGTGGACAGATATCATCATCTTATTGAAGCGTGTTACCTGTCAGATTTCAGCCATCGCAATATTTTCGCAATATTTTAACATGAAAGTGTGTTATGCCGGGATCCACCAAGATCTGACTGACGTCATATGCGTCGCGGAAATGACATCGCCAGAAAAACGCGGCTGTGCGCCAGGATTCCATCTGGGTGTTCCGTCGTCGCAAGGGGAGGCGCCACGCGCTTTACCGACTTTTCTCCGAGCTGAACCGAAGACAGCTGTATAAACGCGCCATGTATCTTTCCTGTGACCTCTTCTGTTTCGATGGTACTGCCGTCGAAGAGAGGTGAAGTGAAGTAGTGTATCACGATGCTAATGAGCGCCGACAGTTGGCGTGGACGGAGCTTGTCGCAACCCAACCGTCTGCTGTATAGTTCACGGAGCAGGGACGCAGTTGTCGCACATTTGCTAAAGCGACGCCCTAGCAGGTTGTCGGTCGCCAAGCACACCAAGATACCCCAGCAAATCATGCTTTTCGCTGCAGCGGACCGTGAGTTCACCAAAATATTCGCTGGCAACCCGTTCGGTTTCGTCCGCATGGTTTGCGAACGCGTGGGATTTCGTTCGGGTGTACGCAGTGCTCCGGCACGTGCACTCTAGTGTCTGATGTTGATAAGTCTGACGGTGCCATACCGACGAAATTTAAATAGAGATGTGCAAATTAATATCGATGCACAATAAACATTCAACTTATCCTGTGAAAGCACATGTCACTTTCGTGTTTTACCGATTTAATGAAAGAGGGATCGACCACATTTTTCAGAGAATCGACGGGTCAAGTTCTAGGCCAATAGCTACGGTCAGCTTTGCGTACGTATATCTCAAATGTGTAAACTTTGAAAACTCCAACGTGCTCCTGGTCACCCCAAATAATGGTTAAGAAAGTGATGAAAACAACAAAACGAACTTTAACCCACCAATGCTCACCCCGTCGAGCGTTCCGAGCCCACTCACACTTCAAACGACATTCAATGTTTTTGTTGTGGTTGAACAGCTTTATCTGAACGATTTTCCGTCGTGCGCCTAAGGGAATTGGACTCTTCGAGGCTGTACTAGCAGATATCACCGCTGAGGGGCCGTGGTTCTTCCCGCTAATAAGCTTCATCCGCGGCGGCAAGGATTTCACGGTTTATACACATCCGGTGTTCTCCCAGACTTTTTTCAGGGGAGATAATTTCCACGGAAGGTACGTTAAGTTCAATAAATTCCAATTTTCAGCACAAAATTTGAACAATTCCGGTGAAGTTCAGCGTTTCGTGGTGCCACTACGTGTTGGAAAGAGAAGGTTCTCAAATAAAACAAAATTGCGATAAGCGCAAGCATTGACTCCGAGATTCGGACATAGGTGGCAATATTTCAGACTTTAAAGTAAGTTGTTCAGAACACTCCACATATACATTGGGCAAGATGTGGTGTACGCTGCCGCTGCGGTTACTCTCGCACAGTGGCCAGTTTGAGTACCTCAGACGCGAATTTAAAATGGGTTGGTCGGAACGTTGGGGGCCTCACAAATTTAAGCAGTAAGCGGAATTTCCAGAAACACCGCCCATTGTGCCGAGAACTGCCATTTTTTCCTAACCGCAACCGTTCATTCATAGTGGCCTCGACAGGGAGCGTCATCTTTAATGGGGGTGATGTCAAAGGACACAGATAAACTCAACGGGATAAGCTGCGCTAAGGAAGACGCGACACACAGCGAAGTACACAAGGACAGCCGCAGACTTGCAACTGGAGCCAGTTGCGCCTGTCCTTGTGTACTTCTGAATGTGTGGTGTCTTCCTCAGTGCAGTTTACCCCGTTTGAGAATATGTACCAACTCGCCCAGCAACAGGTCCTTCTGTAGACACAGATGAACACTAAACACCCTATGATTGCAGGCTACGACTGACCACCGAGCAAGAGAAACGAGTGACTAGCCCGCAGCCTGCGGGGGCTTAGTCATAGCCGCCAAGTACTTATGTAAATACGTCGATTGCATCCATTTGTAAATACATCACTTCACCATCAACCTTCGACTATCCAATCTGTACTGCCGCCAAGTAACCGTACTTTCTCAATGTAACCTTTTTGCGGTTACTGCGTGTGAAAATAATGTACAAAAGTTTAGCTGTTGTCATAAAGTATAAACAGTAAATATATTCTTTCATTTCATTTCATTTATTTATACTGTAAGCCCTTGGGCCGTTACAGGGTGGATCGTCAAAATAGTATATGGCGCATGCTAAAGGATGAGTCAGCAATTTTCAATTTTCGTAGTATAACTCGTTCAAAACGCGCTACATAAAACAAGTAACACATACTATACATGCGAACGCATGCATATAGTATTGCCAAAAATACAGATGTGGGCAATTTTTAGACACAGGATTGTAAAAATAAAACTTGCAAATTTGCATGCTTCGGTACTAACGCGCGCCGATAACACAGCTCGACACGGGCCTTTTAAACGCACCATCAGAGTTAAGCTGTGCTATCCCCAGGTGGCAGTCTATTTCAAGCTTCGATGGTATGTAGAAAGAAAGAGTATTTAAATATGTCTGTTCTTGCGCTCATTGGGATGATCTGATCGGGACTGCTGTGCCTTACTATGCGTGATGATCTTTTCTGGATGTAACGTTCAGATTTAATGTTAAGGGACTTCGATAAAACAGTAAGAGGAAATTTATTTTTTCTATCGCTAGCCTTTCGGAGACTGTGGGCATCTTCAACCGGATTATACGCCTCGAACGCGGCCTCAGGGCCACCACTGAAATCCCCCTAGCGTCCTGTTTCGAAAGCTGCCGCGGGAGTCTGCGGTCCGCTCCCGCTGTCGCCGTTGTTTTTGGGGCTCATTCAACACTGCGATTTACCGTTTGTACCCGCTCCAAATACAGAATAATGTGGAGCATGCACTCTGTTTGCAAGAGTAGTGTGTTTACGAAAGCATAAGCGTTTATGACGTGATCTTAGTCTGGTACATTCGGTCTGTATGAGCGCCAGGTGTGTGTCACAGGCCAGCGTCCCAAAGCCGGCATATGCATGCAGCTGACTCCAATTCCGATGCCCTGAAATTTAATGGCAGTGTCTAAGCAGTGTTTGCTCCGATGGTCATGTTGCGGTGACACTCTGATGTAATACGGCTACGCGCGCTTACATAATCTACCGGAGCCCTCATACCTGACAGCGCGCAAGTTACGCTTGCCTATATCACATCTCAGATATTGATCACTACCCTGGACAAGCCAATGCGGCACATATTTCCCAAATATTCTACGAAAGTTGTGCTATGGATAAAGCAAAATTATATTCGGGAGTCAACACACGGTGAGTAATTTAATGCTGGGTCGTCCTTTCGCGATGTGAGCGGTCAAAAAGATTCATCTGTTGCATTTATCCTCCACGAGAAGCGCGGAGACGGGCTTATAGTGTTATCCGCATCCGCGACTAAACTCTTTTTCTAAACGTCGTCATATGACACAGAGGAACTGCAGACCCTAGCATAAACCGAAATCAGAGGGCCTTATCAGATACCAAACTCTTCCAACGAGCGCGTGTGTACGATACTTCGGCGCATGTAAAGGATGACCAGGTGGTCACAATTATTATACAAAAACGTGCCTCATCGCCTCCGTTGCGTTGGAGCGTTAAATCCTACAATCAAAAAATCAACTCTTCCAACGACAACTGATATCGCTTGTAGACTACCTACCCTGTATTCTTCAAAAAATTCGTCCGCCGAGTGATCAGCCGTTCGTTAAGGCGAAAAACAAACGGAAAGTGAACGCGCTGCTCGTGTGTGTAATTACTAAAACGTTCATTCGTTGATTTCACTGCGCATTTGTAAACAGAGATAGTTCAGCGTCCCCCGCCCCCTGTGTCTTGCGAAATATAGGGACATTTCGCATCTGGTTGGTATGGTGAACACGTCTTTGCTTAAACAGACGTCTTCAGCATTTCCGAAGCTGCACTGTTTTTTTTTTTATTCTCGTACGACTTTTATGGTTACTCCTGACTTGTAGACCATTCATTTTTTGGTGGTTTCATTACGTATACTTATCAACAACGTAAATAAAGATCCAGCACCTGCAGCCTATACTTAAACTGCGCATGCACGAGAAATTCTTTTGTACTCTTCTGGCTTAGCTTAAATGTAGATTCCGACGTCATCGTGAACCTCTTTTCGTAGACGTAGAAAAGACTTCACAAATTAAATTGTTGCTTACACCTTTTCGTATTTCACAGGCCACAGCGATGGTGGTGTTCCCGGCCCACTTACATGCACTGGTTGCCCAAATGCGTCTCGAGGGTCGCCGCCTGCCCTCAATGAGGCACGTTGTTGTTGGCGGTAATGTGCTCCACGGAATGCTTTCTGACGCCGCATGCTCCATATTCGAATCCATCCAAACACTGCGGAATATTTACGGAATGACGGAAACATGTATCGTTTGCACCTCTCAGGAACAGCATGATCACATATTGAAGCGTGGAAACGACGTTGGGCTGCCGTTAGTAACAACATCATTCAAGGTATACTTTTTGTATTTGTTGTTCCAAATTATTCATACAGTATACTCCCTTTCAGACGAACTCAGAGGGACTCTGAAAATTTGTTCGTATCATCAAAAATTCTTCTTCGTCGAGGTTTTTTGCAATTGTGAGCGTTATAAAGGAGCAAAAGTAATTCTTGTTTAACCATAGCATTCTTGTGTACCATGTTCGTCTTCACCGGAGTCTGCTGTTAGAAGGTATTTTTGTTGAACAAGCACTTTTAAGTTTTTTTTCTTCTGCATGTCCTCGTTGTTTGAACATTCGTGAAAATAGTAAAAATCGCAAAAGCAGTGGAACGTTTTCGTAAGTATTCTTAAAAAGCTTCTTCCATGCATTTGAGCTCGCGATAGCTCACAACGGTTCCTGGAAGCGAATGCAGCCGGGAGCCGGAAAGCTGGAGCAGCTCACATTAAAGCTGACATATTCTGTGACGACGCCGGACCCACGCGATATACGCTCGTCGGGCAAGAATTCAAAAAAGGCCTCAATCACGGAACATCTGCGAGTTTGACCAGATTCACCTGAGCTATCTGATCTGCTTTTTAGGGCGCAGGACTTAAGCGTTCGCTACAGTGGTTTGGCAGCGGCGACAGCGTCGTAACCGAATGAGCGATGGGAACACCGAATACTAAAACAAAACGAAAGAGGAGAGAGTCGCAAAATTTTCATGGGGAGACCGGATTGCCGAGCCCACTCCAGACGGGTGTGTGGAAACCACTGGCGGCGTTTGTCGCACCCGTGAACGGAAACGCAAATTAAGGAATCCATGAGAGCAAGCGTTGCATGGCTCACCCGAACGACTTTAAATTTGCACGGGAGGTTCAAACACACGGCAAGGTAACGTCGGAGTAGTGCACGCCCCTTTTCGTTCCCGATCCCACGACCACTTACTGAGACACAGCAGCTATGTGCCTTCACCTAGAATAGTACAGTTCGCGCTGCGCGTAAATATGGCATTAGGGAGTGTTCAAGAAACCCAGGCGGGGGCGGCGGCACGTGAATGGCGTTTAATGGCAGATGGAACTGTACAATGACTGTGGTACTGGGGGGCAGCTGCCAATAGCCATCTCTTCTTTCACTAATATATTCAACATCCTCCCGGTTGTGCAATTAGCATAGGGAGATGCTGAAACTACACCGTTTTCAGCGGTCATTTAGCGTTGCTCCCATCGTTGCCAACAGCGAAAGGTAAAGCTCATTAACCAGTTCATGACACAAATCGGTGTACTGGAGGTAGCTGTACTGGAGTAAAATATACTTTAGCTTCCACATATGCTTGCAGCGTCGGAGGCACAGCTGCTCTGTAAAATCAGACCGTCGTAAGCGGTTCGTCTGAGTGGTAGTTTCTACTCGATGACCAGATAGATATTCTCTCGGAAGGTAATTTCTGAATGTGGATGGCACAGGTTATCGTGTGTTGGAGAAATTAGTGTGATGGTTTGCTCTTTCAGCCCAGATATTCATCGCACCCCTTTCCTTTCTTGTTTTTTCGTGCAGCCACAAGTTTTTGAGGTGCTTTGGGGCAACTTTGTTTCTAGCACTTCTGTATGCACGTAAAAGGGCGCCTGTGTTTTGCGTTTTCGTGGTCTTCGTTTGAGCGTTGGCGTCTTCAGATTTCCATCTTTTACCTTGGCCACTAAAATCCATTTCAAACATTTGAAGCAGCAAAGGCGACAGCTATCTGGCGTGATTTATGGGTGATCCAGAGTGCTCTTTAGTCGTATGTGGGACGTGTGCGCCTTCATTGATTCATTTGTTGCGGACGGGTCTTTTTTCGTGTCATAAAGACTTTGCGAACGAAACAATTTTTCATGCGTCAGCACTATTCTGTCGCTGCTGGGATGACTCATAGATTGCGTAGCCTGTAATCAAACTTTTTAATCGTTGGGTTTTATGTTGTCGGAGCGTGCGACAGAAACGGGTGCCTCCTCATGGCTATTCGATATATTATTCCTTATTTGAAGAAAGCAGCTTGTTCAGCGACTTCGGATCATGATGGGGTTCTTTCAGATACGTTACCAAATCGCTGTTTTCGCTTAGAAGGCGACTGTTCTTCATTGCTGATTCAGTGTTTTTTATGACGCTGTTGTGTTGCTCGGGGCCTATTGCTGCAAAGTCATTGCTAGGATATTTGACTCCGGGAACAATCGGTCAATTCTAAATTTGGTCAGCAGTGTAGAATCCTCGAATTCATATGGGGATTTGTGTTCTGCTAAATCATCCACGTCGGCATGCTCGTCAATTTCGTCGTCCAGTTTCTTCAGAATTCCATACTTTTCTATTAGAATTCTTTCCAGGAAAACTAGCTCACTGATTGATGGTGTGTCGGCGTTCAGCCGTGATTTTACATCGCCCATCAGTGCAGTGGCGGCTTTCCGGACTAGTCTTTGGCTTAGTCAAACGGCTTCCATGTCAATTCTCGACGTCGTTAATGGCTACGTGGTCGTGAAGAAGTACCACGATCTGTAGAAGCTGCTGTCACTGTCGTTGTCGTTCACTAGTTTTCGCGAGTCATCCACCAATAATCGGTAAACTCATTGAGGCTGTGGGGTCTGGTTCAGGTTTGGCGCGTCCCCAATTCCTGGGTTTTCTTCGCGGATGTATACGGTCAATGTTCGTGCGGACGTGCGGTCAATGTTCAGGAGCAGCACTCTAGTCCCAACGTTGCGGTCATTCGTGCCTTGGTGCCTCGCGACGAACGCCTAGCATCCCCTGCGCACGTTTCTCAAGCCAAGCATACTCACTTAAGATATTGGCCAAGGTTGTGGTGACCTCCCAGCAGTTTGAAAGAACCAAGAGAATTCCGAGCGCTGGTGTGTGCGTGGCTCGCGGCAACCTCCAAGCGTCATCGGCGCAAGTTTGCATAGCCAAGCATACCTACCACCTTGGAGATTGGCCAAGTTTTGTCCGAAAAACTTCTGCGTTCTCGGTAATCATGGCAACACTTGTTCGCAACGAGGAAACCATGTCATAGCGTACGCCCCTCCAAAATGATGTCCAATTATTTATGATTACTTCAAAAGAAATGAAGGAAGCTCCCACATATAGCAGCAATGATGAAATAAAGGCCGTTGGGGCAGCAGTGAAAAACCAATCGGCTGCAATCGTGGACTTAAACCGTCGAGATGGTCGTGAAGGTTGCGTACAGCTTCGCTACATTCACCTCTTACAGCGTATGTGTGAGCTTCGTTCATGTTTTATTTGCTACCATTTCTAAGCGACCTATAGTATTGCAATCGCCAATTCATCACAATATCTAGCCTGCGCATATCTCGTAGGCGTGGTAGCATTGGAAGCACATGAATTTTATGTTTTCGGAGAAACGCATCAGATCGCGTTAAAATTGTGCGGGCCACCTCCCCACAAAGTCTGATGTTGCGGCACAGATGACCAGGCAACGCTGCACGCTTGAATTCATCCGCTTCGGCCAACGCGGAACATTGCCACTAACAGAACGCCTGTGAAGCCCGCTAAAGAAAATGTTGGGCTTTCAACACAGTGCCGCTACAATGCGTTCCGAAGGCTATGCTGGAAATGCGATACTTTACGGAGCGGTTTCCATTGACGATATTTTACAGACGTGAAATTGTCGAGAGGGAGAATGATTCTACTGTCGTCACTGTTCTGTTAGATATGCAATACCTCGCTGAGCCAGTATCACCAAAGCGTCTTGCAGGATAAAACACCTGCATAGATTTGCTTCTTCTATCAATGCGTGCATGCATTCAGTGCGATGTTTGAGCTGGAATTTTCGCTTCGTGAAATCATTATGGGTAAAATATTAGTGCCTTACTATTGATTGTAGTTCAGCAGAAAAGAACCACTTCATTGCAGACGCCGGCAGATATGAAAAAGTAATGGCTGCCGTTTGCGATAAATCGGTATGCTCTCATGCGCTGATCTTAAATGCCCAGGCCTTCCATGATAGGGACGTATAAAACAATGACTGTGGTTTCTTCAGAAATATTTAAAATATTTTCTACTGTCTCTTGTGGACGTTGTTACGGAAACACGTTGTTTTCACCGGGTTCTGAAATCCTAGTGATGTACTGTGGAAGATTTAAGACAAAACCTGTACAACCGTAAATGCCTCTAAGCTAATTGATAATCGACTCTGCCAGATACATTAGTGAAGTCTAACGGGTCACTATTGATCTAACCACGCCACAAGGGCTATTCCACCGCACAATTTAGCAAAGAAATGTGATATAACTGATTTCTATTGCAGATTGTCGATGTAGAGACCGGAGAAAGGCTCGGGCCAAATAAAATGGGAGAGATCCGCATTCGCAATGCTTCTATGGTGAGAGGCTACTACAAGAGGCCCATGGAGTCGGCTGAACTTTTCGATAAAGAAGGCTGGATGAAGACTGGTACGGAGACACAGTAATCCATAACATGTATTCCAAAACACCGGAACATTCATTCGTCATACCTATATATGTATGTAATATATGCATACAGAGCTCTCCTAAACAGTCTCGACGAGCAAAGTCAGCATTTCAAAGAAGTGCTATATTTAAAACAATTGGAGTTCAACAGAAATATTGCGCAGCGGTAGAAGGTTAACATTTACGGGAAGCGTACCGCATACCCATGGCTGTTGCTGAGTGGCCAAGGCGCAGCGCTGCGGAGTCCAAGGATGCGTGTTCAACCCTTGTTGCTGTGGCGCTGTGGCGGAAGATGGGGGCGGAAAGCAAAAATGCCCGTGTGTCCAGATATTCACCCACACAAAAGCGCACCAGGCAGCCCACCATAACCCGGAGCCCTCCACAAAGGCGTACGTTACAGCCCACGTGTGACTTCGCACGCTGAAGCCCTTCATTTGGAATTACATACCAACACGTAAGAGGCGATTGGGTGCTGGATAAAGCCATCACTATCCCCACCAAATGGCTACACTTGAATTGTTGCCGCAAGCACGCTTCAGGCCTTAAGAATATTTTATGCATAAAATGACTACGTCCGAAAAATATTTTTGAAGAAAACTTCATGTTCTTAAGGGAGAAAAACGTACACAAGGTATAGAGCTGAGCAAGCGGGACTTTCTGTATGCTGACTGGGTTTGTGGAGCGCGCCATTGACATATTCCGGCGCCTGGGCCAAAACTTTCCTCGATGTTAAAGTAACCTACGTATTCCCCTAAAAATGATTACCTTTTATTGAAACGTTTGTTTATTTTTTGTAAAAATTGGAGTAGGCTTCCGCATTGCCCTGACGTGTAAACGCGAAAGCGTTATGCTACTCTGTGAGGATCAAAGCTGTAGAATCAGCGAGCGACAACTGTGGAGCATTACACCGGCACTGACTGACCAAGCATACTTTATGGAGGAAAAGCAGAGGGATGAAGGTAATACGTGATAGAAAGAAGGAAGATTTATATTACTTCGACGTCATTGCACCTACTTGCGCCCCGGGCATAATGAAAACTTTCCGTACCCGCCGCAGCCGATCTTGTGGGGCAGCTGCTTACTATGCCGGGGTAACAGTGGACGCAACAACGTGGTGCAAAAAAATGTTTCGCTGAAGGTTACCGCCGCTGAAGGCGCCGTCAAGGGAACCCTAGCGACACGTAATAAAATGTTATCACAAGAAGGCACTTTGAAACCGCGGAAAAGGGAAGTAGATATAAACTTCTTTGTCACACATTCACAGGTCACTCAAAAAAGTGGTTTCCGCATTTCCAATCAAAGAACTCTGTTTTCAGTCTCTTTACATCTATCGTGGAAGCGACGTAAAAACTGAGAGGGAGAGAAAAAATCCCGGGCGATCTCCACTAACGCGAAACCTGGGGAGACGAAAAGCATGCAGTGTATTGTGTCTTCTTGGCGCCTTGGCGTTTTTGCCAACGGAGACGAAACCGTTGGGGGGTCTCTTCTATTTCAAGAACAAAGCGGTCTAGCCCGATTCGTAAACGAGTGTCCTGGTGTTTCTTAAAAACGGTAGTCTTTCTTGGGCTACTTGTTTGACAAAACTTTGGTGAGTCGGTATGTCTGTCTTTCTGTCTGTCTGTAACACGATTCAGCCATCGGTCCATGTGGAATATCAGGTGCACAATAGGTTTATATACCCGCAGCCAAATCTAAACGTGTAAGTTCGGTGGTGGTATTCACACTTGTCAACATTGTTTAACAAAATTACAGCATTACGTGAATGTGCGGCAAAACCCAATTCATAAGTGATATTTGCAGTGTTTTGTTAAAAAAACTTCTTGATGCTTTATTCAACTGAAATACTGCATCTACGGCATAAACAAAATTCAATCCGTCGCCTGCTGTCACCCGCGCCACTATTGCTTCAAGCGGCATGTTAAGATATCAAACGAAAACAGTTACGAAAGGTTCCACCAGATAGGTTTCACGTTCCGCTGGTAACGCACGTAGAGTAGAGCAAAGTTGTTTTATAAACGTGAAGTAGGGCGCCTTGATTCACGCGCGTCTCCTGCCATACGGCAGCGCTGGCATCGAGGCACCCGGCCTGGAGCAGTGGAACGCTGTATATTTAAATTGGCTTGAGAAAACCTTCAGCGTGTTTACCTTTGGAGGAGCGCGATGGGAGGGGAACAGCATGAGGGGGGAGCGGGAAAGCGAAGGAAGGCATTTAGTTGGCAAATGTTGAAGGTAGACTATCGTCTTTTGTCGGCATTTGCAAGGAAAGGAGCAGATACGCGGCCAATTTTTTCGTACACGTCACGTTCTAGCGCGTGGCGTAAACACATTTCCGGGTGTTTCAGTGCCGTGACTACATGAAATGACGATTACGATGAAGATTGGCGACGACGGCTGGAAAAGCCAACAGCCCCAGCCCCTAAAGGGCTTCGTCCCGGAATAAATCCCGGGGCGTCTCCACTAACCGGAAACCTGGGGAGTTGCGAAGCATGCAATGTATCAGTGTACTCAAAGGTTCTAAGTCTCTCTTACCAAACGGTGCGCGCTGATTGGGCGCCGGAGAAACGCCGCTGCGAGAAGAAACGACGTGCTTGATAAGGCGGTTCCGCCCTCTTTTGCGTTGAATCAGAATTAGAAATTTGCAAGGACAATGTGCCCCAGTTTGGGGTAGAGGCAGGGGCCACGCGAGCGCAGTGGAATGCCCGCGCCTCTCCCAGGAGGCTCGAAAAGAGAATTTATTATATATAGTAACAGCATGGACCCGCTGTAGTTAGCTATTGCACGAGTCAGCAGGACACTGGCTGATAGACCACGTGCTCTACGAGAAAAAAATGAATGGCACACAAGTTCACGAAAAAGAAGGTGGACCACACAGAAGGCTCCTCACACTGATGTCCACGTCAGAAGGTGCAGTCACCGGAGTTCACACGTGAAAATCAAAGTAAAAGTCACAACAGTTCCTACACATCAGTTCATATCTAGGTCTATGCTTCGAGGCATGTTGAGCCAAACTGCCTATCTTGCGCCGTGGCCTCTGAAAATATTACTGTCCTCCCAAGAAAACACACAAGTGTTACAAATAATATGAAACTGCACACCATTGCACGGTGTTATTGGCGACCCTATGAAACGAGAATACTAACAGAGGAGGAAGCTTCTTCCCCCAGTGCCACCAGCTCATGCTGCAGGTGCTCTATGGCCATATTGCGAATGCGCCACAGCTGGGAGCACATCGCACACTGTGGTCGTGCCTGCAGGGTGGCTACACCTCGCTGGCGCCAAACAACAAAGGCACCTACACACAGCAGAAAGCTCACGAACGGATCTCTCGATTTGGTGCAAGCTGCCAGTCTAAGCTCAAAAATTCCGCTGAGTAAAACGCAGAATGTGGCGGTCACACAACACTCCAAAAAAGCATGCTCTAAAGTCTTAGCGCGTCCGCGTTGCGGGCAACAGGCAACACCAAATGCTGAAAGGCGGTTACATATCATCACGGCTCTTCAGCTACGCAATCACCCGAAATCACGGCGTCTGCAGGAAGCACCGCTCACGTTTACTGTTGCCAGCGGGCCTCGCGAGACCTCTTTTTAGCGGTCATCCAATTGCCCATAAGCCAATTTCTCACATATTGCAGTCGCAGATAAGGCTCTAATATCGCAATCTGTGTTGCACGACTGTAAGCCTCTTAGTGTTTTAGCAACGTACCGACAGCAATGCATCCGGTGGCTGCACGGATGTAGGTCCGGTAATGGGCTCATCACAAAACAATCGAGAATTACCCAATAAGTAGCGAAACAGAGCCTGCCTTGAGTAGTCATCATGATCTCACCAGTTACCAGGCACTGCGCAACGCTAGAACACCTCACATCGTGTTCAGGCATGGCAAGCGAAATCCCCCCATGCTGCGGGGCAGACGCGGCAGAGCGCACGCAACCAACTCGCTCTTGCCAGCCCAGGAAAAGAACGCGAATTTTGTTGTCTGTCGACGGGTTATCTCGCGAGTGTTCCGGCATCCAGCAGTAAGCACACAGCGTTGAAGCAACGAAAAAAACCGTTTATTTGATTTAGCGTGCCGCTACATATAGCGTGAGGTAGTTGCATTATCACAGCCAAGCGGTGCAGAAACAGTGATAAGGAAAAGTCAGATACAAAGGCGCATGCGCAGCTAACACGATGCAGCGAGGGGGCAGAGGAACCCTCGCCACGTAAAAGAGCGCCGCTGAAAGGCATGACTGAATATTATAGCTCTTCTAAGAGAAAAAAAGAGCGCGAAAGAGACACGAAGTAGAAAAGAAAATTTAATATTAACCGATACAGAGACCTGCTGTAGCGAAATAATACACGGGTTTCCGAAAAACAACAATCGTTCCAAAGATTAACACCAAAAGCATACTAAAAGGTTTCTCAAGCAGGGAACCATGCACGCTACATGTTGCATCACTTCACAACTCTCACACAACTCACAACAGTTCTCCACAGTTGCCTAATATGCACACTACTATAACCGGTACTACACCAAGAGATCACTGTAGACACAACACCGAGAGTTCACGACAAAACGTCACTCCGACACAACGATCAATAAAATATAATAGACCCATATAATTGCTTGTTCACCGCAATGATAAAGCGTGCGGACCTCCGCTGAAGGAACTGCTCTTCCCTCAGCGACGCGACCTCAGCCTCCAGATTTTCGAATGGACGAGAGCGCATCTTTGGTAACATGGGAAACATGAACTTTTGCGGCCGCGCAGTGAGATCTGTAAAGTCTCGCCTTTACAGATAATATGAAATAAATAATAATATTAACCAAAAGTAATGAGACATTTACGCACGGATCCTAAGATACAATGCGTGATACCGAAACTTCGACTCACACGGAGCGTTTTGGGACGCATGCTCTATGTCCCATCTATGCTTCACGACCTCTAAAGGCCATCGAACAGAAAGAGGCTTGCAACCAGGGTTTTTAGTCGCCCCGCCGCAGGGGAGACAAAGGCTCTCTACGCTAGTGTAGCTTAGAATGTGAGCGTGAAAGATTGCGGAAGGGAAAGAGGCGTCAGTGCCACTGTGTAAAAATGTTTATGCTATGATGTCGAAGCCGGGCTGCGCAGTTTTGCTTTTTTCGAAGAGGGAGACAGAAAGTGTGATAATATTTGTCCCGGAAGAAATAATTTTGGTTTAGAAAGATGGTCTAAAGATATAGCAGGGAGCAAAAGGTGGAGCCCCAGTTTACGCAACCAGAGGCAGCAGCTCCTTCCCTTGCCCTCTTAATCAGCCCGAGCTGATCTTGGGGTACGAAGCTGGTCAAATCGGCCTCCG
Organism: Haemaphysalis longicornis; assembly: GCF_048455015.1. NCBI lineage: Eukaryota > Metazoa > Arthropoda > Arachnida > Ixodida > Ixodidae > Haemaphysalis > Haemaphysalis longicornis. The sequence goes on along the minus strand of NW_027526335.1, from coordinate 155,833,084 downwards.
ATATCTCGAAGCAGTGGAATATGTCATGTTTGAATAGTTCGCACATAGATTTTGAGGTACCTTTGCTGGTGTTTTGTCTACAGAGATTGTGATTTGTCGGCATTGAGACCTTGTTATAGCAAGGGGAAGATCGTGTTCCTAGGCATAGGATGAGTATTTGTTGTTTGCATTTTCCAAGGAGGGCAGTGGTGTTAGTTGTGGTCACAAAGAACACGGTATACGAGTTCGTCCGCAGCTTGGTCAGTGCATCGTTCTCTTCCAGACGATTGGGTGCGGGTGTCCAGATGACGTTTACTTTTTTCAATTGTGAATGGGAATATGACCCCGTACCGCTTTGGTTTTCTGCCTGCAGAGAACAGTAAAATGTCCTTTGAGAGTCTGTAATGATGTTAAGCTTCTATTTGATACTTCCGCTATTCGGATTGCCAAGAGGATGTTTCAAACTTCCACTTCTTTGTTCCTGTATTTTAAAAGGTGATGCAGTCAGAAAGAGTGCTACAGTAGCCATCTGCGACAATTGGTGCCTCGTGCTTTTGTAAATCTTGGAGGCTGTGTATACTGGGGTTTCGTGATATTGAAACTTCCCCTGAATGAACTTGATCCAGACGCATTGCCTCTTCTTTTGTAGTATTGCCTCCCTATTTTTTGGAGAGGAGAGTTATAACACGATAGGTGGCATGTCTATCATAGCCAGTAGTCGTTTCTATTTCAGCGGGGCAGCCTGTCTTTTCTACAATGGCCCGTCCCTGTTTTGTTTTCCCGGCCCCTCTCTTTGTGCTTAAAGAGTGGTTTCTCTGATTACTTCAAAAGCGTTATTAAGACACAAGTTGAGGGCCTATTCATCGTGATCATCACGAACGTCTTATTTAGGTCGACTGCAGGATGAATGTTCTCCCGTTGACCTTAACTGCTCTTGTCCTGCGCATGCCCGAGTCCATCCCTTCGCTTCGAGTTTATTTATTTCCTCCATCGAGTAAACGGCCTTCCGCTTCTTTTAAAACCGTCTGTGCGTGTCCATTCGGTTACCCTCGTGGTCCACCCATTGTTAGTTCGTCTCACAATCACTAAATTGCCTGCTTGAGGACTGCTGTATATGCTGTCCTGATGATCGTGTTTCTTAGAACTTGTTCGGTGCGGCTACATTGCTGTTATGGGAGGCTCTGCAATATTTGGCTCATTATCAGTGGCTGCAGGAATCTTACCTTTTCTTTTGTCTCTTTTTTTCGCTATTCTCTTGGTTCGCCGTTTTGTTTGTGGGATATAGGTTAGCGATTTTCTGCGTTTGGTGATTGTGACTTTGGCACTACCGGGTGTCTCTAGAGTCCCGCCGAGAATTGTTACCTGTTCCCTAGAAGGACACCGGTACCTTTCTTTTGGCCATTTTTAACTTGGCCTTGTGGCGTCATATGTAGCTTGCGAAACCGAGCTTCCAGCGGAGGCCGAACCACGGGAATATTGAAAGTATTTTGAAAAACTCTTTGATTGGACGCTATACAGTGGTCTTTATTTTAGTTCGTTTGTGATCATAATCAATGTTTGCCTTGATTGCTGAGAGACCGGAGTTAACTCTTCGTCCCTGTCTTAGTTCTTTCACCCTATGTGCTGCTGGCATAAGTCCCAGTGGAAAACATTCTGCTATGGCTCAGTGGGTGAGGCACTGCGCTGCTAAGCTCAGGTACACGGGTTCAATTCCTTGCCGTGGCGGCCGTTTTCCTGGTGGAAGCAAAAAACGAAAATTGCAGTGTACCAAGATTTCTCCGTATATTACATATCCTAAAATAGTACAAATTCTTCCGCAGACTTCTACTACGGCGTGTCTCGTAGCCCACTCTAGCTTCGGACCATGAATTGCCGGAAATTTATATTTTTTGATCATCTGACGGCAACACGCTTTCGTGTGATGGCGTAATTGCGGGCACGGCTGGCGACCGTATCTGCCGGCCATGCTACCACCGACCGGGCATGGGACAAACTTTACCGCGCAGGGGTGGCACCTGCTGAAAACGCTTGCCCTTTTTTTCGTATCCGACGTTGTATCATTGTTCCTCCTCTCCAGGATTCTGTTAAGTTGCCCCACTTTATCGATTCACCTCAGCGCTCGAACCTTGCTACCTCAGTAGTAGAATCCCGGTGGCGTCGGTGACGTATTTCCTGCAACGCCTGAAGAACACGGCTGATAGCGGACGTCTAGGATCCACGGCGGAATAGAAAACTGAAGATAATATCGCTATCGCGTTGAAAACTAAGAAAAACACCTGCTGCAGGTAGAACCCAAGCCGTCGGCGCTAGTACTCAGTACTCTACATCGGGGTTACAGAGCCTAAACAGTAGGCTACTTTGAGCAGGCGCTCAAAAGAATAGTGTGCGTAGGTAATCACGCATGTCACGTGGTTGCTCTGTGCAGGAAAACATTTGTAAACACGCTGCCCCATCAGGCTACCGTCAAGAGCCGTGGGTAATGGAGTGCAGCAGAAATTATAGACCGTCTACAAACACGTTCTACTTGTAGTTGAGGATTGCTGAAGCGGCAGGGAGCGTTAAACAAGTCTTTATATCACATTGCTTTACTTTGAACCGGTTTTTGTCTATTGTACACTTTTAGTCCGCGTTTCGCTGTATCGCGAGGTGTTGGAAAACGAATGCCCAGATGGTTTATTTGTACAGTGACCACATGAGATGCTGACATCGAATATGACAGGAGTCGCCGATAGCCCGAGCCCCTAAAGGGCTTCTTTCCCTAAAAAGTGATTTAGTGATGCTAGTCCAACGTATGGCTTGGCCGTGGTAGGGCAGCTCTTGGGTGCGAGCCTTTTCCACTAGGGCACACTGCGCCAGGGCGTGCGAGAGCGCAAGGGGCAACAGAGATATGAATAGGGGCTTAGGTATAGGAAGAGTAAGCAGGGCGTGGCAGTGCCAGATGGCGTGTGGGGCGCCTTCTTAGTCTACGCGTGTGGGCAACGGGGGGTGGAAAAGGGGGATGGTGATTTGTGGGTGCGGATGACTCGTTTGGGGAAGAATGAAGCCACAGCCGGTAGCTCACGTTCGCAGCGCCGATGAGTCTATCGGCCACGAGCACGAGAACGAAGCAATGCCCTTGTCCCGTGTATGTGCGATCGAATCTTTTATTCATTATCCTCCTAAACACACTCCCTTGCCACCCAGGTGCGCAAACGGAGTGCAATACAAACAATTGGGACGCTGGTGTCGATCACAGTAAAAGCACCCATGCACGATCGACTAGAAAACCGTTCAGAAGCAAAGCACGCCTGCGAAGCCGCCGCAAAATACAAGAAAAAAATTACACCATCTTCCCGAGGGGAACACTGATGAGGATGCGAAGCATCGTGGCGGTTCCGTCTGGTTCCATTGTGTTGCCGTTATGTTGAGTGATATGGTTTTTACTAGCGCCAGAGGGAATTCCGCGTCCGGGTCCACATCGGTGGCAAAGGCACGCAAGTGCTGTTGTGTTACGGTGAGTAGGCGGTGGTTCTCGAGGCGCCGAAACTCGTCCATCATGTTCTTGTCGATGTTGTCTCTGTGGTAGAATCGGTAGTCTCCGTCAGCTTTGGTGAGGTAAAGGTTGTTGACATTGGTGCACCGGCTAAAAGCAATGTACACGCCCTCCTCTTCGCAGCTTTGTCTTCTCGTTCTTCTTCTTCTTCGGCGGTTCCCCTACGGGAAGATGACGGTGGTTGAACGCGAACCTATCTCGTGATGGATTCTTTGGTTGGCCGATCCCTAGGAGCATCCTGCCACAATTAGCATCAGAGGTGCTGCAGACGGGGCTGGTTGAGCTGCAAGGCGCGTGGCGCTTTCCGCCACAGCTTTCCCACGGGAACTTCAGCGTCTCCCTCTAAAGTTTTCAGTTTGTCGTTTCCGTTGACGTTCAACTTCGCGTGCCTTCGTTGTATCAGTAGCTTCTTGACGTAGTTTGAATGAGTCAAGGATATAAGGCGCGTTCGTAGCACTTGCTCCTGTCCCGGATTTGTAGCGTAGTGGGAAAAGCACCGCGTACTTCCCGTTGCGGCCAGGGAGTCGTGGGATCGAAACCGGGCGCCGCTAACTATTTCTTTTTTTTATAGAGTAGTATCGCGGAGCTGTGGGTGTAAGGAGGAGAGTTGCGCATGCGCAGTGAGCGTGTGGACGGCGCCACCATCAACGACGGAAGACCAGGCGAGCCTAAGAAATGCTCCGCATTTAAAAGACGTGTGGAGCGGGCACCAATCTGAGTGATTACCTCGCCACCCGCACGCATTCCACCCACATAACTGAGGATGCAGGGCACAACCTTCTTCAGAATCCAGAGAGGATTATATCGAGCGACGAGTCGTACGAGGTATTCATGATGATTGCGTTTAACGAGCTCGTCGACGGCATTAAGTACTTTATTTCGGAGGCCTCGAAGACTGACAGTACCACTTTCATTAAGAATATGTGCAACCGATTGTCCACGTTTCAGCCGGCGTGATGTCACGAAAACGTTTCACCAAGGGTGTGTCAAAATACAGCTGCTTGTAGCCTTTTATTACGGTCTTCAAGGCACCGACATTAAAGATTCCAAACGAGTTGGCGATGTTCCGATACATGAAGGTTTTTCCCAAGACGTCGTGTGGCAGACTTCGGCTGAAACAGGTGGCTCTTGGTATTGAAGGTGTGCAAGTTCTACGTCAGCAGAAACAGCTTGATAAGCACAGAGTAGGCCAAATGCACCAGATATTCATCCGCAGAATAATGTTAGTCCAGCCAGCCGGCGATGTTGTGATGCGAACTTGTTCCCCAGAGCACTGGACATAGCGGGAAAAGGACAGTAAACGTCTATTTGTTCAGCCATTTATCCCGCTACTCAAGTTCGTTGCTGCAAGTTTTGTTGAGGGCGGAAAACCATTCTTGGCCAACCTTGTTTTAGATCTTGGCGTAGGTGCTGGCTTAGTAGAGCTCATATGTAAGTACCACATCCTGGTCGTAGTCGGCATCAGGGCGCTGTGCGTGGCCTCTACCGCAGCCACCATTACCTCCACGTCCATTGTAGCTGCCGGGACCATACACAGCATTCCCCGAATGCGAGGTAGTAATGGAGCCGAAGAGCCGGTAGCGCAATCGCTGCGCTAATCATGGCCCTATTGATCGAGCACCCCGAATGAGCTGGTCCCTGTGCCTCTGCACTCGCGCCGCCCTGCTTTGTTTTCTCAATATCATACTCAACGCCCTCCCACGCCGCAATAGTGTGCTGGCCAGCGCTATAAAACAAAGGTGCTTAAATCAAATGAAAATATACAATAATGGGGCACACATTATACTGCACGAGAAATTGTACTGCAGAGAATCAGGCCGACGCAACTCTGGCACCCTGTCATCAAGAATACGCTGTCCTGAAAAAAATTCCAATCACAACCACCACGCCTCCAAAAGGAATACACCAACCGCGGACAACTGCACACTAGGTATAGACTCGTCGTACTCCACCGGAAGTACGACGAGTTCCTATGGCTGCTGGAAAAAGACCACGCAGAAATTTACTCGTTTATCACCGGTACGAAATGAGCTTGCGATGTCTCCATAAGTTGTGTGGGTGTTGGAATGCTACACAAAATGCATGACATCAGGCCTGAGCGACGCACAACGAAATTTTCAGGAGCAGGAGGCCCGAAGAGAACTGGAGGGGCGAGACTGGTGTTCGAAGCCGAACATGCGGTGTTTGACTTCGCAAGCGGGACTCAATATGTCATAGCCTAGTCGAAGGTGTGATGCAATTATTGCCCCCTTGTTCTGAGTGCCGGCACTGCAAAAGTCATGTGCCGGTAGCCAGGGGCCGTTCCTGACGTCTTCCGGTTTATCTGACAGCCCTGTGAGGGATTTGTGAGGGTTTGTGGCTTACCCACAGAACCATTCTGAGCTGGCGGTGCTAGGTTAGAACGCTTGGACATTTCTTCTCTTACACAGGACTGTTGGTGGCGCGAAAGATATGCATGGTGCTATTTGGCTCTAATGACTCGTGCACGTGTTTCGAATATGTCGGTCTTAGGTGGTGTTTAAAATCTCGGAGCATGATAATTCGACCTAACAAGGTTCGTGTCGCGCTGCTCTGATCTAGTCTTCCAGCAGCAGCTCTTAGGTCCGGCCGACACTTTCATTTGTGTCACTAGGTTTACCAGTGTGGTGAACGACCAGTCGAACTGAGAGGTCTGAACATGTGAATGCAGAATAGTGCTGCCCTCAATGGCCGAGTGTGACATCTTCGGGCGGCCCATATGAAACCTTCTTAGCCCTGCTGCTTTCAATAAAGTATATACAGCCTGCTTTGCGGTTTGATGGCTGATGGGGCGTGAAAAATGCGCCGTCCATCTGAACAACGTCTCCGAGACATCGAGATAAGGGGTGAAGCACCAGATCCTTCCGAAAGAGACATTCCAGTAGATATCAGAACCGATACAAATGCTAACTCTTTTCTCCAAAAATGCATCTAACGAGTGTAGGTCTGTCGCGGCAAGACCTCGGCCCTCCATTGAGAAGAGAAGCATATCGTCGAAGCGTGGACTGGTGATAAAAATTACTAGTGGCTTATTAGCTCGGCTATGCCAGGATATTAGGTTTCTGGTTGTTTAGGATTAGCTAATTATCATGCTTACTACTGATAAAACGATTTCCAATGAAATCCAATCCAATACAGTCCAGTCAAATTCAGTCCAGCCCGGTGCAGTCCAGTGCAGTCACTGCTCCTCGCGCATGCGCAGCGCGGCTGTCCAGGAGCACCGCGAAACGGCTATCCAGTGGCTCCGGCACAGCTTCAGACTTGGCTACTCCGCAACGGAGAAGCACAGCTAAACATGCGCCGGCGCCCGTGCGTCTGCCGCGGCTATGACGTCACTCCTCTGGAATGCATAGGCCGGCGAATAGGCAGACCCGATACTCTACACACCCGTACTCTAATTGGATTGGATTTTCCATCCAATCCAATACAATCCAATTTAATCCAATCCAATTCAATAAAAATCCCATCAAAGCGAAGCCAAGCCAAGCCAGGCCAAGTCAAGCCAATCCAGTCCAATTTAATCCAATGCTTCTCGCGCTTGCGCACGACGGCCCTTGAAGGTTCACGCGGAACTATTGAACCCCGACCAGTGTAGCTTACGCTACAAAACCAACTCTCTGGTGCGGGTACTCCTTGGACGTCGATCGTGACGACCGTGTCGTAGTGTTGACGCTTCAGAGTCGCAAAGACGAGCTTGCACTGCGTGATATCCTTTCGACGGTTCCCTCCGAGCGTCATCAGGCAGAGCAGCTAGGCTCCCTTGATGAGGAGAGGCAAGAGCGCGGTAAACACCTTGGCGAATGAACGTGCACTGGCTGCATGTGTCCAGAAGGACGCTTAGGAACAGCTGACCTGTATGTTCCTTCGTGCAGGCGCGTTAAGTGTGCACGAATACGGGGCGAGCATGGTGGTTCTGGCCAATGCGAAGCAGTCAAAGTCCATCCCGAGCATGTACCGCAATCAAGCCTCTTCGGTTTACGGCACAGACAAGCTTGGCGTGACGCAGGAAATGCAAAACCTTGTGGCTTCCAACTTTTTCTTCTCGAATGCTTCTAGAAAAACTGTGCATGTGGAGGAAGGGGCGGGCAGCCAAGACCTGTTCTGATGAGTGCTTTAATAAAAAATCGTAATCATGATGATTGTGATTGACACGAGCAAGTTGGGGCGTCATCTTTTCAACATCCTCGGCCGCGCGAAGATGGCTACAAGTTAGTCCATGTGTTTAGAGTCCATGTTAGGGAAGCAGTCCAGGTGGCGTGCAGACCTCATTCATGTCCGTAGAAGCAAACGGTGTTGCGCATCGCCGTGTCTACAACAAGCGATGATAACTGTGCTCCTTACTACAACGAAGCGTGGAAGTGTTGCCTGGGTGAGCAGACGCTGAACTTTCCGCGTAGACGGGAGTCCTCGAACCGACGAATTGACCACTGCTTCTCGGTCCAAAACTCTTTGTTCGCCAGGGGGACTTTTTGTTCTTCACTTAAGTTTTCTTTTTTCGTTGTCTGCTCCATTCTGCAGACTTTTTTAAAATAAAAAGCACTTTCTCCCTTTCTCCTGTTCCGCTTTAATCTCTCCTGTGTCCTTGCTCTGTTCGCGACTCGGTATATCCTATACATATTGACCCACCGCATCCGTTGGTGCCGCTTGCATCTTAAATGTGTCACGCTGCAAAAGTAACAGCTCCTGAATTTCCTCTATTCCGGCGTGGTTGTTCCTTTTCTGCCTTTCTCGTGATATCTCGCAGATTTCATAGGTCGAATATTTCAGGGAAAGTGGACGCTTGCCGACAATCCGGAAGCCTGCTTCCTCTTCCCGCTTTCTCTTCAGATTCCCAATTGATGTCTCCATGCAAGTTCTCATTGTCGATAATAAATGCCTTTTTAACAGGACATGTTTACATAGTTGTTTCTGATGTCAGTGGTGGTGGGAGTCGTCAACCATTATTTCTGTTTGTGCTGTTCTCACTGTATTCCGAATAACTCCTGTTTCTCTTGAGCAGTTTTAATTAGTCAGATGCCACGTGGGAAACACAGAAACCAAGAGAATTGTTCTTTATGGCTGATATACCTTCAGAATTCAAGTGTCGTTTGTACGGGGCTTCATGTTTTTGGGTTACCAGATTAATATTTACGTTTGTGGTTTCCCTATTTTCCCGGTGCTCTCTGATCTCTCACCTCATTCGCGTTTTAGTGGCCACAATGAGAGCTTGCCGGTTAGTTCTCCCCTCGGTTTGTTTTATTTCCAGTTCAACTTTTGCAGATATGACCGTGGCCACAAAATCAAATGCACCGAACATCTTCCATTCCAGCTTCTTAATGTCCACGGTATTTTCTACTTGTCGGGTACGGTCAAGAAATTGTTTTGCTCAGTTAGAGTGTTTAGAAGATCACTCAACTCACGCATAGATGGTTCCTACAGGAGCAGAAAGTCGTCAAGCTTACCGATCACATCTGTAAGTCACTCCCAGGTGATCCGCAGGCTTTGGATGAGGACCTCCATGGCCGAGTGAAGCGTCACGCATTTCGATATTGCTGAAAATCAGGCTCATGGGGCAGATGTCGACGTCATCGCACGGGGAGTTACGGAGCTACGGAGGTACATTTCGTAAGTCCGCAAAGGTGTAGGACGAATGGGTACGGTTGGCTTCCTCTTCTTCTAAAGCCGGCCCCCAGCTTTATCGACGGATTCGTCGAAACGGCGGCTTCATTGTTGTTCTCCGGAGGTGAGAAGGCGGTCGAAGGTAAGCCAAAATCTGCTCGGTGTCGTTCACCTCTGGAGGGTCCTTGCTCCCAGGTTTCTTGCACCAAAAATGTGCAGGAAGGGACGGGCCGCCAAGACCCGTTCTGATGAGTGCTTAATTAGGACATGGTAATCATAATGACTCTGATGGGCACAAGGGAGGCGAGCCGCCATCTCTTTCAGCAGTACACTCGGCGAGTTCAGCGAGAAAAAAACAGAGAGGACTACCGTCCCACAGTTTGGGTTCCGGCACGCAAGAGCCCATGTGCCGACGCAGTGGGAAAGCACTTTCGGGTGGTTTATTGGGGTGGGGTGGCGGCGGGCAAGATCTATCAAAGGGGCTGAGCTGAGGAACACAGGGCGATGAAACAGCCCTTTGTTGCGGACGTCTATTTCAATGCACAGGAAATCTGAAACACACCGCACTTCTATCGCTCACTCCAACGCGCCCATAACCCCATTCGAAGTACCTGCTGGACACAACTCCTTGACCCTCTGCCCGTCATGAAGACCTAGCAATAGGACTTCATTCGCAGGCCCCAAAGAAGTTTTTCCAATCCAATCCTCTGCCCGTAGGAGATTCAAAGGTCGGCTGATAGGCCCTTCATCATTACACGAGGAAGGGGAACCGATTCCTCGATTGACCCGACCTCTCGGCCTTCCGCTGCATCTGCATAGAAGACCTGGTCATAAAGGCCTCGGAGTCTCCCGACGTCAGCCAGTTCCGCTGAAGGTTAAGGCGAGCAGGCTCTTAACGTTTTCAGGAACGAGCATATCCGGTATGGCCAATTTCGACAAGGGGTGTACAGTGAGCGTACAAACAAGAAAACTGAAAAATATGGGCGCTTATACCTGCGTTGTGGTTGGCCTCTTCGAGTCGGGTGCCTGCTGCCGCTTTCATCGCATTGTCAATCAAACGGAATGTCAGGCATCTCAATTTTTCTTTTCAAGGCAAGGTCAGATTCCCATCAATGGTCCCGTTAGAACTGTCCAAAAATCATGCCAGATCCGCAGGTTGCCAGACAATACAATGATCTTCAGCTTGGGAAGCGCAGCAAAGCGAGTACCGGGAGAAAGAGCGGTACCTTCAGCTGCTACAGGTTAGCTTCAGAGGCCTCGTTCGGGTGATCTGTCGTTCCAAGTTCCCCAATGGAGGGGCGGGAAGAAACTGTGGATTTTGGCACACACTCCACTCGCGTAAAAATTTCAGAGAGCTTCGCGTCGTACTCCCAGGGGTCAGTCACATGGGAATTGACGTCTTCATCCTAAAGGCCATCTGGACCTGGGAATGCAAGGCTCATTTCATAATAGATCGTGTTGATGAAATTTAGTGGCCGCGGACAGCAAGGACAGGCGTGGCCAGATTCAATAGCATGAACTGGATGGTTGCAATGCTTTTTCCTATAGTGGCCCTAACCGCACCAATGTGGCGTCAGAGCCTGTTCGTGACGAAGCAAGAAGCGGAGGCAGCCAGCTGAGTGGCCTCGTCACTTGTCCATGCGGCCGGGAGTGTTACGTGACAAGGCCCCCCTCCCCCCCCCCCCCCCCCAGCCAGCTGATTTCAAGGGAGTTCGGTGCCTAACATATCTCGAAGTCTGCGGAGTGTCAAGTTTTTGCTACTCACGGCGTCGTTATTCTTGGCTACGGTACCAGAGTGTCGCGAAAATGACGTAGAAAGGCAGCCTGCCAGCCGATCACCCGTTCACACCAGTGATCAGGCAACACCTCTCGAGTATGCAGACCGAGTTGGGCCTGTGCCGCCGTCCCCATGCAGCCTTGGTTCGTTTATTCATTGTCATACTCAAGAAGTACAACTGTGTGGTTGCACAGGGGTAGCTATGCTTCGTTGGTAGCTTCGTTGGGGTAGTTTATAATTTTAGCTAAAAAATTATGGCTTTTTGAGAGTGTGATATGAACATGATGTGGTCATCATATGTGGTCAGAGCGAACGAGGCGACTTGTTCTGCAGTCTCGGAGATTGTATGGAATAGTGAAAAAGGAAGAGGGATGTGTAAAACTTCTGTATTTGACATTTCTACTTTCTCGCATAAATTGTCTTGTCAACGGTTTCAATAGCTTAGTGTTAAAATGGTTTATGCAAACCAGAGGAAAGACAAACCCACCCAGTTGTGTTTTTTTATTCTTTTTCAATGTCAGATACCGTTATCTTGCTTTCAAATGCATTTATACTCACACAGCCTATCAGCTTTCACAAATTTAAATTGAGGCAATACGGCATTGAATGTGAATAGCGAGATTATATCTAGATAACTTCGTTGCAGACAACATCATTTTGCGTCCACTGGGTGAACCGCGGTTGCTAATTGACCTTATTGCTAATTGGCCACAGTTGCTAATTGGCCACAGTGACATGCTTTTTTATTTACCTGTCACAATAACTGCAAGATTGGCGGTATTTTTAAATCGGTACCCCTTGTTTCGTTATTTCCACCTTGAGGCTTTCCTGTATTGGGTGCTTTTCAGACAGTGTCTGCACTTCAAGATACGTTATAAAGCGTGTAAGCATACACCCTTGTATTGTAGGCGACGCAGGATACTACGACGAAGACGGTCGGCTGTACTTCGCTGAGCGGTTGAAGCAGCTGATCAAGTGTATGAACAACCAGGTGGTTCCCAGAGAGCTGGAAGAGCTGCTGCTCCGGGCGCACGAGGACGATATTGCCCAGGTGTCGATCTTGGGACTGCCGCAGGGCGAGTACGGCGAGGTGGCCGCCGCGGCCATTGTTCTCACAGAGAAGGGCAGGCAAAAGGATCCATTGGACCTCGCTGATAGGATTAAGGCCACTGTTAGAGGTAAAGCACTATATGTATTCTATTTGAGTGCGGATTATCTTCATACGCAACGTATCGTAACTTCGATAATAAAATGAAATTCACTCCTGATCTCTAAGAAAATGTTTTCTAAGATGCCTTCGTACCTATGCCCCGTTGTCAGCGTTGACAGATAGACGTAATCCTTGCCCAAAAGATTCAGCTATCGGACATCAGATCACTCCATGCCCTCCATCACTCCTGAAGGTCGCATTAGTAACCACTAGTGTGTTTTAGAGCAATTACCGGACTTCTGGTTTACTAGAGATGCAGATGTATTTCACACCATCACTAGCGGTACCCAAATTTAAGTGCGTCATTAAAACTGGGCGAATTGGCAGAAATCAGCAGGAGACCTGCTTGTCGCCTTCAAGATTCGGGTATAATTGCTTCATGTTTTTGTATAACAAGGGCGCACGCACTTGGAAGACATGTACTATGATGAGAACACGTGGATAACTGGTGCGTGTGCGTATTCGCCTGCAGATTCGGCCACAGCGTTTAACCATAATGAATGGTGCAAAATTGTGTCAAAACAAGAACGTTCCCTAATGTTCCTTTGCTAGAATTGTTTCTGTTGTGTTGCAAAGTTTAACAGTCAGGATCGCGGGTATATCTATGAAGACAAATGCAGCCCCAAACCTACGAAAGAAAGTTGCCGAAAGGATAACAATGTTTACCACTTCGAAATAAAGGTCTGCAAGTATTGCTGTTCGCGTAATGGTAATGGCGCATTATTTTTTTTGTCGCTGCACCTCGATTACAATTGCGATATTCTAAATGTGGAAGGAAAGGTAAAAGTGAATCTTCGACATAGACCGGAAAAGATGATCTATACTCTATACTAGAGGTGGTTGAGTTATTGATCGGGGAGGCCAGTGAATGAGAGTATAACAACGGGTATGAGACATAAGACACTTGCAAATTTTACCTGAATCCCGAGACGCATAAGCTGGTGCTGTTTAGGGCAAAATATGAACTAGTTTGCAGAAATTGATAAGCATTTTTCATAACAATAAGAATTATTACTTAAATAAGTGTTAAACGGATAAGGAAGCACCAGCCAAAAACCGCCGGTAACATGTTCATAAACTTTGGGTACAACATTTTTCGTCTTCTGCAGCAACAGTGTATGGCGTCTGCGTACGAGTTGACAAAATACACTATGCGGAGCAAACTTTCTCGGGCCTGCCTTGTTGCTCTCAAGATAATTGTTCACTTTTCGCTTGTTATACTTTCAATTTATTTATCAAAGTGTAATTTTTTTATGTAGTGTAACTAAAGAGGCATTTTATGAAGCCCTTAAAACATTGGGAACGTGCCCCTAAATTTAAAAACTATCCACAACATTAGGATAAGCATTGATATCACGTCTTACCATTGTAATTTTGAAAATACCGCGCGCCAACTTAGAGATTTATGAGGACGAGACCGTAAAATATGCTTTTGGGCATTCTGAAGGGCAACATGACCAAGCAAAAAACATTGGATATATCAGGGAGCTAAACACATTTTCGGGCAATTCGTAAAAGCAAGTACGTTAACCGAAATTTCTATTCATCTCATCTGTTGTTTGTTAGGTGGAAACCCTGTAAAACAGATTTTAGATTTTGTATGAGTTACCCACATCAGCAAAAACTTGCACCACGAGTTTCGCTGGGTGCTGGCTTCATCTGTAAGGCGTTTGTCCCCCGTTAGCGGTGTAAATTAAATATACCTATCCATGGCCTTTTAGCAGCGTTATGTTACCAATTATACAAATTAATTTCTGTGAAATTGTATAGGCAACACTTGCCCGCATAACACAATCCGACATTTCGAACAGCTGAACATACATTGAGGGATCGGTTGAAACGAAGATTTAGCCCGACAGCGGCTAGTTAGGGCGATACCGTGAAACTACTATTTATGCATTTGTACGGCGCATATATATATAAACAAAAACAAGTTGTATATTCTGACGCTCAAGCGAACTAATCGGGGAATTCTGGTAATGCAATTTTCTTCTTTTCCATCATTGTGGGTCTGGTTCCTCAACATCCAGCATTACTGACCCGCTACGCCACGACAGAAATGTACTACCTAAATTTGTCGCAACTTCAAGCAGTTTCGGCTGGTAGGGCATAAATCAGTCGGTTGGCTGATAAGTCCATCCGGCGTTCACTTTTTTTTATATATTTAAAAAAGTTGTAAGAAAACTTGGATTAGAAAACCTAAGAATTGTGCACCCGGCGTCTCTCCTCCATGGTGAGCAATTTGATTGAAGACCCCACTCGAATTCAGCAATCGGCTCTAGCGTTCATCGGTGCTCGAACCATCACCGGCTCCCGAGCGACGCGTCAGCCTTTTATTGTATAAATTTAGTATATGTGACAAGCCCTCAAGTATCCCCTCTTTACGGTGGACATTTCCTTTTTGGTCTTTTGTGATAATAGCGTTCATTCTTTGCGGGTATCTACCCGGTATAGTAGGACTCCTATCACTACAACGAAGTCACGTTCATACTCACGGTACTTGAATTCTGTAGAAAAGTCATTTAAATAAAAATCTATTCCACTACCCTGATCAGCAATAGAGAGAGAGGAAATCGCTGCGCCCACTAAAAAATATTTAGAGAATATACTTTGTTTTGGCATCTGGGAGCTTGTAATCGTCGCGAGAACCCGCAAGAAACGATGACGTTACGCCCTGTTACTGCGCCTTTAAACCGCTCGCCACACGTAAATTTCCAGCGAGCCAGCGTAATTTTTAAACAGTCTCGGTTTGAAGTCAAAGTTCATAAGGCTTCGAGCTGCACGCCAAAGTTCGACCTTGACAAATTGCTCCTCTGAGCGGACCCTGCGCCGACATTTCAAGCTTAAGCTCCTCGATGCCCGCAAGAACTTTGTACGGTAACCTTGGGACTGTTCCTCTTTTGTAGAGTATTTTTGTCAATTTTTGCCTTTACAAATATTACGTGGCTGTATTGGAAAATTTTGTTTCAGGGAAAGCGTCGTAGGCCAGGTGTCTCTCTAAATAATGTTTTGCTACATGAACGTCAATGAGAGCTAATTCGACATTTTCGGTTTTCTTCTTTCACACTTTCAGAGCGCCTCGCCATGTACAAACACCTTCACGGTGGTGTCTTCTTCCTGGACTCTTTTCCTACTACTGTTACCTCTAAAATAAATCGGGCAGCACTTACTCGTTTAATTGCGGACATGAGGTGAATAAAAACATTCCGGCAAAAGCCAATCATTCCATTGCGTAAAAATCTCGACACGTGAGAGTCTGCTGTGCAAATACGGCTAGAAGAAATTTCAGCGTGTGGCGAAACTAATGCTACGATCGATCTTCTGCAGTACCCAAGTAGGCACTAACACAAACTGTGCAGATGGACCTGGACCGTATAAATGACGATAATGATCTGTTGAAGGGTTTTATTGGCCAGTTTTGGCGCATAATTCTGTTTCTTATAAGGCCGCAGAAAAATATGACATTTTTTGATTATAGCTCACGCCCTTATCATAACGGTTGTAGGCAAACGCACTGGTATGTCTTGCCGGAACAAAAATTTCCTTCGACACAAGGCGTTTTCCGGATGCGTCTAATCATTTATAAGAAAAGAAATTTCATACCTGTTGTTTCTTCTCATTTTCGTTGCGCGATTTGTTTTGAAAATTATTATACACTGTTTCACTGAGTACCACAACGTGGCCTACCAACCTGTCAAAATTTGCTATAGATCACTTAAGTTTCGCCAAATGACCAAATGACCCAGTAGCTTAAACACAGTGTACTATTATTGTGTTCCCTCCGTGTACGTTTTTAGTATTCGTATGAACATTGACGTTCCTGCTGTAATTTTTCTTTTCTTTCTTGTACACGCTTGGCCGAATTCTCTGATATTATTCTTCGTCCAATCTGCTCAGGTACCACATCCCTCATTATTGCCCATGGGGCCATAGGGTATCTTGAATAAATAAACATAGAACACCATATACATGGCACTTCTTCTACAAATGAACGCCCCTGTAGCAGTTAAAAATTTATAAAATAAATAATAAAATGGCACATTTCCACAAAACCCCTAATAAATAAAAACACGGCCAACTCCAGCTTTCCTCAGAATTTTGTATGCCAGTGTCCTTGAACCAGGCAACAAAAATGTAAAAATCTTGCATACAATTTTCTTTGCACGGGAATTGCAGGCAGTAGAGGTCCCAAAGATTGGTTTTGGAGGGGCGATTTTTTGGCGGGGGGTGGCAGGAGGTGGGGGGGGGGCGAATAACAACCGCTCCCCTCCTTGCACCAGTTTTTTGGAGGAGGTAGTGATAACCATGCCGGCGAGCGCGCGTATGCGGCAACGCCGGCAAGTATAACATATTTTAAATCTTTGCATGCATTAGAAAGCTCAGAATAAATCCCCTTTTCACACTGGCATAAGCAAGAGGCGTGGTCTGACTCGCCATGCAGTTCGCCCCAAACTGCCGACATCAGTCCTCCAGTGACTTAATCAACACACCGGCTGCTGATGGCGCACGCTGCACTGCCTTGTCTCTCATGTCGCTGTTTCATGTCACATGTCATATCGTGTGGCCCAGGTGCGTGCAACCACGGCCAGCCTGGCTGTGTCCGCTAACTCTAGCGCACGCGTCCAGTCTGACAATGATGCAACGAAAACAGCGACATCAAAAGCGCCATTCTCTCATGGTGGCCGCCTTAGTGTTGAAGCCGAAACTAACATGAATAAACAAGGCTCAAAATAATTATTTATTTACCCTGCGGTCGGCCATGTAATGTTCCATTCTATGAATCTTGGGCTGGTAGGCAGCCATAGCAATGGGGAAAATGTATCACGAAAATTTAGTACCAGTACTTTTTAAAATATTTACATAGACACATGAACTGCATGCTAATGGCCCTTTCTTTGTACCATTCCTTCGATACAATAAAGTGTCACGTTCAGATTTGACAAGTTTGCAAGCTTAGTGATTCACATTGAACTTTTTGTTATCTTTCTTGACAAGGATTTAACCTATAGCCGCTCCTCACTGGCCTGGCTAATGTACAATGCTTAAGTTTCATGCACATACTGTACTTGGCGCAGTTTCATTTACTAAAGTGAAGCTTCCAGCCTCTCCCTGATGTATCTGTAATCCACCCAAAATGCATTCCAGGAAAGCCAACTTTTTCTGATGATGACGATTATGGGTGAAGTGACAAAACATTCAAACGCTTCCCATGATCTGAACTGAACCTGGGTCCTTCAAGTTATGAAGTTGAGGTCTATCCCATTGCGCCATTCCAGCACAGTCAAAGCAATTTGGATTTGCATGGACGCGGAAAATTACACAGAAAATGCTCACCTTCATCTAACGACAATGGTGGTACACTACAGAAGGGCATGGATAGCCTGCATCAGTAAAGCTCTAGAAAGCACAACTTCAGTACAGCAGACTGTACCAATAAGAAACACGTGCTCAGTAGTGGGCTGGTTAAATTGGTGTTGGACTTGGTTGTGGAAAGCTTCACATCCCACGTTTTGATCGTTCCCACAGATTGGCAGTTGATTTTTTTATTAAGTCTTCCCGTCAGTAACTAGGTCACCGAGACATATTTGGTTGTCATACTACCAGGGTGGTCTGCGAGCAGCCATGGTCTGTCTGCTGCTAACTTAGAATGTACCAGAAAACGACCCACTTCTGGAGGCATTCACCTACTTTACATGTGTACCCAGAAAGGATGTAGACCAAGGCTTGCCCTCCAGGCCCTGCACCAACATCGTAGGGGACAGGTCCCTACGATGTTGGTGCAGGGCGATATCCGGTGATATCCGATATCCGATATCAGGGCGATATCCGGCGATATCCAGTCTGAAGGTAATATCCGGTGGTCAGTTTGTGAACACATCGTGAGGCATGCGGGACTTCTGCAACGATGTTCGAGAGCAACGTTCTCCCACGGTCACTTAGCAGAACACTAGGGGCGCCATCCCGCAAGACGATGCTACGCAGAAAGAATCTGGCGCCATCTTCAGCACATTCAGTACGCAGGGGAGGCGTGTCAGAATAGCATGTCAGATGGTCCACAGCTGTCACGATTCAGCGGTAACCGGTAGGAGTTCGTGGTTGCGGCCAGTACAAATCAATCCCAACAACTTCAAGAAGTTAAGCGGGGAACGAGATAGGTTGTAGCTGTTCAGCCGGAGAATATGTAGGGCGATTTGCACGCTGTCAGGAGGTACAGGACACGACGTACTTGGATACGCATTGTGGACATGCCAGGCCAAAAGAAATGGGCTCGGATGCGGTCATACGTTTTCTGATGTTCGAAGTGGCCAGCGGCCGCATCGTCATGAAAGGCTTGTAAAATTTGCCGCTGCAGTTCCCGGGGTGCAACGGAAACTCGCTTTTCTCCAGTACGATGGTAATTTCGACGATGCAACACTCCATCGACAACACGAAATGTCTTTTGCTGGAGGCGCAAGAGTCTGTTTCGAGGCTGTGTTCTAACGCGTATTCGGTCGACTATGGTTTTACAAGAGTGGTTTTCTTCTTGGAGCTTCTCAAGCAAAAAACGTTCACAGTCCACAATGGAGCTGACAGTCCCTAGGGGCAAAGCTTCTGCCAGTGCTTAACGCAAGCGGTATGTGAAGGCGATAGCGGGAAACGCTATAAGCCGGCTCCATCGAGGTGTTTCTTGCCCGACTTGTATGTGACATTGAGGTCGTATTCTTGCAAACGAAACATCCATTGTCCAAGGCGCGCAGTAAGGTAATTTGAAGTCGATTATAAGCAGAGTGCGCGGTGATCGGTTAAAATGGTGAAATGGCGGCCGTATAAATATGGTCGAAATTTCCAGACAGCGAAATCGACGGCAAGGCATTCCTGTTATGTGATGCTGTAGATATTTTCGGCGGGCGTGGGAAAGCGACTGGAATAAGAAGCAGGCCGCTCTCTGAAGTGGTCATCTTGTTGGAGGAGAACAGCAGAAATTCCGGTCCCGCTGGCGTCGCTATGGAAAAGTGCGGGTCTTGTCTCGTCGAAGTGGCACAACACTGGGGGAGAAGTAGGCACATTTCGAAGAGCTTGAAAAATGTTTTCACAGTCGTCGGAGCAGGCGAAGGGTGAAGCAAGGGGAGAAAAACCGCGAATAAAATGGCGAAAGTAAGAGGCAAGGCCGAGCAAACTGCGGAGGGCGTTTTGCTGTAGCGGACGAGAAAAAAAAATTCCCCGCATTTCCCCGAGGGGAAGAATGTGAAAGTGCGAATGCACGAGTTGAATTTGCGCGGTTCGGTAATGTTCGCGAAAGAGAGATCCCACACACACACACACACAACTACAAAGAAAGAAAAATGCATTTATTCACAGACACCTATTTGTGTTGTCGTTGTACTTGATTGCTAGAGCGGATCTCAGCTTTGAAATTTCGTGTCAGTACTCCTTTAAGCAGGTACATTAGCCCTTCTCACGCACGATTCCTGGCCAATCCCCCACGTGGGTATGTGCCATGTCAGCAGGAACAACAACAAGAATGAGCCATGGGGGGGGGGGGGGGGGTTGTGGTTCGCGACGGGAAAATGAAAGGAAATTCACTGGGGATATTTTGAGCTCGGCAGGGAGCTCACCTGCATACAACCCAGTGCAGGGGAAGGGAAGTAGAGGGGGAGTGATAGGATAAGGTAGAAAGAGAGAGAGAGAGAGAGAGAAAGGTATAAAGAGAGCTGTCAGTCCTAGAACGCTGTCAGTCCGGGCACACCAGTCAATCACTGCACTCCGGGCTACAGCCGCTGCATGAGGCCGGTCGTCTTCAGGAAGTGAAGCAGACGAGTGAACACTTCCCGTTGGGTTGCCGCAGGTCCCTTCGGGAACAGAAGGTCCTCCATGTCGGCGCTAGGAAGGCCTCGACGCTGGAGCGCTCGGTGGAGCTCTGCTCTTGGGCCTGCGTGGTGGGGGCAGAAGCAGAGTAGGTGCTCGAGCGTCTCCAGTTCGGAACAGTCCGCACATGTAGGGGAGTCCTTGCGGCCGTGTCGGTGCAGACGCTCCGCCACATTGCAGCAAGCCATGGGGACGCGGCCAGGCAGCGCGCGCCCATCTCCCCCCGTTGCTAGGGAAGACGAGGAGCGCGCGCACCCGCAGCTGTTGCTATGCGGACTACGGCGGCGGACGATCCAGGCTCGCTTAAGAAGTGCATTCGCACTTAAAATTGAGCACAGCTGTTATTTCGTCTGGGTCTGTTTGGATGCCTTGTTTGCTAACAACATGGCCGAAGGCGTTGATGATTTTACCGGCAAAACGGCATTTCTTTGTGTGCAGTTGATATCCATCATTTGCTCAACATGTAAGTACTTCGTTCAAGCGCTCAAGATGTAGAGGAACAGTCGATGAGAAGATAGCAACATTACCCAAATAACATTAACATGTCTTTCATTTGAGTCTACGCAGCAGTATATCCATGAGACGCCCAAACGTAGCTGGGGCATTACATAATTCAAAATACATAACATCGAATCCATAAAGTCCGTCCGGGGTAGAAAATGCGATTTTTCCTTTGCCAGAATCATGCATCGGGACTTGCCATTAACCGGATCTGATGTCAATGCTCGAGAAATACTCCGAACCTTGTAAACAGTCCAAAGCGTCTTCTATTCAGGGCATGGTGTATACATCTTTTCGGGTAATTTTGTTAAGTGCACGATAGTCAACGCAGCAACGCACTACTCCGTCTTTTTTGAGAGCCACAAATACGAGCGATAACGGCGGGCTAGCTGAGGGGCGAATGATGTCGCGTTCAAGCATGTCCGAAACATGGTCCTCGATTATATTTCGCTCAGACGAAGATACACGATACGGACGGCAGCGGATGATACGAGAGCCACTCCTGAAAACGCGGTGGGGTGTTGCGGAAGTCTGCCGCACATTCGGTGAAAAGAAGTGAAAACAAGCTGCCTGTTTTTTGAAGCAAAGCTAGGAGAGACTGTACTTCTTTATGACTGAGGTCAGAGCTAATGGCTGCGACAAGAGTGGCCGATGACGATGCAGGATCAAAATGGCGCTGGCGTGTTGACAATGAGGAAATGGACATAACAGCCATTTTATTTATTTATTTATTTATTTATTTATTTATTTATTTTTTTATTTATTTATTTATTTATTTATTTATTTATTTGTTTATTTGTTTATTTATTTATTTATTTATTTATTTATTTATTATAACTCAAAGGCCGCGGTCGGGGTATTACATGAGGAATGCGCATAATTAGCAACAGATTAGTGATTCAACAACAGTCGAATAGATGTGGGTCGGGGTGGTGCACGGCGGTTTATGTAGGCAAGTGGTTCCCTTCGCGTGCAGCTGTAACAAAACAGGAGCGATGTTGAGCAGTAGTTTGTGCTGGCGGTGGATAAACGGCTCGGTGATGGTTTGCACGGCTGGACAATCTATGAACAGGCAAGATAGCTGGAATGTTAAAAGGAGCGTGGTAAAAATTTCTGAAAAAAACAGTCTAGATATATTATGACGTGATTATAGGTTGTTCAGGTGTCCACGAGCTTTTGGTTAGGAAACGCTGGAGTGATAAGAGTACTCAGAGTAGATAAACCTGGCTGCGCCATTTTTTCGAGATTCGCGTAAGTTAGATAGATTAGATTGATGAAGTTCCCAAACCGAGCATCCGTACTCTAATCTAGGGCGAACAAATCTGGTGTAAGCTAACAACTCCACTGATGAGGGAGGAAGTTTTAAATTCCTACGAAGTAAAGCCAGAGCACGATTAGCGGTGGATGCTACGTGAGTCGACCAAGTGAGGTTCTTGAGAATATTATGCCAAGGTATTAATAGGATTCTGATCTGGCTGTGAGCAGCACCTTCGGGGAGCAAGATCAGCTCTGAACTGACGTTCGTTGCAGCAAGTACTGCTGACACATTGAAAACCAAAAGCGGCAGGTGGGAATGACTACTCGTTTAGTAAGGAAGGAGCCTGCAGGAACGCCTAAGATGTCACCATCTTGAATTTTATCTGAGCAAATTGTCATTAACGCCTCTTGGCCAGGCAGCAAAACTATCAGCTTTTGCCGCAAAACCGAGGTGGCTCCGCATCATCAAATTTGGAAAAGTAGGCACACCTGAGTTCAACAGCCGGTAAATTGCAGGAAATGCCAGCGGACGCCGAAGACACTAAGTCCCACCACAGAATCAATTGGTGTGCACACGGAGTAAGCACTGCACAGGGAACGTGATGAAGGTTTTAATCTATCAATACTCGAACTTTACATTGCCCTGAGGGTTGCAGTATTGCTCCGTTAGCACCGCACAGTGAAGGACCGGCGTAAGGAGTTTTAACCTTGCGGACACGCGAACACAAATCTGCATGTATAAACGAAACGCTTGCAACAGTATCCAACAAGAGCATTTACGAAAATTCCTTCAACTAGAACAGACAAAATTTTGATGGGCTTTGAGGAGGACGTGTATTTTTCGGGTGACGCAGTTCACCTCCGGAAACTGCAGGCGCTAGAGTTCGGAGCGGTTGTCGGGACCGTGGGATGCCGGTCGAAGAAGAGACACGGACCGTGTATACCGTGACTGGTGATCGGCGGCGCGAGGGACGATTGGTCTGAGGCGGGTCAAGCGAGGCGGAGGGTGGCGATGAGCGTCACGGGGTTGATTCATAGACACGACGTTGTGAACTGTAATGATAGCCGACATCTCGATCAAACGGTGCGTACCCTCGTCGTTCCTCTTGCCTAAGGCGTCGGGGGCAGCGGGATGTGTCCCCGGATCCCGCAGTACTAGCAGCCATGTGGGTTTCTCGGGAAAGCCTGGCGAGGGGTTCGCACGTTGGTGTTAAATGACGCTGGTAAATGACATGGTGCGAACCGGGGATCCTGTGGCAGGGGCGGTCGCGATGCGATTTCCCGAGTAGGACGGGGTGCGAGTGGTAGCAACGGGGTGGCTTCGGCATCACACCCGTTATGAATGCCAGCTCCTCCTTCACAAGGTCGCGCAACTGAAGAGCTTCTGTGCGAAAGGGATCGCGTGGAGGAGACAGCTCTTCGCGGATTGTTTGGCGTACGCGGGCGCTTAGATCCATGTCCCCCCGTGGTCGCATAGCCAGAGCATCCGGTTGCAGACGGAGGGACTGCAGTTCTTCAGGCGCTGACAGGTTGCCCGAATATTGCTGATAGTCATAGGATTTCGAACTGTAAGGGCATTGAAGGCAAAGGGAGCTATGGCCTTCAGGATATGGCGAACCTTGTGGGCCTCCTGTGTGCTTGCATCCATACGGCGACAAAGTGCGAGAACCTCGTCTAAGTATGACGCATACGACTCCTCCGAGCGCTGAAGGTGACTGGCCAACTTCTTTTTCGCCATGTGCGAACGAGCGGTTGGCTGCTGAATATCTGGTGCCGGTGGCCCAGTCCGTGATCCGGTGGTAATTCTTACAAAACCATGTTTGTGCCATCATGTCCAAGGAAGACGCAAAGTTCTGTATCTTCGCCAAGTTATCCCAACGGTTAAACGCACTGACTCGGAACATTTTGATCCAGCCAGTCATCAACGTCTTATCGTGGAGCCCGGGGAAATGCGAAGGGTCGCGCTGGAGGCTGGTGATAACAAATTCCCGAGGCGCACGAAAGGAGGTGCCAGCGGGGCTTCTTCATCGCCGCTATAGGGAATCGTCTGCATGAATGGAGGTCCAGACGTGTACTTGTAAAGCGTTGAGGATGTTGTCAATGGCAACATCCACCACTTGTAAGTGCATTGAGTACTTGGTGAAGTAGTGCGTTTATTTTACGACACAGCCGTCTCCGAACCCGGTCCAGGAACGAAGGATGATGATGATTAGAATCGAAGTAAACAAAGCGTTGCTCGTAGTGCTCGATGATGGGGCTAATGTGGAAGTAAAATAAAAGAATTTCTACGGTTCGGAGCTTCGCGCTCAGAAATATATACAAGGTTAACGAAGTGAAGAGACTCCTGGTGTAGCCTTTATTAATAAGTACGAAGTGAAAACTTCGTAATAAAAATAAAACACATTTCCATTTTGTAACGAAATGAAAATGAAACACCAGTTGAAACTAACACATACTAAAGAGAAGGTATGTCAGGTTGCAAAAGTCCTTGATATTTCGTTGGATCGATGACGAGTGCCTCGAAGCTCGTAGTGTCAGCGCTGTAATTTGTTGGCTTGTTGACTTGGCCGTGAACGGGGAAGTACATTAACGCTGTCTCGACTAAGAGCAACTACTGCGCTCTTTGAAGAAGGCCTTCACTACCCGAGCTCATAACTGACCCATCCAGGCAGACGACGAGCTGCAGCATAGTGGAGTTCCAAGCCACGATGTCGTGCGATACCTGCTGGCCACATTCTGGCACAAATACGCTTCGTGCATGAAGCATTCTTCTTCCAACCTTGGGGAGGCGCATAAAGGTGCACGCAGTTGTTTCCGTTATCTCCTTGGAGCGCCAGCTGGTACTTTGAATCTTGGTATGAAAGCCGGTACCGTACTCAGTACTGTTTGTTTTGATTTTGCTTGATTTCACACTCCCGCCCTCATGTGTATTCCGAAATGTGCCAGCCTCTTCTGGCCCTGCCCCTCAATTCGTATCCTGTGACTGTCGCCTTGTCGCACGACCTGCTACAACATATGCAAAAGACACAGAAAACCAGGTCAATTGATTTACATTCAGCTTTGAAACCGGCGCAAAAAACGTGGCAAAACAAACGTAGTTTGAACGAGTCAGAAACATAGCGCCCCTCACAAAATTGTGTTGATGCTGACACAAATAGACATGCATAATCGGTACGTGGTGATTTGCATCAGATGTTTTTTTTCAATACTAGCATTTTTCGCGAGTGGAAGAGTGATAGCTGGCTAATGCTTTAGTCTCAGCGTTCTTGGATCCCGCGTTTCAACCATTAGTCTCGTTGTTTGCACATGATGCTCTTTGGCGGTCTGGTAGTAGGGTCATAACGATGTCCTTTGCCATTTTTTAAATAGCCTCTAACTTACACGTTATTTCTTAAGGTATGAATTCTCGGAATGCCACTAACATGATATTTGCTGCCGCACTTATGCTTCAAGAAGTGTAGAAGAAAAAAAACCCAAATACAACAAAATTGTGTAAACTTCGGAAATGTTAGCTTTTTAATATTTATGTTTGATAGTTCGCTGGCGCACCTTTCAACAAAATGAGTACACTATACTGATGTAATTCTTCTTGTGAATGTCTGGCTCTTCGGCTGTCTGACCAGCACTCCCCGCTGAATACTGGCCGATGACCTGGAAATAGTCGTCTAGACACACGAGTTTCTTTTTGCAGGGTCATTCGCTTGTTATTCAAAGGAAAGCCGAAAACGTGTGCTGGTACTTTTCATACGTGTTCGCTGAACTTGTATGGCCACAGCCACTGCTGCTCCATCTTCGTTGTTTATTGTTTTGTACGCAAACGCACAGGTGCTCTTGGTAATAAGGCGACTGACTATGGCAGCAAAGGATGTCATGCGAGGCACGTGGGATACAATCAAACGCATCTACGCTTTCAAAAATGACGCCTTAAGCGGTTTTGAAAAGAACGCGAAGGGTAAAGTTTACAAGCTCCGCGTACAAGCCTCAAAAAATGTTAACTTCTTTGTCGGGGTGTTCTTCGCCAAGAGTTGATCTTCTGTTCACACAGTCATACTGAGACAAAAATATTAGTATGTTTTCCCATACGTCCATATATCCCGTTGCATGGTTAATCGTTTTAGGTTTACCGCCTTTGTAATAATCTATTACTGCATCAGCTATACAGAATGCATTTCGATCATCTTAAAAAATAATCTCAGGGACACTTGCGAGAAGTCTTGCCGAAACATCCTTAATGTAGGCTGAGATATTTGAGGGTGAATCGTAGCGTTTTCAAAAGGTCTCAGCAAGAAAAACCTGATGTTCTCTGCAGTAAAATTTACTGTTGGACGAGATGGCCGGACTTGTTGAACTACTAATACCGAGAAACGGTACAAATGCAAGACAGACGGCAGCACGAGCGCGCGGACATGTTGAACTACTAATAGCGAGAAACGGTACAAATGCAAGACAGACGACAGGACGAGCGCGCTCTTCTTTTTTAATTTTACGGGAAATTCCCTGCCCCGTTATGCATGACCAGACGGTAATAATAGAAAATAAAGTCACAAAGCACGAAAGCGCTCCGTTAACTTAAAAAGTGTTACGTCCTGGGAACAATATCTAAAAATACAAGGATATGTCGCACCTGCGTACACCACGCATGCGGAAAGAAAGTTAATCTCTTTTAGAGAACGCAAATGACGCCTTGCTAATGCATTTGTACCTACCTGATCAATTCCGTGCGCTTCTATTATCGCTCGCGTAATTTGATTCCTCTTCTACCTTATCACTCCGGACATGTACTGCCCTGCGTTGGACACACAAGAATTGCGATGTACTTCCGGGGCATTGTTGTGATTTGTTAACCGCCGATATTGGAATCTGCTGTGTTGAGCGATGTTAGCTGACCAACAAGTTAGCAGAACGTAATAGACAATGCACTCATCGCATTAGACGTACGACAGACGATTATTGTTGTGCCATCCAATGTTCCCTGCACCTGTCTTCATGCTCGCCTTGGCAAAACTCGCCAGCTTCTAGGAAGCACTAAACGATGCCCTCGAATTGACATGGTTGGCGACGTTTTTCAATTCCTCAGAGAATACATCAACGTACACAACAACACACGTTGCCACTGACTTGCTTTCTCGAACGTTTGCTCACATTAGAAATATTTGGCATCTTAGAAATTACCAGATAGGACATTCCGAGTGACATTTTTACAGGAGAACTGTTCAGGCTGACGCCAGTCTGGTCGGCGTAGACCGAAAACCCCGAAGCCTAAAGAAACAGATCGGGGAAGGGAGATCCAAAGAATGGAACCCGGTCTTTTAGCCCATAAAACGAACCATTTCGTCACCCCACAAGCCCTCGAAGTGCGGGTTAGCAGCTTTAAAGAACTATAACATATGCAGCCAATTTGAAAGCAAAAGAACGCTTCCCGCGTTCGGAATGAAACCGAAGTTATGAAAACGGCGTGCATCCGATTTAGCTATCATTGCAATGCAGACGCAGAGCATTTCCTTCGGATTAGTAGCGCGGGCGTTGGCATTGGACATGGCCGCGGGTTCTCGTCAGTGCATACGTGGTCCAGTTTGGGAGAGATGTGAAAGCGTGCGGACAAAACTGTCCGGCTCATCCCGTCATGGAGAACTTTTAGCGAAAAGTTCGGAAATAAATGTGAGGTGATGACCAATGGAACGCAAACTTGGCTCCTGACTAAACGACTTGAAAGCAAGCTTAGGTAGGTTAAACGGGCCATGTAGCAAAAACCGATTGGAGTAACACTTAGAGACGGGAAACGTGCTTCCTGGATCATTGTTCACATAAAAAAGAAATTAACATACGAAGCCAACCCTGGAGGAAGAGGAATAAACATTTAATGGAGAACCCAACAACATCGATTGCTCAATTAAATGTTTATTCCTCCTCCTCCTAGGGCTGGCTTCATATTTAGGCGAAATGACACTCGGCGAAGTAACAGGGTGACAGAGTGGGAACCCAGAGCGGGTCTGGAAAAACGGGTAAGGGCATTAACTCGATTGAAGGGAATAAAACAAAAATTGGGAAACAAAGACTGAACTTGCTTCCCAATTGAGAAGAAAAGATTGAACATATACTTGAATAAGGAAACCTAGCAAAAATGAGTTATAATACGAGTGTGGAGCCTTTGCTACTTAACTGCTCATTCCGTCTTATTCCCACACACTATGTATTAAATACAAGCCTCCTTAACCCACATTCATTTTATTTTGAGGACCGTGCGAGAATTCAGTTGGCTGTAAATATAGTGCGAATGTATTTTGTATATGTACCAACATCTTTTGTTTTGTATATGTACATTGTATGTTCTTTAAAAGCTCATGTTCTTCTTGTATAGTCGGTGTATAAGCCTTCCTCGGCTGTGTATATGTGTGCGTTAATATTTATGTGTGTGTATACGTATGTATATATGTATATATATGTATATATATGCACATATTTATATATACTTGATGTTTGTTGAACACTTTAATTAGGAAGCTACGATTTGATGCGGCCGCAGTGCCGTTATATTTTGTTTGTGGAACCTAAAACTAGCCTCTGGCTATTGCGTCCAACACTGTTCTTGCGTATGTTGTTCTGTAAAAAAAATTAATAAAGCTTCAATCAATCAATCAATCAATCAATCAATCAATCAATCAATCAATCAATCAACTTGGGAAGCTCAGCAAAGGAAGTGTTGGAGGACGATGGGTGTGGCCTTCGTCCAGCAGTGTATTTATATAGGCTGATGATGATGCCAATGGCACCCCCTGACGCCAATGGCACCCCCTGATACGGGATACACCCCCCCCCCCGAATAACAAAGAAAAAATAACCCAGAATTTGAATTACGCGCCAGGACCGCACCAATAAAGGAATGCCACGCGGGAACCACGCGGCACCATGGCCAAATATTGTAGCGCACGGGACAGCCAATCAGAGAACGCCGCCAAGGATACCAAGAAGCATGGTCATCAAATATGAACAGCAAAAGGCAGACCGCCGATTGAGTGTGCCGCGATGGAGGACAGAGGGCTCATAAGCTGGGAGCACAAGGAGAAGAGGAAGATTCAAGAAACCAGGAGGCGCAACGACGACGCCAGCTTCAAGGAACGAGCCAGCGGGACGCGGCCACGCCATCGTATATGTCTACCAAGCCAGACAGGAGCGCGCCCCCCTCGTATCGGCTGCGGCGTCCATGTCGCACCACGACCCTACGCATTCGTGGCCCAAGCGGTGGTGGTAGGGCTCCTGCGGCCAGCATCTACGCTCCTTCGGCCTTTCCCTCGAGGGCGCCAAAGGGCTACCTTCGTTACGGGACGTACCTAAGGACCTGATTTGATTAATCGATTGTAGGGTTTAACACGCCGACGCAACGCGCGCGCCGTAGTGGAGGGCTCCGGATTAATTTTGACCACCTGGGGTTTTTTAACGTGCGCCGAAATCTCGTACACACAGGCGTTTTTGCTTTTCGCCTCCATCAGAAAAGCGGACGCCGCGGCCGGGAATCGAATCCGCGACCTTGTGCTCAGCAGCGCAACGCCTTAGCCACTGAGCCACCGCGGCGGGTGTACCTAAAAGCGGACGCCACCTAAAAGCGGACGCCGCGGACGGGAATCGAACCCGCGACCTTGTGCTCAGCAGCGCAACGCCTTAGCCACTGAGCCACCGGGGCGGGTGTACCCAGGTGGCGGCTGCCGCCGCGGGGCTAACCACCAACGAGCTACTTAGGGACACGCTGGGCCAGCCCCGTCCACACGACGACCGAGCGCAGGGACGGCGGCATCACCACGAGAAGACGTCTACCTCAGCGTCGCAACCACGCAAGGGTTGGACACGTCAGCGCGTTGATCAAGGTAGGCCAGCCCAGTTGGGACATGTAATATAGGACACAACTAGGGACTATTTGTTAAAGCGACTATAATTAATTAGTAAAGTGCGGGCAGGGGTCTCTCGATTGGGCTGTATGTGAACCGAATTGTAGCGACTTTTGCGTTTTATTGATTATGTGTGGCGTTATGTTCCGTAAGGGGTTTCATTATTGATCGGTTTGGGGCTGTTTGTAGCTAGTGTGGCTTGCTTTAGGTTTCTGCATGTGTGTGTATTAACTGTGTGTTAGTGAAAGCGGTCAATGGCTCTCCTGTGGCCATTTCTTTAAGCCGGTCAAGATACCTGACAACTCATCGCGTGACAAAAAAAACTTGGCGAGCCGGCCAAAGTAGATTTTATCCTTACCAAGGATACTTCTATCAGGCCCAGCCACATTTCTTACCAGCTGCGAGAATTGACTTTGGAAGGTAGTTGACGTTGGTCCGAAGTCGCGGTTAAGGAATTCCAATTTATAGATGAAGAGTGCCAAGCGCATGACAGATTGCATACAGATATAGAGGAATTTCAAAACAAGCTAGAACTAGAAAAATCCATGCGGCGCCTACTGCAAAATACTTTCTACGAACAAGGAGGGTGCGTTGAACGTGCCTTAGGTGAGCCCGAAGGCAAACGGACAACCGATGGCGATGAGTCGTGTGGGATAGAAAATACGCAGGTCGCAGATCACGATTACGCCGCGAGTAAAAAGGGAAACAAAGGAAATAACTGTTGATTTGGACAGCACACTGAATGAAATGCGCGTTCGAAGCGCGAGGCAGTGACCTGGCCGGGTGTCGCTCAACCTCACGCGAGATGGCTGGAGATGAGTGCACTGAGAACGCGCCAGGTGAGGACGGCTTTCTGACGCCCAATAGATCTACTTACTTAGTTGGTTATGCGACCTCAGAAATATTAACAAGTGAAGCTGGGGTGTTCGCGCTATACTAAGAAAAGCTAATAGCACCAGGACAGAACGGCTTTGTGGTTGTTCTTCAAAAATGCCCTTGTGTAAGGAGAATACCCTCATCACTGAAAACGGCAGGGCATGTGTCGAAGGTATTAAGGTGGGTACTTCGGAATTGGAAGCTATTACTGGAAGAAAACGTGTACAGCCACGTAACGAGCTTTATGGAAATCTAGAAGAGCGCCCTCAGACTGAGCTCTATCTTGGTGAAGAGCTAGAACTACAGCAGGGTTAGAGAGAGAGAGAGATACTCTTTATTACAGAGAAAGCAGAGAGGTTTTGCCACCATGAATTCGCCGACATACTACTCTGCGGGGAAGGGGGGAGAAGAAAACAAAGGATGTAGATGGAATAAGAGTAAAATACAATATAAGCATAAACATAAAAAGAAATGAACAAAAATAAAAAATGACTTGAGTTATGTTTAAGGGCACTGAGTAAAAACTTGACTGTACACGCTAGGGAGATGGCTACAATGTTGTAGCTACGCCAATTTTCTCGAGGTACTTAAATAGTGCAGACAGGGCTTTGCAATGGGAGGTTGGTGATTGGAATGGTTCAAGCATCTGCTTAGTGTTAATGGTTCAGGTTGGAGACATTCAAGTCTTTGCTGTAAATGGCACCTTGATTCAACATAACCAGAGCACTCTAGTAATATGCCGGGTTTGAGGGATGCAGTGTAAGTGCTAGTAATCCAAGGCAAAAAGGATTTGGGAGCTTTGAATAGGCAAGCACAATCTGCACGGAACCAAACTAAAGAGGGCACAGTAAGGCAGAATCGTCCAGCGGTAGTCCCGAAGCGGAATGCGTGAAGCAGAAAGAAAAATGTAGTCGTTCTCCCTTCCATGGGAACCGGCAAAACACGAAAGTGAAATGTGCCTTCACAGGAGCAGTTGAATGCTTAATACGCATCAATATGAGCTTGCACGTCACTATTTAAATTTCGTCGGTATGGCACCGTTAGACGCTTCAACGTTAGACTCTGGATTGCACGCGTAGACGCATTGCGTAAATTCGACTGAAAGCACAGGCGCCAGCAAACCGTCCGTGCGAACGAAACCAAACAGGTTGTCAGCGATACGCTGCAGCCGACCGTGCCACGAATGCGACATCCACAAGTCGACTTCTCCGCAGCTTACGCTGCGCATCCCCTGTACACATCGGGCTCGCCTCAAGGCACCAACTGTCGGCGCTCATTAGCGTCATGATGTACTACTTGCTTCGCCTCTCCTAGGTGGCAGCACCATTTGAAGGGAAGCCTTTAGGTATGTGTGTCTTCAAATTTACGCGTCTGTACATAGCGCAGACGGGAGCGCGTTTCGTACCTCCCTTTGCGGCGAAAGAGGTGTCTGGCTAGAATCCCGGCGCGCCGCGTCAATCGAAGTTTTCCTGGCGATGTCACTTCCGGGACAGATATGACGTCAGTTAGATCTTGGTGGACCCTGGCATAAAACATTAAAATAAAAATCTGTCGATCTGGACAAGTTGCCAGGTTTAGACACAGACCGGTACTAATGAGCAGACGATGGGCCAGGTGGAGGCAGGGTAATAACAAGTCCCAGAGTGAACAGGGCAAGCACTGTAGCTGACGAAAACCATGTGACGGGCAAAGTGGCTTGCTAGCTCGCAGTGGGAAAACAGCAGCTCGCAAGCGCAGAGTGACTGGTGAAATCGTAATTCGTTGCATTCTAGCGAAACATTTGAGCCATTCTACGTGCCAGAAGCACGCGAGAAAGGTTTACAATCTGGCGGGAGATGGGGACGATGAAGCTGACTGTCAATGAACCCGATCAAAAATATCAAGCTCACCTAGACAGACCGAGGCCTCATAGAAATGAAAAACAGTTTGGTTATTAAGGTATAGAATAACTGCGAAATTGTGCACAAGCAAAGTTGTTGTAAATGTACGAAGTGTACATTTCATTTCATTTCATTTCATTTCATTTATTATACCCTTAAGGGCCCGGAGGCATTACATAAGGGGGGGGGGATAACAGGGTTTGCAGGAGTACAATTGAACAAACAAAAAAAAACAAGAAGGTGAACAAGAAGGCAGGAAAATACAAACAAAGAATACCTTAAGTAAAAATTACAAAAAAATGTACAAAGGTAACAGTGAAGTCAGCAAACAGAATTCAAAAAGAAAAAAAAAGCAGTTGAAGCATCAATAGGACCATCAAGACAGAACAGTAGAATTACATCGTTAATGCATTATGCGAACGTCTTTTCAAGCTTATCTCTAAATTGCTTGTTATTGGTGCATGTGACGATGTCGGCGGGTAAAGCGTTCCATAGAGTAATAGCGTTAGGAAAAAATGACGAAGCATGAAATGATGTAGCGGAGAAGTGCATATTGATTAAGAGTTTCTAAATTTCAGCTGGACAGCCTGGACAGCCTGAAGGTGAAGATTTTGATCTTCAGTCCACATCACTTCTTCGCAGGCAGGGGGCATTCTTTCTTGTGTTTGATTCTTCCGGGTATGCGATGCAATTCCAGACGATATGTCCGGGGCTTGCGTAGCTTTGCGACACACCCTACAGGTGGTATCAGGGTATGTCTACGGGTGCATCTTGTGCTTTAGGTAGGGGCTCGGGACTGTCTTTGTTTGGAGTTGCATAAAGATGACCGCCTGCTCCCTACTCAATCCTTTGCAGGGCGGCGGAAGCGACTGTCTGGACCGTCGATAGGCCTCAGTAATTTCTCTGTAGGTAGTCGTTCGGTCTCATGCGCTGTGCCACAAATGCTCTCCGACCCCTTCGCTCGGCGCGGTTAGTGAGTTCACGCGCACGAGCGTGTGCGGCTTCATTGTGGTTCTCAGCACGGCCGACACCGTCCCTGCGTCTGCCGGAAACCACTTCATTCTTGTCTTCACCATTAGGCTTGGTTTTCTTCACAGTAGTTTCTCCGTTACGGGGCAAACTCTGCCTCTGGAGACGTTTTTTACAGCTTGACTCAGGACCGTTGTGCAGCCTGCATCTTTAAGGGCCAGCGCGATCGCCAGTTCCTCTGCTTCCTCGGGTCTGCCGCTTGCAGCGCTGGCCTCCACTCGGAGGTTGCTCTCGGCGTCACCCACCAGTACCACGAAATCCCGTTCGTTGCAGAATTCTGCTGCATCGGCGTAGCGGGCTACAGCGTCCCCGGCGTGAAGCTCCGCTAACGCCTTGGCCTCTGCACACCGCCGGCCCTCATTGTACTCCGGGTACATGTTGCGCGGGACTGCATCCACCTGTATTTTGTCCCTGGTGTCGAACGTAGCTGCGTCTTGGTACCCTGCTACCCTGCTGTGGGAGTTGTAGCCCAGCTTGTCCAGGATTCTTCTGCCGGCTTTGCTTATGATTAGGCTGGCGATCGTGTGGGAAGAATACAGGCCAACTCCAAAGCTCCATTGAAAGTGTACGGTAAAGCCGAAGGGACGGTTTACACGCGCGTAGCAAGCTCTAGCCATAACGGAGCAATAAGATAAATGTCTCACCAGCGCAACCATCACCAAAGCTACAGCTCAGATATGTAAAGAAGTGACCCTAGTGCTAGCCATCACCCAGATCAAGGTAATGACCATAGTTTCTGACTCGGAACAGGGCTGCGGAAGATTTACTTCGGAATCGGTGACTCCCACAGCATACAGCCCCCTGAGCACCAACTCCCCGAACCGGCCCGTCATGATAGTCTCGGCGTCGGCACACTTCTCGTTCGTGGGCAACGAATTTTCCCACGCGACGGACTGCGCACACCCCAGCCACGCCCTGGAAATAGAAAGAGACCCGATCTCTGTTGTAACTTACCGTAACATTACCCAGAATTACCAGCCAGAACGACCCACCAGCACATCCGCAATTAGGTAAAAAGCAAGGCTCAACACTTCCCTTAATTTAAACAAACACGTTTCCTCACGCAGACCGGCAGCATATGCAGTTCCCAATAAGCACCCACCTCAATGCAAGTTCCGCGGAAAATCGTGCTCCCAGTACTCGCGCTCCATTCCCAGTAGTCTGGGAATGGAGCGGCAACCCAGACTTGACACCTCCTTTCTCCAACCCCAACCTGGATCAGTGGGACACAGCGTTGCCCAGGGCACACATCGCCGACCAGATCGGGCTGACGGAGAGGACAGAACGTGCAAAGACGACGCTTGGAGTACGGGACTAGGAATCCGTCCCCACGCATATAAATGCTCAATAAAAGTTTGTCTCTCTCTCTTTCCGCATTTTTTGGAACAGCGGACAGAATAAATTGTTTACAGAAATAGCTTCGTTGTTAAAAAAGTTTTAAATGCAGAGCATTTCAGTAACTCACGATGTCACCCGCGTTGACGTCCGTAGTCCGCACCGTCATTGTCCCTACTATATAAAAAAATACTATCCGGCGCCCGGTTTCGATCCCTCGACCCTGCGGGCGGAACGCAATGTACATGGTGCTCTACCGACTGCGCCACAAAGCCGACACAGAATGGGACTCTACGAACGCGCCATATATCGTTGACTCATTGAAATTACTGTTGACGAGGGCTCTCTCGTAAGCAGTTGCCACAATTGCAACAACATTAACGTAACGCAAACTACTTAACGTCGTGCGCCCCTGGAAATGCTCTGATTTGATCGTGCCTCTCGCCAGGGGGATGTTTCACTGCGTCTTCTGTCGGTCGCGGGACACGTGGCGCCATCTGCCGGAGGCGCGGCACAACTCGTAGCACTTTGAAAATATGCGGAGCCAGCCAGCTGTGTGTGTGCGTGCCGCACTTGTATAAATGGCGAGTGCATTGGCTGTACACAGAGCAAAGCATTCGTGCAAGTAAGCCGTTGCAGTCAGTCAGTCAGTCAGTCAGTCAGTTAGTTAGTTTACAACTCTTCGCACTTGATCTCACCCCCCCGCTCTCGGCGCATGCGCCACGTTTTCTTCGCCTTCGGTCACCTCATCGGCTATTAACTCTTCAACTCGTGCGCATCATGGGCACCCCAGACGTACCTCGCTTTCTTCTTTTATTCTTCTTTGCAATACCAAAAAACTATTCAGAGGCACTTTTTGGCGATGTACACGACGCAACAAACTTGAAAGTAAAGAAAACTGATAAGTTATATTTGTGATCACGCTGTTGTTCAGTGCCCTTCGTACGCCTTTCTAGCTACACTTTTAATTTATCTTCCCGGCTCGTTGTTGCGCTTATCTACGCCCGCGTCTTCACCTTAAATAGGGAACCTGGTGCATTTGTGCTGTACCCTAGCTTAATTTCAATATTTGGAATAGCATAATTTGTGTTCACGTAGTTCCCTCTAAAAGGTAAAACAAAGCGCCGACATTCCATTCCCTAGGGTGTACAAGGCAACCGTCGCTGTTGCTTAGTGCCCTTACTACACGTTTCTTGCTAGTCATTTTATCAACTGTAAAACAACTCCACTGTTCCACTATAGTAGCCTAGCGGCAGAATCGTGAGTTCAAAGGGAACAGTCTGGTTTCCAGCACCAGCAATGGCAATTTTTTTTTCAAATCCTCTAACTTTTATAATATAAAATGTACTCTTAACTTCATTGCACGCGATGTTTCGCGAATAAGGCTAGTTTTATGTCTGATATTTGAACATTTAATTATGTTCTGCATACCACCCGTTCTGCTGAGCTTGAAGGTACTCCGAAGCACAATATAGCCGTGCAGCGTTAACACCTCGATAGTCTTCCTACTTAAGCGAGCAGGGACAATAAAACTGGAATAAGTTAAAGCAGAATCAGTTCATAAAGGACTGCCGGGTGACGACCAAGATAGAAAAGGAATAGGACGAGCGTTGACTTTCAATTGTACTTTATCGAGTTCACGACACAGACACGAAACTTTAAATATGCGAAAAATAATCCACGCAAGAAAGCCCCGAATAATAGCACTTTTATTCTTTCACCAGAATCTATAAACTACCTTGTGTTCAAAGCCTTTGAACTAAAAAGAAGGCACGGAGCAAGAAAGAAAACGTGAACACACTTAAAAGATGCCTCGGCTCCCGCACGGGATCCTGTTCACAATGATTTTTCAGGGTTCAATAAATATCGTGCTTTCGAGGCCGTTGAGCACCTTTTTAAGGGGCGTTTTGTTTCTTCTCTGTGAATTGGCATTTCATATTTTGTTGTTCAGTAAACCCTCACTCAGACATAATTAGAAGGATCAGAATGGGGTGGAGTGCATACTGCAGAGATCCTCAGACAATAATGGCAGCCTACCATTGTCCCTGAAAACGTGTATGACAGCTGCATCTTACCGGCACTCACTTACGGGGCAGAAACATGGGGGCTCACCAAGAGGGTTCACCTTAAATTGAGAACTACTCATGTACAATAATCTGGCCTAGAGGTCCAGCCAGGCCTGCAGTTGCCTTTAACAAAAAATTAGAATCGTTCCACTCAATGTGAAAGCTGTCGGAAGTGTTGCGCAGTGATTCGCCATATTGGGCTGTCGCGCCATTGTCCGCTCACTGCTTCCACCCATCACGTTCTTTGGTTCCCTGTCTCACTACTGTCTTGAAGAATGAAACCGACGTTTGTCCAGTGCAATTCAAATTTTCCGCCATCTTTCACCTCGCCCCCCCCCCTTCCCTCCATGCCCTAAACTGTGGCTGCAAGGGTGCTGTTCTTTTTTGGTGTGGTTTGCTTCAGCCGGCACAGCCAGAGCCTTACTGCGGAGTTGGGAACGGACCATTTTTTTCTTGCACTGCAACTTTTTACGCTCACGTTTGTAAAAACCAACCTTGCAAGCGTTCCTAGCTAAATGAACGCAGGCGCTGCCGGTTAACTACCGATGTTTTGCCTCAAATGTACGTGCAGTTTTCGTTGCGGTAAAAACATGTGAATTGTATGACAAACACCCATGGTTCACTTGTTTCTAATGGTTATGACTGCATAAAGGACTTGGTTTTCGAAGCTTTTTTGGGAAGCTGTTACGACGGGGCTCCACTACGGTGGTACGCCATGGGGCTCTACGTGGATGTAGCTAGTGAGCTACAAGGACAAGGCGAAGGCGAATTAATTACAAAGTTAGAATGCCAAGAAATTATCCTAGCGTTCCTATTTACAAGCAACAACGGCTGACCAGACAAGCTCTTTGCCAATATTAGTTTTATCTGTGCTGGCACATGGCTGCCCAGGAAGGTCAGCCACCAACTGCAGCTCGTTGCACAGCCGATGGTTGTCCGTCTAGTGGGTCCCATTGCTTAGAACTCAATGCCATTCTTCAGTATTTCATATTAGGCCCAAGAGCTTGGACTTGTGAATCGCCAAGAAGATAATGGAGGCCTTTCAGCTAGGAGAACAAAGCTAGCGCAGGGGGAAGAGTGCAGGAGAATGTAAAGATTATGAGAGGGCGCTTTCAAAGCTACGTATGGGTGCACCGTGGAGACAGAGAGAAGGAAGTACACGTGCCGTACAATTTCAGTGCAGATGAGTCTAAGCAAAAATAAAAATCAGTGACAAGCACATCAAAACGCCTCGCCCCAATTTTCGCTGTAGTTTTCAGCTCTAGGTCAATTTTTGTAACCTGAAGATCAAATGCCACGCTTGGGAACATGTGGCCGCCAGCTGCCGATACGTGCACAGTCTAAATCGGGTGCACATCGTTCCAATTCCGGGAACGCGCCTAAATAGACCTGTAAAAAGCAGTCAGAGTTATGCCCACGAGGCTTGCGCGTAACCCGCGTGCGGGGGGTGAAACGTCAAGGCAGTTTTTAGCTTTGGGGCCTTGTTACAACTGCTCTCGTTTGCATGTATTATGGGTACATATTGCCGCGAACCATACATTGGGTTTGTTTATTTGTGTTTTGCTTTTACCACCCGGCTGCGCCGGTCTGTGCTATCTCTACGCCAAGGGATGCGCGTGTTCCATTCTTTCTTTCTGTGCCGCATGTGTTATATGTTGTGATAGGGAGAGCATTCCGATCTAACGTGAACAGCCCAGAAAAATCTTCTTGGTTCTACTATGTTCTCGATGTGAATCGACGTTTCGAGAACCACGCGCGCCGAAAGATAAAAAACCTGCAGTGCGGACGGAGGGGTATTCGATTCGACGACACTCGCCTGTGCAAGTCACTTTGTTGACCGCTGCTTCGCCGCCTCTGTATTCTTTTGATTTGTTAGGGGAGCTCAAGTTCGCTCCAATAAACGTGTTTCTCATTCAAGACAACTGCATCGTCCTTGTCTTCATGACAATATAATATATAATATACTCGATGGCACCATTTCAGTGTGACATTTCACGTGGTGATAATTACTTGACTACTTCCTATGAACAGCTTAACGCTGCAATTATGAATACACAAGAGACAGCAAGGTTGATAAATTGTGACGGAAAGTTGAAGTAATAAGAAAACGGCTCGCATGACAGGACCACACTCTCGACGAGCTGGCGGAACTTAAACGACTGAACGCGCAGCTTCTTCCCGAGGTTAAAACAATGCCAAGAAAACAGACAACTCTAGAGTGAGCTTTTCGTGCTCAAGGCAGAAATTAGGCAAGAAGCAAACACTACGCCAGAGAAACGCGAAAAACCCGAACGCTCCGTACCAAAACCCCACAAACACCCCATTCAGAACCAACTTACCAATCTGCCACCGCGATAGAAGTATCGCTGGCTCAGGAGAATATCCAAATCGCCGAAATCGTAAAGCAAATGATGTTCATATTAAAACAAATCACACAACTATTTCATCAATTAGAAGTACAAGGTCAGACAACTCCTGCTCGTCACTCTCGCAGAGACCACACGCCCTACAGCAGGTCATCACTACTGGCAGAGGAAGCCGCATCTCAGGATGGCAACTCCCAAGAATAGGCGCCTTCCTACGCAAGGGTCAAAACTAACGATATGGCAGTGGAACTGTAGAGGCTACAAGAACAATAGCAGCTCATTGGCGCAGTGCATTGCCATGGCTGAGGACTTACCAGATGTCATTACCCTTCAGGAAAGAAACTTCCCGGCTTTATGTCATATGAATACGGATCCTCAAGTTCTCTCGCCACGCTAACAAGAAAACTAATCACTGCTATACAGCATCCGCTCCATCAGAGGCAGCAAATTAGAATACTAACGGATATTACGAGGAAAGTTAAAGTGGCGCAGAGCCTTTACTTAATAAACTTATATCAGATGCGAAGCATCTCGTAATCGGGGATGTGTCCCTCCATTGTTGTTGCTACTGCGCCATCCACACCCCCACTGCGCATGCTCGGATTGCTGAACGCCCGCTTGTGTCTTACCCTTATTAGGCTCCTGAAGCGAAAGTGTTGCCGGGGTCTTCCTGGGCCGGGACGAGACGAGCACGCTTCACGCACCTTCGACGTTTTATCGTCGGCGGCGGCGGCGTGCGTCGGCGAGTCCCGGCGGGCCGTGATTACAAGCAGCCCACAACCATCCGGGGAACGTGCATCGACCTCATCTTCAGCAACTTTAGGGTTCATTCACTACAACAGCCCTTGACATTACATTTCACAGACCATTAAAACGGAACGCCAACCACAGCTCGACGTCACCTACGTTGAACTTGATCATGATAATGCCTAAATAAAGACAAACTCATACCACGTACAACGTCTCTCTCTCTCTCTCTCTTTAATGCCTCTCCACTGTAACACCCCCCCCCCTCGAATAAAACTACACCATCTTCCCGTAGGATGCTTATGGTCGAGCCTGTTCCCTCCCTTGTTGCGCTGTCCACACCTCCACTGCGCATGCGCGTCTCTCCTCCATTCTCCTCTTCACAGCCGTATAA
Source organism: Haemaphysalis longicornis (assembly GCF_048455015.1). Classification (NCBI taxonomy): domain Eukaryota; kingdom Metazoa; phylum Arthropoda; class Arachnida; order Ixodida; family Ixodidae; genus Haemaphysalis; species Haemaphysalis longicornis. Next base: position 155,792,794 of record NW_027526335.1, on the reverse strand, counting down.
ACCAGGTGTGCACACGCGCCGCGCGCTACTCCTCGGCGCGTGCGCGTCTCACCTCCATTCTCCTGCTTACCCAACCCACGCGTCTCCTTACTCTAACACCACACACCAACACTAGTCACACTACTTACTTCAACTCTACTTACACACCAACCAACCCCCCCTGCTGCTTCGCATCCTCCTCTGGGCTACTCCACGGGAAGATTGTGAAATTCTTTTCGTCCAAGAGGCCGAGAGCTTCTTGGCGGCAAGAGGCTCTTCGTAACCAAGCAAGCGAAACACATTGCATTCTCTAATCCCCTCATCCCCGTTGGCGATTTTAACGCCGCACACCCTTTGTGGGGATACAGCTACACCAACAACAGAAGAACAGCTTTGCATTCCATCCTTGAAGAGGAAAACTTCATCCTGTTGTCGGACCGCCTACTGCTATCCGCATGCGTAACAGCGTCTCCAAAAACACGTCCCCTAATCTCTCCATCACTACGCGGAAGGGGGCGGCTCATGTGGTCTCACACCGGGGAAAACCTGGGAAGTGACCATTCGATCCTAGCCACGCCAATACTCGGAGAAAAATGCGCTACCCTTCTAGGCAGGGCGAGCCACACGGACTGGCCTAAATTTCGTGATCGAAGGGAACAAGCCCCACTTGACAGAGCAACCACCTAATCGCTCACTCTGCAGGAATGGATCATCCAACTCCGCAAGAATACGAATTGTTTCACCACAAAAATTCGGACAACCACTACAATCCTGTGTGTAGACCCTCACCTCCTCCACTTCATCAAACGCTCATCATTAGGAGTCTCATCAAACGCTCAAAACGACAGCGCCTAAAGCGTCGTTTTAAAAGGTGGATAGCTCTTCTCACAGAAGAAGCAGCCCGCTTTGCGGCTCACTTATGCAAAGAAAGCTAGCTATCCCTTGCGACAGTCTCCGGGGCCAAATGAGTACATCAAAGAACTGAAGACCGCTAAGATATCCTATAGACCCTTCAAAATGCCAAACCGAGCCAAATCAAATAATGCAAAAAAATTCACTATCACCCAGTAGATTCCACTGCCCTCATGAAGGCCCTCCTAGACAAGTACCTCCCCGTCTATCCTCCCCGTTCATTTGTACTCCCCACACCCCCCCCCCCCGTACCTCCCCGTCCATTTGAAACAAGCAATTTTCAAACTGGATGAAGACATCTACATCCATGAAGTAAAAGCGGCACTGCAAACCATCAGACGCAACATAGCAAGCCTTCCCCTACGCTCTGCTCTCGAAGGCTGAAAAGGGCAAGGTAGAAACAATCACACGCAAGGCATACAAACTGGCGTTGGAACTAACTGCCAGCACCTCCACACAGAAAATCCTACACTTGCGAGTTTATAATCCTTTGGATGAACGCCTCAAAGCTCATCAGATCAACCAAATATTACGTCTGGGTTCCACCTCCAATGGCAGAACAATTCTGAACCAGCGTGCCTGCGCTCACCACTTCAACACCCCCAGGCCGATGCGACCCGGCTTCCGCATGAGATTTGCAGATTTATTGATGTGGCCCTACTGCCCCGGAACATGCGTCCAACGCACCACCAGGATCGCAGAGACCCTAGAGCTAAAGATATCTTCAAGCGGTACAGCCAAAACTTCACCACAGTATACACAGACGCAGCCACCTATCCCCGGAGGAGAGTTATGAGCACTGTTGTGGCTACAGCTGAAGCCCTCCTAAAAAGCGCATCATTTGCTACCACCCATGCACTACAGGCAGAAGAAGTGGCATTAGCCCTAGCAATTGCTCAAGATATCATTATTACGGACAGCCAACAAGCATGCAGAACCTTCTACAGCGGCTTTGCCTCACCCCCCGCCACACAAATTCTGCTGCACTATCCTCCACAACACCGCGTAAGGATTATTTGGGCTCCCCCCATGCCGACGCCCCCGGCAACGAAGCTGCCAATCAGCATGCATGTGATCTGACAGAGCGGGCTAGTCGGGAGTTCGGTTAGCAGTTTCCTCTATGTCTCTTGTTGTATTACAAATAAATCGCGCAGCAGTACCGATGCAGCTAATAATGTCCACACAAAAACCTCAGAAAAGAACAAGAACGCCATTTGAAGGTATCAAAACCAACACCTTTCCCCACCCACCTAGAGCCCGCATTCTGGCCCACACCCTGTACTCCTCGCAATGGCGCTTCTGTGAGGCTTCGGGCATGTTTTGGCATAGTGTGTGGGGCTGCTTTAAGAACCCCAACCTACCCCCCTGCCCTCCCCTCCCCTGAACACAGGGAGACAGCACTGTCTAGCTCGCACCCTGACGACCTGCTTTGGCTGGTGGAGAGCCCACGAAGCCAGACGGTCTCAAGGGTTTCAGGAATAAGGAGTCTCCCCCAAGGCGAACTGCTGCATACGAACATTTATTCCTCCTCTTACTACTTCTCGAGACCGAGTAAATATCACAATCGTGTATTAGAATGAGCTCAGACATAACAATGTCATTTAAAGAATAAAAAAAGTGCGCTAACGGTACGAATAACCCCTGAGGTTTGTAAGATTGCGGTGATACTGAAAACCGATCTAAAGAGAGTGTGCCTGAGCTGCAATGGGAAGAACACACGTACGGAGACAACTAGGAAAAAATCTAGTTCCTTTCCAAGATCTGTCCTATCAACGTGTGGCCATGCTCGGTGAGGCAGCGGGAGAAATCGTGGGACTTGGTATGCGCAACGGAGGCATTTCCGATGACACCTTCCAAATGCTGCTGGTGAAGAATCCCCAAACGGTCACCGATGTCATCAACCTGCGCCAGAGCTATGTCGAGCTAAGGATACAGCGAGCTCTCACACGGCGATACTTTGGGCCGGATATGTCGAGTTTTATTGCTGGTAGCGACGACAACACTCTGTCTACGCGTATTCAGCACTTCATCCAGGAAGAAGTTGCCCGTCAGCTTTCTTTAGTCCCCACACCGACGTCTGAAGCCCCCCTTGCCCCTTCGCTTAGTAGGGTTATCCAGCAGCAGGTGGCCGATACCATACCATGCTCCCACCGACAGGCACCGGTGACCGCTTCGCTCATCGGTGCCGGCATCGCGCAACATACACCAGCTGCTCTTCTGCCCAAGGACATGACCCCGGTACAAACGCTACGTGTTGCCGGACCTCTAACCAGCGCCGATGGCCTTTCCAGGCCCTTTCCCGAAGCCGTCCCAAGCCCACCAATTTTCCCGGTCATGCCGCGACAGCGCACTGAGGCCATACTAAGACCAACCTATCCCGGCTACCTGCCGGTTCCGCCTGTGTTGCAGAGGCAGGCACGTGTATGGCCTGGCGCGTCGTTTCCCACCACCGCTTGGCGCACTCCGGACAACCGCCGAATCTGCTTTGCTTGCTTAACTCCCGGACATGTAGCGTGTTACGGGCGCCGCGGGACTATGCTGGCTACACAACAGTCTTCCTGGAACTCATCGCATGTTCCGCCACCATCGAGTCAACATGAACCACCTAATTTTCCTTTGACGTCCTACCCTGCCGATTCTTCTGATACCGCCAACCGCCGCTCGCCAACTCCAAGACGCCGCTCGTTGTCACCAATGCGCCGGCGTCCCTCAACCCACGAAGCGGAAAACTAGATGCCGCAGTTCCGGAGGCAAGAGCTGCCTCATCGTCGAACAGTCGAAGGCCTAACTTTTCACCCACGAACGTCATCGATATCATCATAGACGGTGTCGGCACCCACGCCCTGGTCGATACTGGAGCAGCAATTTCAGTCATAACCTTACAGACTTGTCGCCGTTTGAAGAAATTCATGACAACTCATTCTGGCCTCTCATTACGTACTGCTTCAGTGCAGCCCGTCGAACCCGTCGGTTTGTCCACTGCTCGTGTGCTCATCCAAGACGATCTCTACATTGTCGAGTTCCTCGTTCTTTCTTCATGCTCTCGTGACCTCATCTTTCGGGGGGGGGGGGATTTCCTTTCTCGTCACAACGCAATCATCGACTACGCCCGAGCCGAGGTTGAGGTCTCTTCGCTGTGTGATGCGCCACCTGAATTTATACCTGCAGCGCCTCCTGCAAAGCTTCTTGTCGCCGTAGACACGACTATTCCTTCATGTTCCGCCATCTCTGTGCCCTTATCCTTCCGTTTCCCTTCTGACGAAAGTGGGCTTGTCACACCTTCACCCTTGTTTTACGAACGTCGATGTCTATTGCTGCGCTACGCCGTCCTCAATATCCGCGATGGTCATACTGCCATGTTTATTTGCAATTCTAAGGCAATCCCGTGCTCCTTGCTCCGTGGCAAATGCATTAGACACATCCAGTCATTCGAGTTAACTGTTTCCGCTTACGCTTCAGAGGATCGTATGCAACTTGAACTCAACGAACTCTGCCCCCCTCGTGCCACTCCATTTCCGCCGTCTTCTGAAATTTTTCGTCGTGTTATCGACGCTGAGCTTACACCGAACCAACGAGAACTGCTTGTCCGACTGCTTCATCAATTCCATTGGTCCTTCGACTGTGCGCAGACGTCGCTTGGCCCTACTTCGACAGTCAGCCACCCAATCGACACCGGCACTCATGCGCCTATATGTGAGCGGCCTTACCGCGTCTCCCCTTCCAAAAAGCGCGCAATTGACGAGCAAGTGCACGACACGCTGAGCGCGGCATCATTCGGCACTTGAACAGTCCATGGCCGGCCCCGGTTGCACTTCTTCGGAAAAAAGATGGTTCCATCCGTTTTTCCGTCGAGTACTGCCGCCTTAATAAACAAACCCGCAAGGATATCCACCCGTTGCCGCGCATCGATGATGACCTGGATTGTCTTCAAGCAGCAGAATGTTTTTAGTCTCTAGACGTACGTTTTGGGTACTGCCACGTGCCGACGGCCGAAGCAGAAATGGTGATTTGCAGCTTCCCAGCTGACAATCCTTGGCCACGTCGTGTCCAAAGAAGGCGTTCTCCCCGATCTAGCCAAGCTTCGTGCTGTAGCGGAATTCTCTAAGACGACCTCGAACAAAGCGCTTTGCAGCTTCATTCGACTATACTCCTTTTTCCGCCGCTTCGTTCGTAACTTTCCTCTGTCATTTCTCTATTGATGCACCTCCTTGGCAAACCAAAGGGAATTTTGGCATTGTCAGCAGCTTGCGACAAGGCCTTTACAACGCTGTGCCACCGTCTCGCGTCCCCGCCTGTGCTGTGGGATTTTGATCCGTCGGCCCAACCGGAATCCACTCTGAGGTAAGCGGAGGAGGCCTCGGTGCCGTTCTTGCTCAATGAAAGTCCGAATTCCACGAGTACATGGTGGCATACGCAAGCCGAACGCTCACGACTGCCGAGTGCTATTACTCAGTCACTGAACGGGAACGCTTCGTAATTGTGTGGGTCCTTACGAAGTTCCGTTCTTACCTGTATGGCCGACTTTTAAATGCAGAGCATTTCTTTAACTCACGATGTCACCCGGCGTTGTCGGCGTGCCTCGGCGTCCGCAACAGTCGTTCCAGGTGCGCCCTCTCCCCCACTCCTCCTCTGCCGCATCACACTACCCTCCTCGCTCTCAACAACAGGTACGCACCCCTCCCCCTACACTATATAAAAAAATAATACTTACCGGCACCTGGTTTCGATCCCACGACCCTGCGGGCGGAACGCAAGGTACATGGTGCTCTACCCACTGCGCCACAAAGCAGACACAGAATGGAAGGCTACGAACGCGCCTTATATCCTTGACTCATTCAAACCACGTCAAGAAGGTGCTGAAACAACGCATTCGCTACCACCAACTCCCCAAACACTAAACGTTAACGCAATACACCCACCCCCTATGCGACGCATTTACACGAGTCCCCCTCGCGGGGAGATGGGCCCTTTTTGCCGATTCCTTGCTTACTCCATTAAACACCACCCCCCCTTTCAGTTCCCCATCCACAGTAGTAAGGATTTCGTTTGATAATATTTTCCCGAAAAACGCTAAGTTTCTCCCGCCTAACATAATCAGTAACATTCTTACCCATCGCACGTGGTCATTGCAACTGACGACTCCAAAAAGGACGAAAATGTTGGGGTGGGTATTTTATCTCCGGCATTGAACTGGTCTTTTTTGAGGTAGTTACAGATCACAATGCGCTTTGTTGGTTGTCGTCTTTGCGAGACCCATCTAGGCGACTGGCGCGCTTGGCGCTCCGCCTTCAGGACTACTACTCGGGCTGCAAGGTCGGGCCGCAAGCATCATGACGCTGTTTCTCTCTCCCGGTGTCCGATGTCGCATGACGGCGTTAGTAAATCTAATTTGGACTGCTGTACTGTATCACCCCTGTATGTCGACTCGATACCATCTGAACAACGAAAAGACCCGTGGATTGTGTCTATATCCCACTACTTATCAGAACCATCGAACACTTCAGCATCTCGGGCACTACTGCATCAAGCGTGCCACTTCATTATTCGTGATGGCCTTCTGTATAGGCGCAATTACCAGCCCGATGGTGGCAACTGGCTTCTGGTCATTCCCCACCCTCTGCGCTGAGATGTGTGTGGCCATTGTCATCGGGAACCGCAGTGTCCTCAGGCCGGCGTACTAAAGACGTTCCAACGTCTGCGACGAACTTTTACTGGAGAGGCATGTATGTACAGCTTTGGTCGTCGTACCTTCTCTCGTTCCCGGACTGCCAACGCCGAAAACCGCCTCCCCACCGTGTTTCTGGTTCAATGCAGCCCTTTCAATGCCCAAATCGACCTTTCGATTGTGTGTGAATCGATCTTTAAAGACCCCTCCCCTACACTGCGGCTATAAATCGGTGGGTAATTGTAGCCGTCGATCATTTGACGCGGTACGCAGAAACGGCTGCTCCACGGGATGGTACTGGAGACAGCGTAGCAACATTTCTGCTTAGTCGCGTCATTCTCCGTCATGGAGCCCCACGCGAGCTGCTGAATGCCCGGGGGCGTGTCGTTCTCTTTGACGTAATCGAAGAACTCCTCAAAGCATGACGAATCGTACACCGCAGGACGATTGCATATCAACCGCAGACAAATAGATTAACAACACGTTTCAATCGTAGATTAAAGGACATGCTGTCCATGCATGTGTGATCCCATGATTCCGATGGGGATTCCGTCCTTCCTTTCGTGACTTATGCATGCAATACCGCCACACATGCAACAACAAGCTTCTCTCCCTTCTTTCTCGTGTACGGACGTGAACCATCGTGTCTACTAGACACGATCCTCCCTTACAGCCGCGACGCGTCAGAATGCACCTCGGTTTGTACGTCGCACGACTGCTGAAGAGTGTCGGAAACTGGCTGGTTCATTCACGTCCCTCGAACAAGGCCGCCAAAGTTCCGTCAAGACGCAACAAAGCCTGACTTCGTGTTTTCTGTGAACGATCTCGTTCGGCTCTGGCTCCCAGCCACGTCGCCGGGATTATCAAGCAACCTCCAATCAAAGTACCATGGCCCTTATTGTATTATCTAACGCAAGTCACCCGTGAATTATACCGCAGAGCGTCTGACTCCACCCGTCGACAACCGTTGCCGTGGCCGAGAGACTGTGCCCGTGGAACGTCGGAAGCGTTACTATGAACGCGTCGTCGTCTCGAGCCCATGAGTCGCCAGGATGGCTCCTTTACGACCCGGGGGTACTGTAATGAGGACGAAGGGCGTACAGTGTAGTCACAGCTTAACAGCTCTGGGCCATGAGCAGTGGCTGTGGGATCGGCATCGCGAGTGCCAGTTGAACTACCAGCGTTCACGACTACGAGCATGAGCGTCAGTCTGCAGCATCGCTAACGACGAGTGCACTAGTTAAAACCGGCTCTGTGTTGAATCGCGATTCCTGCCTCTCCTCGGATACTTCTTCTGTAAGCAACACGCCCCCGTAGAATATATATATACTTATATATATAGAAATAAGGATTGGCAGTAAAGAAAACCTCGGAAAGCAAAGGGGAGGTTGTGGTGGGTCATAGAAAGAGATGCGAGCGAGCGAAGCAACTTTATTGAAAATGCCTGCAGAACGATTAGCCCTCCTATGTAAGGAAGGCGTCACCGTGACGCGGCCATGACGTCTTCCCGGCTGTTGGCTGGTGGCGCTGGCGCTGGCTACCACCCCCAAGTGCAGGAAACAAAAATACCTTAACATAAATACCCAAGAAAGTGCTGTGGAAACAGCCCCGCCGGTAGCGTAGTGGTTATCGCACCAGACTGGTATTCTGGAGGTCATGGGTTCGGATCCCACCCGGCGGGCATTTTTTCACCACTTTCTTTTGGACTCAAAAATTTTTCATCTCTTTCTATGACCCGCCACCACCTCCCCTTTGCTTTCCGAGATTTTCTTGACTGCCAACCCTTATTTCTGTCTTATTTCACGGAGCCCCTCATTTCCCATTTTCTTATATATATATATATATATATATATATATATATATATATAACACAGAAATAAGGGTTGGCAGTCGAGAAAACCTCGGAAAGCAAAGGGGAAGTTGTGGTAGATCATTGAAACAGATTAAGAATTTGGAAAGAAAGAAAGAAAGTGAAGAAAAAATGGTACCAGACCGGTATTCTGGAGGTCGTGGGTTCGGATCCCACCTGGCGGGCATTTTTTCTTCACTTTCTTTCTTTCTTTCCAAATTCTTAATCTGTTTCAATGATCTACCACAACCTCCCCTTTGCTTTCCGAGGTTTTCTCGACTGCCAACCCTTATTTCTGTGTTATTTTCAACGAGCCCCTCATTTCCTATATATATATATATATATATATATATATATATATATATATATATATATATATATATATATATATATATATACATATATATATATATATATATATATATATATATATATACATATATATATATATATATATATATATATATATATATTCCGACTCAGATTTATATATACATAGTATATGACAGGCCCCAAAGTTTATTGCAGAGCATAGATACGTAACTGTTCCATGTCATATCAGAGTCAAAGATAATTCCTAAGTACTTTACATTCGGCGATGGTAGAAGAGAAGAGCATTGACAATTATTTCATCGCAAGCCATGAAAAAAAAGCTAGACTATGATCAATTTGCTTGTGTGGATTGTGGAAACAAACCAGGTTTGTTTTTTGTTTATTTATAGTTGTCAAATTTCCGGGAAACCAATCCATGAGAGATTGAGTATCACCTTGTAACATTGCAACAGATTTGCTCTAAATGGAGTGCCTGGCAAGAGGAACAGTGTCGTCAGCATAATGAAATAAGTGGCAATGTGATATATAATTAGATAAGTCTTTTACCTAGACGTTAAACAATATTGGTGATATTAGGGATCCTCGTGGGATACCAGATTTTAAAAAACTCTTGAACTAATGTGGCCACCGATCTTGTCTACCTGTGAACGATTGCGGAAAATGAAACATAAGAGGAATCCCATTTCCTCGACGTTGTCCATACTGCGGACGCAGCAGGACGCGGAGCTACGGTCACTAAAAGAACACCTTCACGGACAAAGCAGTACGCTACCGCGCTTGTTTCTTCGTGGTTTCACTTCGTATCCTCAGTGGAACAACGTGCTTTACGAAGAAAGCCACGGCAGCAAAGAGAAAGTTCCTCTTGTAGAGACATCTGCTCTGCGAAGCAAAATTTTGCGATGCTGTCATGACGATTCTCCCGCTAGAAATTTAGCATTAATCGCACTAGTGTTGAAGTTACGTTGCGCTTGCTGTGAACAAAGAGACGGGCACGGGAAAAAAACGTAGGCTTTCACGAGAAGACAGGTGACATTAGTCGCACGTTCATTCGCTTTTATGAAAGGCATTACTGGCCCAACCTTCTACGATGAGTACGACACTAACTGAGGACTCGCTGCGATTGCCAACGGCGCAAAAGCGGAAATCCTTCATCCAGTTCCTCCTCCGAACGCGCCGTTCCGATACGCTGGGGTGGATCTTCTTGGGCCGTTGCCAAAGTCGGCATCGGAAAACAAGTGTATCATTGTATGCCCGATTACTTGACGCGTTATGCCAAGGCCAAAGCCCTTCCCAACGACAGCGCTCCTGAAGTCGCCAAATGTGTCGTTGAACACATTGTTCAACGCACTGGCGCACCTACGATTATTATTAAAGATGGGGGCACCATTTTTACCGCCACATTTCTACAGGATGTCTTCAAACTTCCCCACACCACTCACCGAAAATGCGCTGCCTACCACCCTCAACCCAACGGCCTCACCAAACATTTTGGTACAACCCTAACTGACCTGTTGTCTATAAAAGTTGGTTTGGAGCCCAGAAACTGAGACAAAATTCTTTCCTACGCTACGCTTGTTTAAACACTGCCACGCAAGAGACAAGTCGATTGGCGCCGTTTGAACTTGTTTACGGACGCTCCATGACAATAATCTTACATGCTATGCTGCCTGTCATTGAAGGTGACGTGACCAGCACCGATGCCAAGGGTTATCCCCAATGGGCGGAGGATGCACGCCAGCTCGCACGTGTGGCTTTTCGACATAAAGAAGACATCGACGCCGAGAAATACAAGTCGTAACCTGGAGTATCGACCTGGTGACCTTGTGGTGGTGTGGACGACGATTCGCCTACGTGGAATTTCGGAGAAGCTGCTTCGGCGCTGCTTTAGGCCTTATCGTGCACTTCGACGCACGTCCAAGGTCACATATGAGGTCCTACCTGAAGACACGACCGCAAACTCTTTACAACGAAGGTCTTACCAAGAAGTTGTGTTTTGCTACGCATTACGCCCTACTCCACCTGGCTTTGGGAACCCGAAGTACGATGCTGTGCGTTCTTCCGTGCCCGATCCCTCAACCTCCGCGTGCCTACTTTTCGTTTTGCTTCTTGGCATCGGCCGGATGCCAACTAGGACGGTGAGCAATGCCGCGATTTTATTATTGCGGGTGAAATTCCCCGATTCGCAGATGGGGCTGTTTCTCGTTATAGGTGTGCGCCAACTAGTGAACAGATGACGAAAAAGCCCTAGGATGCGCCTACGAGCCGGGGAAGATAAAGGCATGATAAAGAGTTCCAAGCTCTCTTGTACTGGTTGTTGCATCCCCCGTCATTGCGGGCACACGTTCGCCCAGTAAATAAGCGCCCTTGCTCTCCTGACTTGCGCTATTCATATATATGCGTATTTATGTATTTATTTACTTATTTATTTATTCATGGGACTCAGTGAAAGAAGCCAAGGAAAGCAATTAGAATGCGTTAGATCATTCATTATGGTTGGAAGACGTTTAGACTTCTTGAAGCCGGAAAGAAAGTGAATCGAAATATGCCCATAGGGTGGGATGCGCCTTTTCTGAAGAATTAACCCGGGCATCAGAGCCTTTTCAGTGGGTTTCGCTCTAGTCGACCGCTGTCGACATGGTGAAGACTCTCCGGAGGTTAAAAAAAACGTGCCTTCACCCTAATAGTCGGAGCCGTGCTGGCTACCACCCCCAAATGCAGTGGTGCACAGTCCCGCCGATAGCGTAGTAATCTTCGTACTAGACGCGTATTCTTGAGGTTGTGGGTTCACATCCCACTCTACGGGAATGTTTTTTTTTGCACTGTCTTCCTTTCAATACTTTGCACCAGCTTGAACGGCAATAAACGGCCTGCCACATTCTCCTTTTGCCTTCTTTGGCTTTCTTGACTGCCTTCCTTATTTCTGCTGTAATTCAACGAGAACCTCATTTCGCTTTCTAAATCGCTAGATGTATAGCGAGGGTCTCTGTTTTGGCAGCTTTGGTGTGAAAGGTAGCTTAAGAGAGTTGAAGGCCGGTTGACCACTCTCGACATATCGTAGACCCCCTAGCGACGGGCCTGGGCTTAAAAAGAAGGTCCTGTTCACCCCGACCAGTCTGAGTGACGCTGGCCAACACTCCCAAGCGCAGCAAACAACTTCCTTAACATATATACCCAAGAACGTCAAGAGGACCACAGCCGTGCCAGTCCCGTGAGGGGCTGTGCCCTTGCAACTCGTATTGTACCCCCTCAAATGTTCCTCGTGTTTCTCTCAGAGTTCTTGACATGGGTAAAAAATATATTTATGTTTTTCAGAGATCCAAAATTAGCCTTGGGGCTATGGATGCAGGTGCTCATCACTGCACGTGTGTATTTAAAAAACCTTGTTCTTATTTTTCGTATCGACAGAGAAACTTTCCCGCATTTGCAATTGACGTACATGCAGCAGCTTGGCAGGTGCTTAGGGTAAACGTGCGTCACGTGCCTTTTGTGGCACCGGATATCGATATTCCAAAAATACTCATAAACCTCAACGTTTCATTCGTGCATTGCGGTAGGTTTTATTGTGCATGCCCGTGCAGCTGGCGTCAGGTGACGGTAATCGTAGATCTGGCTGAGTACCTGCTAACCGGGTGGAAGTGCATTGATCAGGATTTAAACAGTCTTTAAACCTTTCTGGTCCAGGCCTAGTAGACGTGACATCGACCGGGAGCAGCGTCCGCCGACGCGTGATCAAACGGACGCTCCACCAGAGGTATGTATAACCTATGCCTGGACAAGGATAACATAGAACGTGCTGGTTAGTAGTTAAGCGCTCTTACGCTGACTGCAAAGGTCAATTTACAGCGAAGCTGTGATCCTCTGGTTTGTCGGAAAATTTCGTGTCGTAAACAAAAAACACAGGCAGAAACCAGCAGGGCTCGCCTTAGACGGCAGGCGCATGCGCCAGGCTAATGAGGCTTACAGCATGGAGCTCAGTATTCTTTAAAAGACCCAAAACAAGCATCGAAACCGCACTATAAATATTAATACTGTAAATAGTAATGGTGAAGGTTTGCTTGCAGATTACTTTTGAAAGCTCGGCAGGACTAGTGTCACTAAATAGAGCCCTTCTTGCCCAAGACGGTGAGCGCGTGCTGCAGGCTAGGCACTACCCAGGAGTTGCTGCAGGAGAAGCTGAGCGCAAGCGCCGAGCTCTCCGAGACGACGACGCCCCTGTCAGCATTTGCCGTGGTTTACAACAGCCTCGCCGGCCAGGCAGTTTTGCGGGGCGGGACGGCGATAATTTTTTATCCTCTCCTGCAGCACGTCTAATAGCAAGGAAATGATGGGAGCTCACACTAACGCGAAAGACTTGAATGTGGCGAAGCTGTACGCAACCCTCACGACAATCAGACGGTTTCCTTCTTCGGTGCTGCAACAGCCTTAAGTACATCATTGTTCGGATAAGGGTGAGCTTCATTCATTTCCTGGGAACTGATAATCATTGGACATCATCATGAAGGGGGGAATGCTATGCCGCGTCCTTCTCGTTCCGAGCAAGTGTTGCCGCTACTGTAAAAGCTCGTTAATTAGAACTCGAAGGGTACCATAAAATTCTTTGAATTAGCGGGTGGACCCTAGAATTAGCGGGCGGACCCTAGGCGGACCCGGTGGACACTTTGTCGCGAATTAGGCGCTACAACATGGTTGTGGCAGGTGACTTCGTAACTAATGTTTTTTTTTTAAATAATAATGGCTTGTGGCGGAGCACTGGCGCCAGTGGCGAGGCACCCTCTGTAGAAGTGAAATAAGCTGTTGCAGGAGCCTAGCTCGCGCAACACGCTGTTGTTTTTGTTTCGTTGCTTTGCATCTCTAGAAAATTTGGTTTGGTTTGGATCTGCAACACATTATAATCAGAGCCGACTTCTGCGAGGAGCGATGGAAACCAGGGAATCCCAGTTCGAATTAACTGTAGACTTATCGTCAGTTTTCTCCAATTTAAATACAGATCTGTGACGGGACCAGGTCGTGAGCTCGAATTAACCGGAAGTTGGAATTAACCAAGCTCTGATTAATAAGCTTTTACGGTATTAGGGGGAACGCGGGAGATTTTTATGCCAATCTTGGCCAACCTCACTAAGTGGGTATGCTTGGCTTGGCAAAATGCACCGGAGACGTCCGATGATCATCGCGATAAACACACACCAGCGCAAGGTATTTTGTTTGTTTTTTTATCTGCTGGGCTGCTGCAGCGAGGGCCACACTCACGTGCGCGCGTCCGGGCATTTCAGGGTACTTCAGGCAAAAAAAAAAAAAAAAACTTACGATTTGCTAAGCAGCTTGGCTGTTAAAAAATTATCTATTCTTCTTTGCAATACCAAAGGGCCGTTGAGAGGCACTTTTTGGCGAAGTACACGACGTAACAAACTTGAAAGTAAAGCAAACTGAAAACTGTTTTTTATCACGACAGTGTTGTTCAGTGCCCTTTGTACGCCTTTCTAGATACGCTTTTAATTTATTTTACCGGTTCGTTGTTGCGCTTATCTACGCCCACGTCTTCCCCTTAATTAGGTATCCTGGTGCCCTTGTGCTGTACCCTAGCTTTATTACAATATTTGGAGTAGCATAATTTTGTTCACGTAGTTCCCTCTAAAAGGTAAAACAAAGCGGCGACATTCCGTTCTCGAGTGTGTACAAGGCAACCGTCGCTGTGCCTTATAGCCCTTACTACAGGTTTCTTGCTAATCTTTTTGTCAACTGTAAAACGGCTCCACTGTTCCGCCAAAGTAGCCTCACGGTATAATCGTGAGTTTGAAAGGAACTGTCTGGTCTGCTGCATCAGCAATTACGAATTTTTTTCCAAATCCCCTTATTTCTTTATTGTCAAATGTACTCTTAACTCAACTGAACGAATTCTTGTGGCAACAAAGACAGTGTCACGTGTTTTATGGTGGTTTAGGGGAATGCGTAGCATATAAAAACCAGAATGGGCTCACAAATGACCGCCGGGTGATAAACAGGATGAAATAGGAAAACAGGGACGAGCGTTGATTCTGACCTGTAGTTTATCGAGTTCTCCACACAGGTACGTAAGTCCAAACTTCCAAGAAAAAAGGGACGAAAGTACGCCCCGAATAAGAGCAGTTTTCTTCGTTTACTGGATTCTATACACTGCATTGCTTTCAGGGCCTTGAACTAACGAGAGCGCACTATCCAATGAATAAAAGCTGAAGAAACATAAAAGACGCCTTGGCTCATCGCACAGGAGGCTTATTCTCGATGAATTTGGTGGGGTGTAATGAATTTCATTTTTTTATTGCAGTTGAGCATCTCTATAGGCGCTCTTTTGTTTCGTTTCTGGGAATTCGCAATTCGTGTTCAATTTTCTGTTCAGTAAACCCCGCAATCAAGTTAGCCATGGAACATAAACGGGTGTGGAGAACGAGCCGAGCTCGCGGTACTGGTTTAACAAAGCAGGAATGCGAAAAAATTAACCTGGCATTTTTCCAATTTCCAAGCGACAACTGGTTGCCAAACAAGCTCGATGCCAACATTCAGTTTGTCTGTGCAGGCGTATGGCTGCCCAGGAATGCAGGCCTCCAACTGCAGCTCAATGCACAGCCGGCGGTTGTCCAGTCGCCCCCGTTGCTTATAACTCGTTACCGTTCTTTGCTGTTTTATGTTAAGCATAAGTGCAAGGATTTGTGAATCCACAAGGAGATATCGGAGGCCGCCCAGCTAGGGCAACAAAGCTAGGGCAGGGAGACAAGTGCTGCCGAAGTAATTAGAAGGAGGGGGTGCTTTTAAAATCAGCGTAGGGTCGCACCGTGGAGAGACAGGGTAGGAAGTACACGTGCCGTACAATGTCAGAGCAGGTGAGCCCCAGGAATAAAAAGCAGTGACAATAACAACAAAACACCTCGCCCCAATTTTCCCCACAGGTGCCCTTTCTGCCACCTCAGGATAAAATGCCACGCTTGGGGACATGTGGAAGCCAGCTGACGATGACGTAGACAGTGTAAATCGGGGTCACATCGCCCCAACCCAGGCCACAAGCTTTACAATACCCGCAAAAGGTGGGGCGCAGTTGTGCCCACCACGCGTGCACGTAATCCACGTGCGCGGGGTGAAACATCGCTGCAGTTTTTAATTAAGGTTCTGGTTATCTTTGCTCTCATTCTCATATTAGATCAGTCCATACTAATGTTCAATATATTGGGCGCCAGCTTGCAGTTCTCAACAGCATTGGTTCAGTGGGAAATTTCGCTAGGGGATAATTACTAGACCACTTCCTGTGAAGGGTTTAACGCCTCAAATATGAATACGCTATAGACGGCAAGTTTGGTAAAGAGTAGGAAAAATTGAAGAAAAGTACGAGAACTGCCGTGTGTTCGAGATTGCGGCGCGTTAACAATCGCCAGTTGGTCAAATTTATTCCGGAGCCCTCTACTACGGCGTGCCTCATCGCCTTGGAAGCGCCGGTGCCTTAAACCCCAGAATAAACCAAACCAAAGTTGAAGTAATGAGAAAGCTCCTCGCATGACAGAGTCACACTCTCAAGACCAAGTAAATATCGTAATCGCGTATTGGAGTAAGCGCAGACATAACAATGTTTCGTAGAGAATCAAGCATGTGCAACAAGTTTACAAATAACCATTCAGCTGTACAAGACGGTGTCGAGAGAAAACAGATTAAGTTTCAATGTGAACAGAACAGGTAGCGGATACAGGTAGAGGGTACAACAGGGGGGGACACAACTAGACAAAAATTCTAGTTTGTATCCAACGTCTGTCCTCTGAACGTGTGACCATGCTCGCTGAGACAGCACTAGAAATCGTGGACTTTGTTTGTGCCATGGAAGGTCTTATCAAGTATGAAATAAATCTGACACCTTTACTGTGGGCAGGGAATAAATGACGGAGCAACAGGTTGTCAATCATTGCGGCGCCATGTTTAATTTGAACACATTGTTAGAAATCATTATTTTAAAAGCGTGCTCCACAGCAGAGTACCGTAATCGTTGTGGTACAAGAATCCAATCTAGTCCTTTGGATTCACGGCTCCCAGCGGCCCTGCATCCGTGTTGTTGGGACCACTCCACGTGATTCAGAAGGAAACCTGCATGCTTGTCTACGAATACGTCCAGACTTCTGAGTTCTACTTTCCTTCCGGGAGCTTGTTGGCCGCGGACCCCGGTCGTCGCGAAATGGAAGCATTTATTGCAGACTGGACGGGGTATGCCGATACCGAGTGCGGACGCCGATATACGGTCCATATTACAGCAGATGTTTCCTAGCTTGTACGCATGCCTGACCGGTGCTGTTTTGCTTGATCGATAGCTGGATTCAGGTCACTGCCTCTTTGTATAGGATGTATTTCTGTTGCTCAAACCAGCTGAGTGAAACTGCGTATGCTTCCACTATATGAGTGGACGGAACACGCCGTCTGCGTACTGAAAACATCGCAAAAAAAAGGAAAATTCCTGCATTTGTTATATTCTGGACCCCTATTTGCCCCTTTATGAAGGGGAGACGATCACACACGAGGTAAATGTGGCATTCGCTAATTGAGTTTCTGTACAGAGGAACTTTCTGTTCAGTTTCAACTAACTAGCCCTATTTCAAGCTCTGGTTTCTGTTCAGCTTACAAAAATGATCTCTGTTGATACATGATCCTCCATCGTGCAGAAAACAATGGCCTTCGATGTGAATGAAGAAATTAAAAAAAGAGCTTCAATTTGTCTCTCGTCCTCAGTCAGATGACGTTGCCGGCAAGTATCTTTGTGGCCCGTACACTACAATAGTTGTAGCCATTTTGTGTGCTGTCGTGTCATGATTAAAGTAGCACTACTGCCCAACACATAGCATTGGCGCCACTGTGAACCTCGCCAATCGGCAATGTTGGTTGATCTGTTCTCCCCACTCGTTTACCCTGCACCCGTTTTGACAAATCTTTGTTCTTTCTTGAAAATACCTTTGCATTGTTGCTGTAGTATCGCGAGAAAAGGGGTAGGGGCAGACCATGTATTCTCCTCTGCTGCACCTGACGTCCCCCTCCGCTCCGCCGTCTCTGTTTTTGCCAGTACAATGCAGAAACGGCCAGGTTGTCAAACTGTCCTTGTAAAAGAAAGGTCACTGTGGGAACTAGGCAGCGAATGTGGTGGCCGTGAGACTTAGATTGTTTTATTCAAACGATGCGATTGCGGGCTACTCTTCCTTCCGTACAATCAGAATAGACAGAATTTTCATTTGCCGTTGATCATACCTGGTTTTTGGGACATGGCGTAGCTTGCCTATGCTACAAACTGTAGTTACGGCGTCTGGTCGACGGAACCTACCAAGCCTGGTGAAGCTACATAGTTTTTATAGAGTTTAAACCATTTTTGAACCGTCAGAAGCCTGTGGGTTGTTCACTGCCAAAGAGGCAATACTAATCCGTATACCTTCGAGCAAGGCTTCCGCAGATCACCTACTGCCTTTCATCTGGAATCTCAACAAGGCAGATGACGGTAGCTGCAACAGAACCGGTGGGTAGAAATCCAGCAGGCTAACTCCACATGAGGGCATGGATGTCAATTATTTTGTTTGCCATTGATTGCTTTACGTCCTAAACGAGGACGTGAATAAGAGTTGGAGAAGTAAATGGCGAACTTACAATCTTTATATCGCAATTGTACTGGTGGTCAGTTCTCACCTATCTTCAAAACACATTTTGGGTGTTCGGATGGCGAAGGTCACGATCGCCGGGCGAGCCCCTTTACGGTTAAGCGATTGAGGCGCTGCGACGCAACACGTGAAGCAAAGCTCTGAAGAAATGAAACAAATGTTCCGTTGTGACGATAAGAAGCCAAAGGTCATTGCCGATGTGACAGAATGACCCTGGACTCGTCTGCAGTTATGTCCATCTTTGCGTTTTGTGTAGCCATTAGGCAGAGTGATTAGGCAGGGGTAAAGGGCAGGCGCGGTAGCACGACAACGTACATGACGTTTTCAATGGCTTCTTCGGCATTCGTTGCCGCGATATGCAGAGGATCTGTGCCGCAATTGCTCTACATGCCAAAAAAGAAGACCTTGGAAGGAATTGAGGCACCCGAAACAGCACGTCTGGGGGACCGTTACTTGCCCGCACCATCCGTGGCCTTGTGTGACAAGGAGATTGTCTCTCTAAAATAAGGCGCGGGCCACATTAGTCAATGACTCGTGTTGCTTTTTGTCGACGTCACACCATTTCGCGAATAATTTTGTGTGCGAATTTTATGAAGCCTGAAATCTGTTCTGTTGTTTTCTTTCTTTCTTTACGATAACGTTCCGCTTCCGGGTTTATATTCGCGCCTTTTTAAAAAAAACCTCAGTTGGAAGTTACCACTTCTACCCATCGCCTCCTTCTATTCTTGTTCGTTTTTGGCGCTACACGAATTCAAGGATTACCGCTACCGACTACCCCAAACCGAAACTCTGCTATGGTAATCTTGTTGTCATGAAGAAGAACAATGACATCCTTTTATGGGAAAAGAGCGTGCTGAAGGCACGGAAAGAACTTGTGACCATACATCTGGAACGAATTCCTCATAGCCGGTTGCCCTGAATGGGCTTATAAAAAAACCAACCCAACGGAAGAACAAGAGGCCGCTGCACCGATACTGTCTGGATACAAAATATAAATGTGAGCCAAGGCTAGCCTTCGGGAAGAGAGCATTTTTGATATTCTCCTTGACAAAAATGAAAATCGCAGTTTTCTGCGTCCCCGCAGGCAGCGACAGTGGAGAACATATATTTTCAAGTAACAGCACTCTGCGTTACAAGTAACATTTAGAAGGAGCGGAAACTCTGGGGTGACCAGGGCCAATGTTTATATATAACGAGCACCTTGGCATGCTCTCAACTATGGATTTCCCGCTTTCGAATTTTAATAGGGCGATTTTTACCTTCAGTTGGTTCGTTTACACGGAAACATCAGTTACAACTTTCTCATGAAAACAAGCCTTATCTTATGTTTGTATGCTTAGAACTGTAGGGTGGCGTATGTCATTCTGTTTCTCTGAATTTAGGAGTGTACTAGAGTTGATGCTTAACGCTGCTTCTGCCGCAACGTCGGTTGCACACAAGGTTCTACCACTAAGCAACGCAATCTATTCATTTGCTTTCGGCGGCTGGATGAAGGAGTTTTTACGATGCTAGAGCACGTCTCTCACATCGTTGCTATTGGGTATAGAGGCATCGTCCCTAAGGGGTATGATTATTGGGTATAGAGGCAGAGTACAGAGTATAGAGTACAGAGGCAACCCGGGCGATAAGTATTGGACATTCATGACTGGCGCCCGAAGAAGAGACTGCATTTTAAACGATATTTTAGTGGGCAAGATATGGTTCATAAATCGCACTAAACACGTGTTCAACAATGTAGAGGTTGTAGGTTGCATTTCACCATATCTGATTAAGGGTTAGTAAAAGTTTCGGATATCTGATTTATAGACGGCTACGTTTGTTTACTAGGGCCTTGTGCACGATTTCATGGGAGATAAAACCTTTTGTTCAATAATGTTTGCACTGCTTCCATTGCTATTATTGATTGTTTGATTATCTGATTCCTCGGTACAGCCCCTAATAGTGTATGTTGCATCGGACGCTGCAGCGGCATACATATCTACTCATCAACTGTTGTACCCACAATACCACACGTCTGGCATTTGCAAATCTGCGGGAATGTGTTCACTTTCTAGCTTATCGGCATAAAGAGTAAGCTATGGGACAGAACGACGGACTAATTTTCCACTTTTTAAGTTATCTGTTTGGCAGGTAACCTTTGGCTGGTAGCATTCCAAGGCAAAAGCCCGGTGTGCAATTTTCTTCAGCAAATATGTCATTGCTGTCTCGTCCACCAGTCGCTGTACAGAGTAAGTCAAAAGCCTATTTGAGTTCACAGAGCATTTGCACCAGGATTTGTAAAGTGAGGCCGCAGTGCGCTACCTACGCATGCTGCCAGCCCGGAACAAACTGTCGTTCAGTAACACACTTCTTAGCAAGTGAGTACATATTCATATTCATTATGAAACTGAGAGCGCAAGAAACCCCGGCGGCAAAAACAGCTGTCCACTCGTATTTTTCTGTGTAGTTCTATTTTCACCGCCATAATATATAAAACCTGTTTCGTTCTTCCTGTCACGCACACACATGAGGATTGGACCAGGTATCAGGAGCTTTGAGGCGCTACTGTGGCTACTTCACAAAGGAATCAGTAGAAACCGTTATGCGTATAGAGAAGTGTGTTTGTCGAGACTCCTGAAACTGATGTTACGTGATTAGCACCGGAGCATAACCGGTGCGCATATGAACATCATCATTATTTTCATCATGATGATTTTAAGTCTGCTTAGGTCCACTGCAGGACGAAGTCATCTTCCATCGACCTCCAGCCGCTCCTCTCCTGCGCTGCTTCATTCCACACTTTCAACGCAAATTTCCGTATCTCCTCCCTCCATCGGGCTATTGGCCTTCCGCTTCTTCACCACTCATGTCTTGGTATCTACTCTAATGCCCTGGCTGATCCCCGGTTGTCGGTACGTCGCACTACATCACAAGCTCAAGTCTATTTTAGATGCAACTCATCTCATGCTCGCCCCTCTGTCCTTCCTGCGTCTGACCGGCGTTGTCCGCACAGCTGCGCCTCTCGTCCTCTCTTCTCTTCGATAGCGAACACTCTCTCCCACACAGCTGCTGGTTCGCGCAGCGCGCTCTCACTCCGTTGCTAGGCGCCGGTGGGCGGCGCTGCGCTCGGCGCTGCGCGCGCTGCGCATGTGCAGTACTCTCTCTCTCCGCGCTCTCCTCTCCTTCGGGGCTGTGAATATAAAGCGGAATGCCGCAATCCGACGGTCTCAGTCGACGGTCGTCCGCGTTACGCTTGCACTCTCTCGCAGCACTGGACGATTGCTTGATGCAATCATCGAGCCCCTAACTGTGCACTTTACGGACCACAAGGCACTCATTCTAGTCTTCAATGAAGACCGTACCTGAGCCTACATGTACTGCATGTGCAGTGCATGGTGAAAATAGAAAATTACGCCCACCTCCCCTTCGCGTGAGAATCCCTCCTATAAGCATAATCAATATGATGGAATGCGCCAATGGAACCCCCCATGACATGCGCTGCATCACACTAGGGTTCCCGCGAGGGGAGGTGGGCGTAATTTCTTTTCCTCTATTTTAAATATCATATATTCAAGTCTAGTTTTTTTCTCTCTGATTCAGGTAGCTCGTTTACTGTTCCTGAGTGTTACTCCCAACATTATAGCCGGTATTCAATGGCGCGGAATGGATGCAGGCAAACAAGTGTGCGCTGCCATATCTGTGCCCAAGCGTCTGTTGCCAGGCGATGTTGTGCGCACAGCCCGCAGATGAGGCACCCCTCTTCTACTCCATGCAACCGTGTGAGTGCGCCCATGGCCGGGCTAGAGCAGCGGCGTGCGCGTTGGTGGCGGGACTTTACGTCGAGACGGGGCTGCATTGTTCTCGCCGCCGCCATCGCCGCTGCGAAGGCCGTATCATGACAGCCAACACAGAGCGCTCAGCCGTTCTAGTCCCGTGGGGGCGCGCCGTCACTCGTTACGTCGGCCTCCGCGAGATGGCGGTACTTGTCCATGCTAAGCACGACTGTGAAACACCTCACTGTTTCACGTTACAAACTCTACCTCACCGAACGCACTGTATTCCCTCGAATTCAATGTGAGTGCGATTAATAACATCTCTGTTGACGCCACCGTTCAGATTCGGATTGTAAAGGAGCAGATGACGCACCCGGGTATTTTTTTTTTCTTCGGCGTGCAGGCCTTGTGGCCCTAGCCGCGCCATGTCCTTGGCACATCGGCTATGTCTGTGGCCGTTTTCAGTGTTGCCAGGCGAAGAAATTGACCGCTAAAGTTTTCAACGAATAGCACCTATTCGCTTCCCGGCCTGTTGAACCGACATGACTTCGCTTTCTAGTCGTTGAATAAGGTGCGAAGTTTCAGCTTCGTAAGTCATCACCGGCAGTATGCACTGGTGGTATATTTTTCTTTTGAGTGGAGAGGTTGCCTTACTTTTCTTTATTTGGAAGTGGCACTGGTGGTATATTTTTCTTTTGAATGGAGAAGAAGCTTACTTTCTATTATTGGGAAGAGCTTCCCGAGTGCTCCGCAACGGATACCTATTCTGCGCCAGATTTCTCTCTCGTGCTTGGGGTAACGACTGACCAACTGTCCGAGGTAATTATATGCTGTTACATCCTCTAGCGTTGAGTTTCCTTAGCTGAATAGGATGTTCTTGGAATGCCTATTCCTCATTACTTTAGATTTATGCACATTTATTTGTTAGGCCAATGGCGTGTGTTCCGATTGTAGTTCCTCAAGCATTGTTTCCATGTTTTTTGCTGGCTCGCTCAGCAAGACTATTTCGTCCGCAAACCTCAAATGGCTCAAGTATTCCCGGTTTTTCTGTAATCTTATGTTTTCCCAGTCGAGGTTTCCGATAAATCTTGCAGAGCAGACATGCTGTGATGTTATGGCCCTATCTTACTTCCTTTCGGATCGAAAAATCATCGCTTTGCTTGTATTGAGTTATCCTGCCCATGCATCCCTTTTATATCTCTTCTAGAAGTCTTATGTAGGTTCCCGCTATTCCCTGATTTTTAAGGGCTTCTAAATGGCTCCGATGAGCAGGAAATCAAACGCTTTCTCCTAACCTATAACTGCCATGTAAAGATGTTTAGTGCACTCTGCGAATCTTTATATCACTTCGTTGGCGACATGGAAGTGATCTGTGGTTGAGTACCCTTTGCTAAACCAAGCCTGCTTTCAGATTTCATCGGAATGCCGGTTGTCAGGTGTGCTGCTATCTATAACTTTGGTAAAGAGCTTGTTAACAGCTAAGAGAAGGCTGAATGATTCTGTAGTTCTTAAGGTCCTTAAGATCTCCCTTATTCAGAATCAAAATGATTTTGGCGATTTTCCAGGCGATTGGCACTTTTCTGAGTCTTCAAGCATTCCAAAAATATTATAGCAAGCATTCTGAGTACAATACCTCCTCCCTAGTTCAAAGGATCTATGCTTCTGTCATCGTTACGTCATATAGCTTTTCATATTTCCATGCCTTTGAGATCCTATTCAACAATTTCGTTATTTCCTAGTGGGACTTCACAAGTTAAACTTGTATTCACAGTAATGTCCCCTTATCTAAGGTCGTTGGCACACAGTCAGGTGTAGAAGCGCTGTGATACCTTAATTACCTTGTCCATGGTTTGCGTAATGGCTGCCCTGCTCATATCTAAGTGCGCACTGCCTGCCGTCACCAATGGCTAGCTTTCTCTTACTTGCTTTAAAGATTTCCCCTACTTGCAGCGTTTCTTCAATCACTGCCGTGTTATATGCCCGAATGTCTTTTGTTTCATTTCTGTTAATCAGCTTTGACCGCTCGGCAAATTCAATCCAATCCACTGTACTCGACTACTCGACACTTTCATGTTCTATGATTATCAATTAGTTCCTTCGTTTTCTTCGTAAGATTTCAAGTTTGTTTTTTACATATTGCTTCTCCCCCTGGTGCTGCTGATTCACTGAGTCCCAATGTTAGGTTAGCAGTTAGCCCATCTACGCTGACCTCGTTCTGCCCGTTCGAAAGGGAGAATTTGTTTTAAATAGGTGATTCAAACTCCGGCAATCTGGCTCTCACTAACTCCATGCGGGATTTCCTAGTTTTCCCGAGTTTCGGTGTTTCTTTTGTGAGATTCAGTCTTAGCTTGCATCTCCCCATCCTATAACTGCTGCTCCGGATCTTACTTAGCATCTCTACGTCTCGCAGGAGAACGGGGTTCTCCCTGAGTGAAGTCAATTTCGTTTTGGTTGTACCTTTGAGACCTTTCTATGCCTGTTTCCAATTCTTTCGTTTGTAGAAGAATATATTAATAAAAACTGTTTTCTCCCAGCCATTCATACTAGTGTATCTCTTCGACTGTTGCGATTGTCTATACCGACGTTTGTCAATCAACGTTCTAGCATTCACTTCTTACGACATTTGCGTTAGTCTCCCATCACAATTTGAACTGCGTTGTTGCCTACTTCATTGCTGATTCGATGTCACCGTAAAAACTATCAACGGCCTCATCACCAAGGCTGATTGTTGGCGCATAGGCCTGTACTATCTTTAACCTGTATCGCTTGTTCAGCTTCATCACTACAGCAGCGACTCTCTCGGTCATGCTGAGAACCACATCCACGTTTTCTGCTATTTCTGTGTGAATGCAAACTCCCATCGCTGATTTTTTTTTTGTCTTGACGTCTACTGTAATAGTGAATATGCCCCCAAGTGAGCTGTATAAGCGCTTCTCCTGTCCTTCTAACCTCGCTTAACTCTATAATGTCCCACCGCATGTCAGAGAGCACCTCTAGTAGTGCAGCTAAGCTTCCCTGGCTAGACAGAGTGCGTGCAGTGAACGTTTCAAGGTTCATGTTTTAATGGCAGCCTCTCGGGACTTAAAGATTGTTAGCACCGTCTGCTGGATAGCTGTTCTGACCGTCACCATGGACAGGTGCTCTGCAGCTGCCGGAGAATGAGGGCCACGCGTTGAGTTGCTTAGTCATGAGAGGTGGTGGCCAACTACTTCACCAGGGTAGCCAGATCCTTCTTTGGTTACGCAGTGCTGTTTATGTCCTTAATAACCTTCCTAGCATGGTTTAACCTTTCTAGTGTAGCTCCTTAGGTATCGGGAACGATGGTTACTTCCTTAGCAGGCAGCACTCTATACCTGCATGGGTCGAGTACAGAGAGCCCGATGAAAAATAGCGAGAGAGCGAGAGAAGCTTCCCCCCGACGACGTTGTCGCGCACGCCCCGACGACGTTGTCGCGTACTAATACTCAGAGAGCATTTGTCGGCTTTTCTTTCATATGCGTGGATATAAAGGAGTAAGCTGACACGCTGGCCGTAGCCTTCGCGTGGATGGTTTGGAAAACGGGCACTTGATGAAGTACCTTCCTTACGTCTCGGAAGGCTTGCATTGTATCAGTAAAAACGTTTAGAGGTTGTGATTGGTCTGGCCTCAGCACCAACGTTGTAGTATTGTGCTCTGTTCGTTGACCCAAATGAATGCGAGCGGTGCTACCCATCAGATAGGAGCTCGAATAATGCCGTCTGTTAGCTTTACGATTTTCTTCATCTGCGAGAAGATTAACGTACCTATTGCACTACATATGATGAGTACTCCTTATTTTATTTGTGTGAAACGTGTTTGGTTAGTGTTTTCTGGCGTGTCATTGAGGGGTTTGAGGCCCTATTTCTAATAAAATATTTGTGTAAATAAATGAAAGCCGTCAAGCCGCGAAATGCAACAGCTGTGTGGTGAGTGGATGTTAGAGTGGTTTTGTCGTTTTTTTAAATAATTTTTTTGGCAATGTAACATTTCTTTTTGCTCTTGTTTACAGCGCTTCTCATGGTGAAAAAAATTGAACCGGAACATTTTCTCAAATGGGAGAATTTTTTTTCCCAGGACTTACCGTTGCTCTAAGTAGGAAGGTACCGGTAGCAATGATAGCAAAAATGTAACGAACCCCTTCCCTCCGGAAGCAGGGGTCACGTATTACTTGAACTCAGTGAAAACAAAAACGGCCAGAATCGGAATGGAGCGACCGAAAACGAAAACAAAACTCTTCTGATAAAATAAAAACGCAATGAACTAATTAAATATGAAAACAGTAAACCATCGGTCGACTGAAACGGAATCCTTTCATTTCGCTGAGATTGAACCAAACGGAATTGTTTGATAAACGTCTTTTTAGACCATTTTACTGCGACTTCGGAAACGTTTATGTTCTCCCCCGAATGGTTCCCCCGTGGAGGGAACCATTCGCGGGCTACCTATTCCACGCTCGAAAGTTAGCTGCCCCACTTGAGCTACTGACGCCGTTGCGCTTTCGGGTGATGCGACTGAAGACGCTGATTCTCTCCAATTGCGGCGTGATAAAGCTGGACACTCGTGGGCGCGCATCCCCGCCAGCTGCAAACTGCTAGCGCTATTCCCCCGTGGAGGGAACCATTCGCGGGCTACCTATTCCACGCTCGAAAGTTAGCTGCCCCACTTGAGCTACTGACGCCGTTGCGCTTTCGGGTGATGCGATTGAAGACGCTGATTCTCTCCAATTGCGGCGTGATAAAGCTTGACACTTGCGGGCGCGCATCCCCGCCAGCTGCAAACTGCTAGCGCGAGAGCTGCGCCCGAAGAGCACATGGATAAATTCGGCGCACGCAGAACTTCATTCCTGCCAATCCGCCAGCCTGGGTGCGTGCGAAGGACTTCAAGAACCTCATCACCGTCATTATAATCACAATAATAAACTATAGCGCGCGGACAAAGCTGGCTTTGCCGCAAGGCGTTTTGGCCTAAGTTCGCCCCGACGGCGCAGCAAGACAATAGAACTTCGGCTTGAAAAACACATTTGGGGACTCCGCCGACCAAAATCATCCTTCAAAACGATTAGCGTACATTAGCTACCAGGTACACATTTCTTTTCACCTGTGTGCACTCTCATCCACGGGAATCACGTGACACTCCAAATAAAAAAATCTGTCGTCTGGCCTTTACAACGTACTACACGATTGCTTACAATTGCGCCAGGAAAAGGTTTCCCGTAATGCATGTCTGTAATTGTAGTCGTCTTTGAGGGCATGCTCTCTACATCCCTTAAAAACTATAACGAGTTGGGATACAATTAGGCTAGCTTTCTTACCTTGGGCTTACTTAACTACCTACTAGTGAGCAATAATTAGCAAGAATTACAAAGCCTCAAAGTCTCATTTTCCGCAGTGTTTGGGTTCGTCGTAACCAAGCATACATATGCTTACGTGGATTACATTACCAACAGCAGCAAAGACAACATAGCGGAGACGACGCTGCTGGACAGTTTACAAAGGCACCCAGGGGCCAGGAGAGGTGCGATAAAGGCAGCAGACAGGTAAAACATCAATGAAAATATTTGTTTGTAAGCAAAACTTACATTGGTGAGTCTTTACCTATCTTGACGCCTCCTGTCTTTGAAGTGCGACGAGCTGGAAGACGAACTTTCCCGTGTATGCGCGTGCGTGTTTGCGTGCGTGTTTCCGTGTGCGCGTGTGCGCGTGTGCGCGTGTGCGTGCGTGCATGCGTGTGTGCGTGTGCGTGTGCGTGTGCGCGGTCGTGTGTGCGCGGTCGTATGTGCGCGTCCGTGCGTGCTTGCGTGCGTGTTTGCTTGCGTGTTCGCGTGCGCATGCATATATATGCGTGCGACCGCTTGCGCATGCGTGTGTGCGTACGAATGTGCGTGTGCGTATGCGTGTGCATGTGTGCATGTGCGCGTGTGCGCGTGTGCGTACGTGTGTGCGTCAGTGTGCGTGCGGCCTGTGCGTGTGTGCGTGCGTGCGTGCGAGTGCGTGTGCGTGTGGCGTGTGTATGCGTGCGGGCATGCGTGTCCGTGTGTGTGTGTGTGTGTGTGTGTGTGTGTGTGTGTGTGTGTGTGTGTGTGTGTGTGTGTGTGTGTGTGTGTGTGTGTGTGTGTGTGTGTGTGTGTGTGCGCGCGCACGCACTAACTACCAAACTCGTCCGCCATTCAGAACACATTTCCGACGTGACGGTTGTAGTCGCATGATTTCCAGATGAATCTTGTCTCGATTGTGTAATTACGCGCACAATTCCCAATATGAAAACATGATTTATACCAGTAGGCTATTCGTGCCATCAATTCTACATATTTTTGAGAAGGTTTAGTTATCAGTACAGACCGTTTTGCAATATCCACATTTAAACGAAAGTGTGCTTCTGCAAATGTGTCTTTCTTGGGGGTCACCGCCGTCAATGCTCAAAAGAAGTAACCTTGCTCAACCATTTTACTCATATTTTGTTCAGCGTCACTGCCGTGCGCTATAAATGTTCACTGGACCTTTACAGAGCTGTGTGGCTCTTACTTTGGCCTGTTATTCATTAAGCAAACACAAGAAAAACGATGTTAGATAATGTTCTTTCGACAACTGCGTTTATCAAGTTTGAGATCCGGTCAACCCAAGCCAGTCGCCCAAAAGGGTAATGGGAGGAAGACTATCCAATCCTTGCATGCCTCGGACTATATGTGAATTTTCATTAAACAGATTCGTAAAAATTCGTATGATGATCGCTTCTCCATTTTATTATCTAATTCTATGGTCAGGCGATTAGCCGAATGAAATATTACATGCTAACATTCCTTCAAAACTCAATGTTAGGTATTTCGATTGACTAAGACGTCACATCCCGTCCACTGTTTAAAACGATTGGCGCAGCTTGTACCAGTGATGCAAGGCTGGAGAAACAACCGATGTTGTGGACCTCTCCCTTCGTCGACGACCGGGCTTGTGCACCGTCCTTGGATTTTTGAACTTGCGGCTGACGTTCTCCATGGCTGGCTGGCCCGGATCGTTTTGTTTTCTCATCCCTCTCAAAGGAGACCGCGTTAGCATGCGCTAGAGCCCGTCGCTATAGGCTTCGTGAACTTGGCGTCTCTAGCGCGAACTTGGCGTCTGTGCTCTCCGCTCCAGGAGTGAACGCAAGTGAACTGTTGAGACTAACAGTACTTGCGCCATCAGGCTATGAACACAGGCCAGAGTGTTCCCGAAGGTTAATATGGCTGACACCAGCGCTTTTCACGAGATGAACCATTATTATTTATTCGAGCTCCTTACCGGACACGCCTCATGAGACCGAGCGCTCCTCGCGAGACCCCGGCTCACGTGCGCTCGGCTGGGTTCAGTTTTCTGGGAGCGCTCTACTGCTGAACTAAAAGTTTGAACGGCTCTGCTGTTGAGGAGGAGGAGGAGAAACACTTTATTTGCAAACTGGGTCTAGGGGAGAGGGGTGGCGGAGGATGCGATCTTCTCCGCGACCTGGGCGGCCCGGTTGGTTAGTGCCAACTGCACTTCCGGGTCGGAGCTCTCCAGGGCCTGCTCCCAGTGCAAGGGGGGGGGGAAAGGGGGAAATGGTTCTAAAGGAAGAGGAGGGTAAACTTGGCCAGGAGATAGCGAAGGGGGTAAAGGACCTGCGAGCGACGGCCCAAAATGTGCGCATTGCAGTCTGCACCGTGCCGGAGGTGATGGAGCAGGGCGTGCACACCGAACGGGTAGTTCTCGCTGCTAACAGCGAGATCGTGAGGTGCGGCAGGGAACGTGGGCTTGAAGTGATAGACGTGAACAGGGTAGTGGGCAGCATGGGACATAGGGAAGCTTTTAACGAGGTGGGGTGGCGCTTAGGTGGGAGAGCGGTAGCTTTTTAAGGGGGCCCCGCACAGCTAAGGAAGGCAAACTAGGAGACAAAGGGGAAGCAAGAGACACATGCACACTCAACGCTGGGAGGCAGCCAGGCCTAGAGCTAAACGGAGAACCTACGGACGTAACTGAGAGCGTTGACAGAAGCCATTTAGTGGAAACAATGGAGCAAACAATTCTGTAAAAGGCAAAAACAGACCCCGTGAGCGGAAAGGGAAAAACAAATGCAATAAATATTTAATCAGCTATATAAATATGCAGGGAGGCAGAAAGCCAAATAAGTGGGTGGAAATTCAAAAGCAACTTGAACGGGAAGGAATAGACGTGTACGCTTTAGCCGAGACTCACCTCCGGGACCTAGAAGCCCCACCTATCATAGACAATTATGTCTGGGAAGGTTGCAACAGGACCACAGGAATGAAGAAAGGGGGAGGTGTTGGCATGCTCATTAAACAAGGGACCGACTGGCAGAGAGTGCATGAAAGTTGTAAAGAGCATCTATGGGTTAGAGGCACCATAGAGGGGAAAAATACAGGGTTAGGAGTGGTGTATTTGTGGACCGGAAGTAGTGCTAGGGAGGAAAATGAGGAAATGGTAAACTGTTTGAGAAGATATATAAACCAGTTCAAAGATTCGGGCGAAATAATCATATTTGGAGATATGAATGCCCATATAGAAGGTTTGGATTGATACACAGACCACAACGGTTCTCTAGTGATAGCTGTATGCCAGGAAAACCGGCTTGTAATAGTAAACAGGGAAAGCAAGTGTGACGGAAAAATGACGTGGGAAAGCGGTAACATGCAGTCCAGCATAGACTACAGTTTAGTATCCGAGACAGTATACGGAAGGCTGCGGGAAAGGAGGATAGATGAAAATGGAACATACAGCTTAGGAAGCGACCACAAGTGGTTTAACTTGCACTTTGGAGGCGCAACCCGGACAAATCCAGAAATAGGTACAATAGGAGGAAATAATTTAAATAATGAGCAGTTAAAGATCATCGCTGATAGATTGGAAGATGAAATCAATAAATACCCAGGCAACAATTGGGATTACGACGAAATGCTTGACGTTCATAAAGGGTAAGATTAATGAAGCAAAGGAACGAAACCGATGGAAAGGGAAGAGAAAGCCGAGAAGCTGGTAGAATAAGGAAATAAAAGAGACTATCGACCAGCGAAGAAAGGCGTCGAGAGAACATAGAGAAGCAAAAAGAACTGGTATGTAACCGGAGGTAGTGAAGGAAAAGTGGGATGTCTACCGTGGGAAAAAACTAGAAGTGCAGAAAAGGGTGCAAGCAAAGATCAAGCAGAAAGCGAACAATGGATGGCAGAAATACGGAAGAAGGACAAAAGCGCATCCAAGAAGTTTTGGAACCATGTAAAATCACTAAGCTCCAAAAACGATAACCATCAAAAATTCCTGATTGATGAGGAGGGGGAACATTTAGGAGAGCACGCGTTGGCGCATATTCATCGAGTGATTAGTGAGAAGTTTAGGATAATAGTGGTAGGAAAACCTGCACCGATAACATCAGCGCCACAAAAGACTGCGAAAAGGGAAATAAGTTTGAGCAACCTTGATTGGAAAAAAGCAGAGCAAAAGGTTTCCCCTGAGACAGCAGTGGGCCCGGACGGAATACCAATGCAACTGATAAACCTACCTGGACCTAAAAGTAAGGACTCGTTTATGAGGGCAATAGATAAGGTGATAGAAACCAAACACATACCAGAGGACTGGTTAGAAAGTAGGATGAATTTAATATATAAAGGCAGAGGAGACAAAGCCAGTATTGATTCATACAAACCACTCACAATAACGTCAGTGGTGTATAGATTCGTAATGCAGGCGATAAAATCAGAAATTCAAGCATGGATGGAAGAAAATGAAATACTTGGGGAACTGCAGAATGGATTTAGACAAGACAGGCGACTGGATGACAATCTGTTCGTGATAACGCAATGCATTGAAATTGCGAAAGCACAGAATAGACCACTGTGGATTACGTTCTTGGACATTAAAGGGGCATATGACAACGTAAACAGAAAACGGCTGTGGAGAATGTTGAAACTCCAGGGATTAGATGACGAGTTAGTACAGTTCCTTATAGCAATCTATAAAGACAATAGAGTGCACCTTACTTGAGAAGGACAGAAATGCGCCCAGCAGGTCAACATCCATCGGGGACTGAAACAGGCATGGCCTTTGAGCCCAATACTGTTCATGCTGTACATGGCAGGGTTAGAAAAGAAACTGGAAGAAAGTCAAGTAGGGTTTAGCCTAACCCATATGCTGCAAGGCGAAGTGGTACAACAGCATATTCCGGGAATCTTATACGCAGACGACATTGTTATTTTTGCTGATAACCAAACCGATATGGAGCGGCTAAAAAATATTTGCGGCCAGGAAGCCACTGACCTCGGGTTAAATTTCGGTGCGAAAAAATCAGGAATAATGGTTTTCAATGACGCTACCACCGACGTAGTGTCTATCCAACAAGGCGAATTACCTAGAGTGAAGGATGATAAATGTTTGGGAGTGTGAAAAAATAAAGGGGATAACTACTTAAGTACTCACGAGGAGCAACTTAAGGTGAAGGGAAAGCGAAACGCAGCTATAATGAAGCATAGAGCTCTGTGGGGGTATAACAAATATGAAGTAGTAAGAGGATTGTGGAAAGGAGTAATGGTTCCGGCTCTCACGTTTGCGAATGCTGTACTCTGCTTGAAATCAGACGTTCTATCAGGCCTTGAAGTAAACCAGTGAACGGTAGGACGTTTGGCCTTAGGCGCGCATGGAAAAACAACTAACGAAGCAGTTCAGGGAGATATGGGCTGGGCGTCGTTTGAAGTTAGAGAAGCTCAGAGTAAAATATGCTTTGAGATGAGGTTGAGGGCAATGGAGCAACGAAGGTGGGCAGCTAATGTTTTTAGGTACCTATACTTGAAAAGCGTGGACAGCCAGTGGTAAAGAAAGACTAGAAGGCTAACGATGAAATACGGAAATAACAGTGGGGAATCCAAAACAGCCAAGATAACCAAAAAAGAGGCAAGGCAGATTGAAACGAATAAATGGAAGGAAAAAATGGAAGCTAAAACGCCGTTAGAGATGTACAGGGCTGGGAAGATGAACATCAGAAAGGAAAATTTCCTACGATAATTCCCAGGGCAGTGCTTTGCTTTTTGAGGCTAGAGCAGGTTGCCTGCGAACTAAGAGCTTTGTGGTGAAGTATTCACAAAATGATGGGGTATGCGTGGTCTGCGGAAAAGGAACGGAAACTATGCGCACATAGTGTTAGAATTTGAGGGTGCTGGGAGGTATTAGAAGCGCAACTCGGTATATGTGTCGTAGTAGGCAATCTAGTTTTGTTTTGTCAGAGGCATTGAGTTTGCAGTACGGGAGGTAAAACGTAAAGCGAGAGAGTACGAAGGAATGAAGAAGTTGCAAGCGTTCAGGTTCGGAAATGCCGTGACGCCGTGTGGGGGATTCTTCTTGGGAGGTTGAGTGTTTGAAGTACGTGCGATCGGAGTTTAGTTAAGGTGGTCGCGTTGCCCCGGTTGGCCTGAATGGTGAGACCTAGCACGCGGAGGGAGGAGACATGAGGGACGATATGGTTGTCGACGTAAACTGTGATGCGGGGTTGCATGGGCGGTTGCTTGCAAGGGGGGTGCAAAAGAAGCAGCTCGGATTTGTGCGAGGAGCACTGGAGGCCTAACTGAGACGCAGTTGCTGGGACAATGTCTGCGCCTTGCTGGAGTGTGTGTTCGATTAGAGCACCGCTACCTGATTTAACCCATAACTAATATCGTCTGCATAGATAGAGGTGTGGAGATTTGTGATGGAGGACAAGGCAGTGGCCATGGGGTTCATCGCCCGATTGAATAGAACAGGAGATATGGCCGAACCCTGAGGTATGCCTATTGCGGGGAATGGGAAGTTCGAGGTTTAGAGGGGTCCGAATCATAGAGTGGCCGTGCGGTCACGAAGAAAGGAGATGTAAGAGTAGGTACGCGCACCAAGTCCAAGCGAGTTTATAGAGTTAAGAATGGCTACGTGAGAGACGTTGTCGAATGCTTTGTAGAGATCAAGTGCCATAATGGCCGAGGTGTCCGCCTTGGAAGAGTTAGCTATAATGTCATGATAGAGCCGGAGGTGCGAGTCCTTTCCGGACAGCCCTTGACGATAACCAGTGAGAGTGTGTGAAAGCAGGTGATGGATTGAAACACTGCGACAGCTTCGACAGCAGTGTGGACCGGAGCAATGCGCTGGAATTGACCTGCTGCCTATGAGCTCTTTTTAAGTTTAGGCGCCAGTTACACGCGGAAACGGCGTCCCGGGTGCTCTTTTGGCGAAAAATAGCAGCTGTTGCCGAACGTTCAATCAGCCGACATACGCCAGCCTTCAGTGGAGACCAGTGCCAAATGCCAAGCAGCACCTGTTATAGCAAAGAATCCCAGGTCCATAGTGTCCATTATCTGTGAGAGCAGAAATGCGACCTAAATTCCGTAGTTGTAATACTCATCATCTGCGCGTCTCGCCATGTCACCTGTTCCTGTCACCGCCGTCGGCAGAAGTAATATTTTTTTGCGAGCAGGTTGCCAGTCCTGCAGCTCCGTTATGCCCTTCGACGGCTCGGTCTGCACGCGATTGCAGCACGAAAGATTCCGCGCGGCTTCGCACAAGAGAAATAATGCCAAAATAATCTGGGACTCAGTATTTTCCGAATGCTAGCCATCGAGTGGTACAAGTGCGAACAACTCCTTCGGTGGTGAACATAAGAGTTTCATAAAGGGGAAATGAGGAGCTGGGTGAATTTCCTTGAAAGACCTCGGAAAACGAAAGGGGAATGTGGTAGGTCACATAAACAGATGAAGAATATTTTTAGTCAGAAAAAAAGTGGTGAAGAAATGTCCGCCGGGTGGGATCCGAACCCACGACCTCCAGACTACCGGTCTGGTGCGATAACCACTACGCTACCGGTGGGGTTGTTTCCCCACCAATTTCTCGGGTATTTATGTGAAGTGTTTTATTGTTTCCTGCACTTAGGGGTGGCAGCCAAAACCACTCGGACTACTCGGGGTGAAGATGATGTGCCGCTCACCCAGGTTGCAAGGCCTTCTTTTTAACCCCCGGGCCGTGATTTGAGTGTGTACGACATGGCGACAGTGGTCGACCAGCGTTGAACCCTCTTAAGCTACCCTTCTCGCCAAGACTGCCAGAACAGAGGCCCTCGCGATGCATGTCGCGAATCAGAAATGGGAATGAGGGGCTCGGTGGATTAAGACAGAATAAGGGTTGCCAGTCAAGAAAACCACAGAAAGCGTATGGGGGAATACGATAGGTCATAGAAACAGATGAAGAATATTTTGATTCAGAAAGAAAGTGGTGAAAAAATGCCCGCCGTGTGGCATCTGAACCAATGACCTCCAGAATACCGGGCTGGAGCGATAACCACTACGCTACCCGCGGGGCTGTTTCCAAACCACTTTCTCGGGTATATATCTTAAGGTATTTTTTGTTTCCTGCACTTGGGGGTGGTAGCCAGCGACACTCGGACTACTCGGGGTGAAGTGGACCTTCTTTTTAAACCCCGGGCCGTGACACGAGTGCCTACGACATGTCGAGAGTAGTCGACCAGCGTTGAACCCTCTTAAGCTACCTTTGGCACAAAGACTGCCAGAACAGACGCCCTCGCTAGGCTTCCAGCGAATCAGAAATGGAAAATGAGGGGCTCGGTGAATAAAGACAGAATAAGAGTTGGAAGGCAAGAAAACCTCGGAAAGCAAAGGGCGGTATGCGCTAGGTCATAGAAAGAGATGAAGAATTGTCGAGTCAGACAGAAAGTGGTATATATATATATATATATATATATATATATATATATATATATATATATATATATATATATATATATATATAGCGAATCAGAATGGGAAATGAGGGGCTCGTTGAAAATAAGACAGAAATAAGGGTTGGCAGTCAACAAAACCTCCGAAAGCAAAGGGGAGGATCTGGTAGGTTATTGGAACAGATAAAGCATTTGGAAAGGAAGAAGGAAAGTGCAGAAAAAATGCCCGCCAGGTGGGATCCGGACCCACGACCTCCAGAATACCGGTCTGGTGCAATAACCGCTATGCTACCAGCGGGGCTACTTTTCCTCTCCACTTTCTGGGGTATTTATGTCAATGTAATTTTTTCCTGTGCTTGGGGGTGGTAGTCAGCGCCACTCCGACTTCTCTGGGTGAAGCGGACCTTCTTTTTAACCCCGGGGCCGTGACTCGAGTGTCTACGACACGTCAAAAGTGATCGACCAGCGTTGAACCCTCTTAAAGCTTCCTATGGCACCAAGACTGCCAGTACAGAGGCCCCCTATACATGTTGCGAATCAGAATTAGAAATGAGGGGCTCGTTATATATATATATATTTATATATATATATATATATATATATATATTGTGAGCTTTGTTTGATGTCAGATTCGCCCAGATAGCCGAATTGGTAAGGCATTCGACATGTAATCGAAAGGCGTGGTTTCGGTCCCCACTCTGGCCGCGTGTTTTTCTTTCTTTCTTTCTTCTGTATATTTTAAAAAAATGTTTATTTCATTAACCGTAGTGAAAAAGAAAAGAGCCTAACCACACCCCTGTGCCTCCTTTGGCGTCGTAGACTGCTGACCTATATTTCTGTATTTCCTCAACGAGCCCCTCATTTCCTTACTATATTATTCTGCGAAAGCCTAGCGAGTGTCTCGGTTCTGGCAGCCTTGATGTCTAGGTAGCCTAAGAGGGCTTCCTGCCAGTTACCCGCTCATGACAGGCTGTAGATGTTCGAGTCACGCCCCGAAGGTTGAAAAGAAGATCCCCTTCTCCCCGTGTAGTCAGAGTGGCGCTGTCCACCACCCTCAAGCGTCAGATACACTTCTAGTAAATATAAATAGCCCAGAAAGTGAAGGAGAACACAGTCGCCCAGATAGCCGAATCGGTAAGGCATTCGACATGTAATCGAAAGGCGTGGGTTCGGTCCCCACTCTGGGCGCATGTTTTTCTTTCTTTCTTTCGTCTGTATATTTAAAAAACATGTTTACTTCATTAACCGTAGCGAAAAAGAAAAGAGCCTAACCACACCCCTGTGCCTCCTTTGGCGTTGTAGACTGCTGACCTATATTTCTGTATATAAATTTATATATATATATATATATATATATATATATACATAGTTGACAGAATGCTTGACTCACAATTAAACCAAAAACTATTGACGTTTCGACTATAGGACACTCTTCATCTGAGGTTATTCATATGAAGACTGGTCCTCCACTCTCAACGGCAGTAAACCACTTTTTTTGTTTTCAATCGGGAGTCAACCATTTTTTCTACTATTTCTTCTGGCTCCTCGAGAAGTTTCTTCACATGCGGGTGAAGTTCAATGGGGGACGCCTTCATGTTGCAGCCGTCGTAAATAGGATGTTGGTGATAATCACAATGAATATGTCCTCTACTTGTGTCTTCCTAAAAAAAGCGAAAAATCTTAGAAATTACTCTCCTATCCTCAGAAAGCTCATTCAAAAACAAAATCAAAGAAGGAATTATACCACCTTCGGAAGGAAAGAGGCACCCCCAAACAGGAACCCCCAAACACAAAAGAAAAGACAGCTTCGCCGCCCCCCGCCTTTAAAAACAAATTACTGCAGGCCGTGACAGACATGGCACCAATCCGGTCACCCCGCAAAACACTGTTCTCTACAAAAAAATATGGATCCAATCCTACACAAAAAGAGGGGATATGGTAGGAACAATTTCATTCTGGGAAAGATCCAATATCATGAGACCACAGTACACACGTACTCCGGGATGTATGAAAGTACGAGGCGCCAATTGTCGTAGTTGACTACACTAACAATCTTTGTGACTGCAGTGGAACTTGCAGCCATCCTCTTGGTAATCCGAATAGCGTAGGTGTCCACTACAAGCGTAACATCATTAAAGACTCAAAGGACAGTTTTCTGGGGGAAGAATACCTAAGCGCTTCGGTAAGATATTCCCATCCGTAATGCGGAAAGTTAACG
The DNA here is from genome assembly GCF_048455015.1 of Haemaphysalis longicornis. Lineage (NCBI taxonomy): Eukaryota > Metazoa > Arthropoda > Arachnida > Ixodida > Ixodidae > Haemaphysalis > Haemaphysalis longicornis. The sequence continues at coordinate 155,754,722 of NW_027526335.1, read as the reverse complement.
TCACTTGGACACCGAGATCCAATGGTCTGGAAGAGAACGACTAAATATAAAAGAGGCGCAGGAACTCACGCATCGTACTCCTTGTGACCATGACTTACACGCTGCCTTTCTGGAAAAACATGAAGGAATCCTCAAACTCTGCCTTGCAACAATCTTTCCCCTTGCTAAAACGACGTATCAATGCTAAAGAATCACAAACTGGGCGGACAAAAAACAAACACAGGTATATGAATGTACACGTGCGTTGAGGTTTCCCGTTACAACACGAGACATTAACTTAAAAAAATTTTAAAATAGGAAAAATATCCAACCTATTGCAAGCAACTTAGCCATTTCCAAAGGTATGGCCAGGGAGAACAACTCTAAGAAAACATATTCCACTTCCAGACATAAGAGGCAGCTTTGGCCAGCTCGTTACCTCAAAGTCAGCGCGAGCTGATTGAGCGGGCAAAGGGAGGAGCTGCTGGGTCTGGTGCCGTACCCCATTTTCCTAAACCACAACTGCTTCTTCATGAACAAAGACCTCTCTCTCTCTTACACACACACACACGCACGCACATACACACACACACACACGCAAACACACACACTATCTCTCTGTCTATGCAAAAAAGCAACATCGTTCAGCCCACCCTTGACGAAACAGACTAAACATTTTCACACACTGACGCTTACGCCTCCTCTCTAAAACTGGACAGCAGCTCGCACTCGCAAACTTCACGCTCACATTTCTAGCCACAGAAGCGCACAGAGCGTTTGTCTCTCCTGCGAAATGGTGAGCTAACACCCAGGTTGCAAGGTTTCCACTTTTTAAAGAACTTTTCGTGCTCATGAAGCATAAATAGTAAATGCCTCAACTTCGTACGAACATGGTCTGTGGTAGTCGAAGTATCGCTATCGCACCTTAAATCTCAGCATATAAACGTAGATGTCCCTGCTACTAATTTATTCATTAATTTGTTTATTTTCGAGTTTGATATTTTATTATTATATAATATTTATTTATTTATTTACTTATTTATAAGGCTAGGCAGCCAAAAACAAAGGAAGGCAAAGGGGGAAATGTGGTACGTCATTTATTCCTCTTGAGAGAGATACAGTTTTTGAAATGTTGGAAACAGAAAGAAAGTGGAGAAACATATGCCCACCGCATGGGGTACAAACCCACGACCTCCCAAAATACCAGTCTAATGCGACAAATGTCACGCTATCGGCGCGAATGCGCCTCCCTCCACTTGCACTTGAAGGTGGTAGCCAGCGCCACTCAGAATAGTCGGGATGACGGGGACCTCTTAACCTCCCGGCTGTGACTCCAACCCCTACGACATGTTGGGAGCGGTCGATCAGCCTTCAATTCTCTGGTACCAAGACTGCCAGAACAAAGACCCTTTCTATGCATGTAGTAAACCAGTATTCAAAATTTCGGGCTCGTTGAGAGAAGACCGACATAACGGTAGGCAGTTATGAAGGCACGGTACGCAAATGAGGTACGCAAATTGAAAATATAGTTTTTGAAGTGTTTGAAACAAATAAAGTAGACAAAAATCTCAGCCTAGTCCGGAAAATCCGAAAATCGGATGGGATCAAAGCCTTGTACCCCAGAAGGGTGGGCTGTAGCGATAACTACGCTACCCGCGGGCCCGTGCTCCCCTCCACTTTCTTCGGTATTGAGCCGGCACGGGCTGCATGACAGCCGCTTGTAAATAGTTCGTCTCATCATGTAAGCCCATCGCTTTATGACTACATGGCTCCAGTGACATCTTCTTTCGCAACGTAACATTTTGAAAAACGTCGCTCGTACGCCTCGCCGTGCCCCAGCCTCGGTGTTCCATGGACGCGCGAATGTCCCGGGCCCTTTGTACCCTGGCGAAGACCCAGCGAGACAAGTCGGAAAGACGTAACTCGCCTTCTCGAAACAGATGATGTGCCGCTAACCGGCGCCTAGTATTCCGGGATGTGTCCAAGGGTGTGTGACACTTGTAGTTGTACTGGTGGACACTGCCGTTTTCCGTCGTGATTCATCCAGCTAACCAAGTTCAACGTGGCAGCAAATACACTTCCGCTTTTCATACTCATCTCGCCCTCACAGCAGGCGTCCGTGTACTGTTTTCTAGAGCGGGGATGGTCGCCTTTGAACCAGGATGTGATATCCCCTCGCAGACATGGACAAGCTTCCACGAAGCCATGACCCAGTATCGACGACCACGAGGGTGTGCGGAGCAGCCGGAATGGCATCTGTGATGGCCGCTTGTAAATAGGACGCCTCAGCATTTGAATACATGACTCATTCCTACACGGCACGGGTGTTGTTCTTCTGCTACACACACACACAGAGACCCAAACACAGAAAATTCGCGTAGTCAGGTGACTTCGCTAGGCCGGTTTTCACTTATTATATATATATACATATCTATGTAGCAGAACAGGAAGACACGGGACTCGGTAAGGAAACATATTTAGGTTGCAGACGTCATTGCCAGTGCTATACGGCTGTTTTCGAAATATTTATAGTGCCGAATGACGTGTTTCTCATGTTTCTTTATTAGAGTGATAAATAAGCGAACATATAGGTCGAGAAAAAATCCGCTGTTTTTTCCGGGAATGGAAGTCGAACCCACATCTACGCAAACCGCGTGCGGTGCACTGACCAAATATGCTATCCCGCAGCGGCTCCCCTCTAGACATAACAGCGGGGATTTATATTTACAAGTGCTCTGAGGACGGTCAACTAGCGCCGCCCCTCGACCACCGCGGGAGACTAGAAAGTCTTTTTTCCCAGCAGCCACCACGTAAGACGTGGTCGGAGGTCGGGTTTAGCAATTGGCATATCTGAACTGCTGGAGCCAGAGCCCTCGTAATGCATGTAGCAGAACAAGAAGATAAGGGACGAGGGACTCGGTAACGACACATATCAAGGTTGCAGTCGTCATTTCCAGTGCTATTCGGCTATTTCCGAAATATTTAATAGTGCCGAATGTTTGTCATGTTTTTTTTGATACAGTGATAAATAAGCGAAAATGTAAGTCAAGACCGTCCTCAAAGTACGTGTAAATATAAACCGACGCAGTTAGGTCGAGAGGGGAGCTGCTGCGGGTTAGCGTAATTGGTCAGTACACCGCACGCGTTATGCAGAGATGTGGGCTCGACTCCCGTTCCCAGGAAAAAACGGCGGATTTTTTGTCGACCTATACTTTCGCTTATTTATCACTGTATCAAAGAATCCTGACAAACACACGTCATTCCGCACTATTAAATATTTCGGATACAGCCGAAGAGCACTGGCAATGACGACTGCAACCTTGATATGTGTCCTTACCGAGTCCCTCGTCCCGTATCTTCCTGTTCTCCTACATGGATTACGAGGGCTTTGGCTCCAGCCGTTCGGATATGCCAATTGCTAACCCCGACCTTATATCAAAGTTGCAGTCGTCATTGCCAGTGCTATTCGGCTGTTGTTCTTTCTTTCTTTCTTTATTTGGTACCCACAGCACCTTTTTGGCATTACAGTGGGGGGGGAATAACAAAAAGCAATGCATCAAATAGTCACATTGACAACCAAAAATCAAAAATGTTTCAGAGGCCGTGAGCCCCTTTTAAGATACATTCGTACACACAAGGAGGAAAATAAAAATATAAAAATTAAAGAAAGGATGTGCCATGCCCTTCAAATTTCGGAACTAACGGATTTTTTCTCGACCAATATTTTCGCTTATTTACTACTGTATCAAATAAACATGGCAAACACACATCATTCGGCACTATTAAATATTTCTGAAGCAGCCGAATAGCACTGGTAATGACAACTGAAACCTTAATATATATATATATATATATATATATATATATATATATATATATATATATATATATATATATATATATATATATATATATATATATATATATATATATATATATATATATATATATATATATATATATAAATATATATATATATATATATATACATATATATATATATATATATATATATATATATATATATAGTGACGGGGAAGAGACTATATTTGGAGGCTTGGGACAGCACGACGCAAGCACCGGGCAAGACGAACAAGGCTGAGGGCGAGAGTTAGCCGTGATGATAATGACAGGGTCAAATGATGATGATCGCAGTTTGTCGCGTAGATTGTCCACCTTGTATCATGGGTCCTGCTCACCAGCAACATAACCATGCCGAACAATTTGCGCAGCCTTTCCTTGCAGATGTCCCAGCTTGTTACGTCCGCTTCATAAGTTCGGAACCAGGTCCTGCCCGGTCCGTCCAGACTGTAATCGACGTTGGCCAGCATGATGGTTGGGTCCCAGCAATTATAGGCGCTAACCCGCTCGAACGAGTCGATCCAGTCCTCAACGTCCAAGTCGTCGGCTCCGGTGAACTTACGAGTGTCACGGGGTTATTGAGAGACCACGATAAGTGGGGTGGTTGAGCCGGTGGCCCCATTGTTGGCCATGATCGTTGGTGGTTGCGCAAGGTGACGTCCGCTGCGAAGCTCCGTTGTGCATAAAGTGTTACCCCGCACCTCCCACCAAATTGTTACGGGGAAGAGACTATATTTGGAGGCTTGGGGCAGTGAGAAGCAAGCACCGGGCAAGATGAACAAGGCTGAGTGCGAGAGAGAGCCGTGATGATAATGACAGGGTCAAATGATGATGATCGCAGTTAGTGGCGTAGATTGTCCACCTCGTATCATGGGTCCTGCTCGCCAGCAACATAACCATTCCTTGTAACAATATATATATATAGCAGGGTGTAGAACCGAAGAAAATACCGGTTCGGTTACGGTTCGGGTTCGGGTGAAATAATTTCGTTCCGGTTCAGTTCCGGTTCGACAAAATCACGCACCGAACCGGTTCGCGAACCGGTTCGGGAGCTTGAACCGGTTCGCGAACCGGTTTGATGAGTTGAATTATCACTGAAATTTAAAAAGAAACATTTACTAGTTTAAAACGACCGTCAAATCAAAACAGTAACTAACATTCAAAATGCTGCTGCTCCCCAAGTGCAGTGGCGCAATTTCAAAGGAAACCTTAAGCAATTAGGAGATATTAGAAAAACACATGAAGTGGCGACGATTTACCACCTTCTTTATCGCTCAGACTTTATGTTGTCCTACCAACTATTCATAAAGCCAACGCCAAGAGATATGACGGTGGGATATATTTTCTGTGCTTTCCTTTTTTGTTGAAATCGCAATTGTCGCTATGCAATCGCCCATCACGCTAACCTTGAAGCCTTAAATTTAGTCCTGCGTACTGGCGTGTTCAAATACCAGCGCTTAATACCAATGGCGCACATTTTTTATATTTGTGAAAAAACAGAAAAATCCTACAATTGGCACATAAATACTACCAATGGATTAGAATATTTGGTCACCCTGAATAATTTGTTAGCTGTCACCTTATCGAATGTGTTATCCACACTTTTCTCAAAAGTAAGCTTTAGTTAACGCTCAGTCACTGCATTATTGCTCTGACCACTGCAATTCCTTTTGCGATACCGAAAGTGTGCATTATAATCAGTATGTCATCGTACCGCCTGAACCCAAGGCGGCAGCGGCTGGCGTGAAGCTCGTCTGTAATCACTCTCCGCTGCCTTTTGAAGTTATCCTGGTTATCACCTCGAAGCCCAGCAGAAATCGTCCTCGAAGATTCCAGATCCCGAGCCAGCTGATTCGTCGTCCGGTGGCACGGAACACTACGTCAGACCGGGAAAAGCTACAAAAGCCTGCTGCAAGATCGACTACCCTTCATTGCACAAGGCGGCAGCGGCTGGCGTGAAGCTCGTCTGTAATCACTCTCCGCTGCCTTTTGCAGGTTGGTGTTACGTACGTTTTATGTTAGTAGCCTACATTTTTACCCACCGCTGCCGCTTGTGCTGATATTATTGATGTGATTGTGTCAGGTGTTTGCTGTCGAAATGTCGGATGATGAATCGACTGATATTTGCTTGGTGTGCCAGGAATAAATTACGTCTGATGCCGCTGCAATCACGTGTACTGAATGTGTATTCTCTTATCATGCTGGTAACTGCTCAGGGGTGGCAGTGGCGACGGTTCGGTCCAAACCTGATATCGGAACGACATGGCTGTGCGCTACCTCCAAAGGCGCAAAACTAAGGACTGGCCAGAAATCTGGAAAGTCAAATCAGGAAAAAGCAGTGGACATATCTGATAAGCTGACAGTAATGAACCGAAGGATCGCTGCGCTTCTGCCACTCGTGAGCCAGATGAATGAAGTGATGACAATCAAAGAAACTGTTAGAAACATTGAAACTGCGGTTGAGAATTTGTCTGCTAACTACGATACCTTGTTGTTAACGGTTGACTCACAGACAAAAGATATTGCTGACCTGAAGGCCAGAGTAGAAAAGGTAGAATGCAGCGCTCCAACGCAAGAACTGATAGAGGTGAAAAAGGAACTAAACAACCTTGAACAATACAGTCACAATCGTAACCTAGAGATTCATGGTCTGGAACATACCGAAGGCGAGAACTTGCTCTCCAAACTGAACAGCGTTGGCCGTAAGCTAAACATTGCTGAAGTCACAGCCCGAGAAATTGAAGCCATACATAGACTACCACCGAAGCCAGACAAAGTCCCACTTGTTCTTGTTCGGTTCGAATCCAGGTACACAAAAGAAAAATGGGCAGAACAGAGACCACTACTGAAAATCAAGGAACCTGACCTCCGTTTTAAGTGCGATGCACTTTATAAGCGACCCCAAACCATCCACCGCCGGCGGCGGCGGCGTCCGCAGCCCTGCTCTCCCTAGCAACGGCGCAGAGCGGAGAGGAGCGTCGGTAGCAACGGCGCAGTGACGTCACTCACCACGTGACGCCACGCCCTCACCGCTCCCTCGCGACGCGGCGGTGTGCGCCGCGCGCATCCCTCTCCTCACCCGAACCGTGACGTCACGCACCACTTCCTCTCCCGGCAGCTGCCGTGCGCCGCTGCGTGCGTCCCCCTCCCCTTTCGCTCGCTCCTCCTCTCTCCTCGCTGGCTGCAGCTGCGCGCGCACCCCTCTCTCTCGCGCGCCCGCCTTCTCTCTCAGCCACCTGGCTCGGCGCGCTCAGCGCGGCGTACCCCCCTTTATATGCAGCGATAAACCGCCAGACCTCCGTGGGTCGGCTCGCGCGCGCTCTCTCGCTACAGTCTCCTGCTCGCTCTGGTCCAGTTTAGACCGTTCGCTGGCTGGGCGCCTCTCAAGGCGATGTCAGAATTACTACGCCGTGTACTCTCGGCGCAAGAAATGCATTCGCACTTCCTCACGATTCTCTTCGGGGAGGTGGGGGCAATTTTTTTTTCGACAACTTGACACCGTACAACAAGAATCTACTATGGATGGCTAAAACAAGAGCGCTCGAACGATCCTATCAGTTTGCGTGACAAAAAATGGCAAGGTGCTCGTCAAAAAGAAGCAGGGCGACCGTACCATCCACATCAAATCAGAAGATGACCTAAACAAAATCGCTTGAATCCCCTAATGGGAAACCGGGCACCGCCTCCATCATGGCTGAATTGTCGTGCAGTTATCATGATGCTGTTTCTTTTCGTCGTATTCTTGCTCGAATAGGGTGTCAACAGAATTTAGTGTCTATTTTTTGCCTAAACGCGCAAAGCTTGCGAAACAAATATGTGGAAGTTTGTTTGTACATTGAAGAGCTGAAGCATAATTTTGGTGTATTAGCTTTTACGGAAACCTGGTTTAGTAATAAAAATGATGTGGTACAGTTCGATCGTTATTGCTCTGAAACTACATTTCGGCTTAGTAAAAGAGGCTAGGCCTAGCGCTTTACATCGCGGACGGTATCTCCTATCGTGTCATTACCGAATATACTGTGATCACTGATGACTATGAGTATCTAGCAGTCGCCGGCAAAGCTTTCGCTGTTGCAGTTATCTACCGACCGCCTTCCCGTCCCTTATCTGTTTTTCTTCACTTCCTAGAGCGGCTAAGTGAATACTTACTGTCCTTGAACCTTCAAGTAGCAATAGTAGGGGATTTTAACATTAACATGCTTGTAAGTGATGCCGCCAGCGCTGATCTTTTGAAATTGATCTCTTCCGTTGGCCTTACAAACGTTATCGATGTAGCTACACGTGTCACTAGTACAAGTCATTCCTTAATCGACCTCTGCCTTACGCGTTCTCTAGACGGGTGCATGTGTGCTGGCGTTTTATCTGCAGGAATTAGTGACCACATGCCAGTTTTTGTTTTTTATCTGGAGCGAATGCTTGCCAGAGTGCGGTAGGAAAGGTTCATCGCAGATTCATTAACGAAAGAAGTTGTGGTATGTTTCGAAAATGCTTTCAACACTAACCTGGGCAAACGTTTTAAATACTGCAAATCCTAATGAGGCTTACGATTTGTTTGTAGAGGTATTTAGCGAAGCCTACAATTTTGTTTTCCCACTACTAGAACAAAAACAACTCTGAAAAGCGAGGATACCATGGGTTACTAGGGAACGCCTAAATAAAATGAAATTCAGAGACCGTTTGTTTCACGAGTTTATAAAAACTAAGGATATTGGTAAATTGTTACAATACAAAAAAATAAGAAATATTCTAACAACTGAACTGAAGAAAGCATGATCTATGTATTATATGGATAAGTTTTCGGCCGCTTGCGATAAACCACAACAAACTTGGACGTTACTAAGATCCATCGTATCTCCTAACAAAGTAACCATCCCAGACGAAATCATTGTTGACGGTTGTTCGTACTCGGGTACGGCCTTGGCAGATAAATTTAATAGTTACTTCCTAACGTCTGGTGAATCGCTCCTCCCACGTAGCTCCTTTAAGGCTTATATAAAAGATAAAGTTCCTACGTCTATTTTTTTAGCACCGACGTCACCGTACGAAGTTGAATCAATAATTAAAAAGATGAAAAATACGTGTGCGAACGGCTTCGATGATATCAATGTTCGCCCGGTAAAGGAAACAGCCGATATTATAAGTATTCCCCTTACCCACATCTGCAACGCTATTTTATCTTCCGGTATTTTTCCTGAAAAGATGAAAATTGCCCGTGTATGCGCCGTTCATAATGGGTGTGCTTGAGATGTACTTGCGAACTATCGCCCGATTTCTGTACTTACAGTGTTCTCTAAGATTATAGAACAGGTTATTAATACAAGGTTTAGTAGTTTTTTTACAGTTAATAATGTGATAGCAAATGTACAGCATGGGTTCCAGAAAGGAAAATCTGTGGAAAATGCACTCTTAGATATTAAAGAAAAATTAATTACAAATATTGAAAACCATTCGTATACATTAGGTATTTTTCTAGACTTCAAAAAAGCATTTGACTCTGTTAAGCATGATATTCTTTTTAATAAACTTGAGTTGTATGGCATTCGTGGAATTGCGCTCGATCTCGTAAAACGTTATTTGCAAAATCGTCGTCAATTTGTGACGATCAGTAACTTCAAATCTACCTCGGAAATCATAAGGTATGGCGTGCCACAGGGTTCAATTTGGGGCCCCTTATTGTTCCTTGCTTATATTAATGATATTGTCCTTGTACGTGAAACTCCAAATATTGTCTTATACGCTGACGTTACTGATGTGTTTTTCCATGGAACTAATCTCGAGATTGTGGTTCATAAAGCTAATAGGTGGTTAAAGGAACTTCATTTGTGGCTCTTGACAAATGACATCGCACTAAATACGGATAAAACAAAATATATTCTATTTAGATCCTGGAACAAGCCAATGATTCTCAGTGTTGTATTATCAATATCTGGCAAGAAGATTGAAAAGGTGACAACAGTTAAATTCTTGGGTGTCACTTTTAATGAGCATTTAGGCTGCACACAACACATTAATAATTTACGTATAAGCTTATCTAAGACTATCGGCATGTTAAACAGATTTAGAAATTTTCTTCCTAGGTGGTTCAAGTGCCAGTTATATTATGCTTTAATGTATTCTCGTCTTTGCTAGTGCATCGTCGTCTGGGGTACCACTACCAAAGGCAACTTAGACCGTATCTGTATCTTACAAAAAAAGTTTGTTCGATTTATAGAAAATCTTAAGTCGGACGACCATACCCTTCTTTACTTCTACAAAAATAACCTCCTTAAAATAGAAAATATTTATCTCCAACTCTTAGCTTTTAAGATCTTCCACGATGGAAAAGACGATCCTGTCGTGTATCTCAATAAACTTAAAAGAGAAAAATGTTGTTACGACCTCAGGCATGCACCATACCTAACAAAACGGGTTCGCAAATCTTATGGTAAACAAACGTTGTACTGTGATGCGTCCATCAAAGGTATCGGCGCCGTTTTGAAGCAGGCTGATGAAGAAGGCCGGCAGCATCCAGTTGCATACCACTCACGCAAGCTTCTCAAGCATGAAGTCAATTGCCATCACCGAGCTTGAATGCTTGGCAATTATTGACGCTATCGACAAATGGCATTGCTATCTACATGGAAAACCTTTTACGGTGGTCACCAATGACGCTGCGCTACAGTAGCTTAAAAACATCAAGAATCCGCGAGGCCGTCGGTTTCGATGGTCCTTGAAACTGTCCATGTACGATGTAAACATCAAGCACCAAAAGGGGGCTGAAAACATCGAAGCTGATGCACTGTCGCGAAACCCGATTATTCACCTTCTATCAGCTGACCAACTGCAAGAGCATTCCAACGACGAACCGTCTTGCAAGCACGTCATTGAGAACGGAATGGTCATAGTGACGCGCAGAGGGATTCGAAAAGCCTACGTTCCTGCTGCTCTGCGATCTTCTCTTCTTCAGAAGGCTCATGACGCTTTTGGTCACGTTGGAGTCAAGAAGACATTGCGACTTCTGTCTCCACAATGTTGTTGGCCTGACATCATCACCGATGTCTCAAAATATATTCGCCACTGTGACACTTCCCAGCGCTGCAAGAAGACGAAGACCAAGCGTTTCGGACCTTTGGAGTCATACCACCAGCTGAACAACCATTTGATCTTCTGGCCATTGACACCATCGGAGGTTTTGCGAACTACGGTTCTCCAAAAAGGTTCATTCACTTGGCCGTTGACCATGCCACTCGTTACGTGTGGGCTTTTGCGCACCGAAATGAGACCTGCGATGTGTACATTTCCTGCCTGAAGAGCATCTTCGTTGCTGGAAAGCCTCGGAAGTTCATCTCCGACCACGGAACAGGATTCACCGCAGGCAAATTCAAGCAGTTCCTTAAACACAACAACATTCATCAGCTTTTCACAAGTTCTCAACGCCCGCAGTGTAATGGCCTAAACGGGAGCACTAATCAGTCCATAGTTACTCGCCTCCGCTGCAAAATCAAACACGAACCGTGAAAACCATGGACACGCCTTCTTCCAGAGGTTGTCGATGAGTACAAGACACCTCATGAAGTCACCGGCTACCCACCATGTTTTCTCATGTAGGGCACCCCATCATACCCCTGCCTCCTCTCCAACACTGCCGAAACCCTACAAAAAGCTGGCGCAAATGCAGTCCGCAATTCCCTCGCGTATCACGAGAAGAATAAGCTCATTTACAAGAAGTTTCTTCCGTCAGAGCTCCAGGTGGGAGACTGTGTTATATGGGACACCCTGGCATCCCAACCGCGGCAAACTCTGTGCGATAATGGAAGGGCCGTATACTGTCCTACGCAAGATCTCTGCGGTATATTTGATCGACCGCAGCGTGGCTCCACTCGGTCGTCAGACTCACATTGTCCATGTGGGGAGGCTAAGACGATATTATCCGCCCCTACACCAAACACTGTCTCGGGGGGATGGCGAAGCGTGTGACGTCCCGCAGATGGATGGTACAGGGCGGTTGGCCGGAATGGGAGATTAGCCACCAAGAGAAGGTGGGGTGCGAGATAGTGGTGGACAATGAAGAAGTTGTTAAGAAAGGTGTTGGTTCGACGGACGCCATGTCTGCTGCGTTACATATATATATATATATGTGTGTGTGTGTGTGTGTGTGTGTGTGTGTGTGTGTGTGCGTGTGTGCGTGGGTGCGCGTGTGTGTGTGTGTGTTTGTGTGTGTGTGTGCGTGCGTGCGTGCGTGCGTGAGTGTGTGTGTGTGCGTGTGTGTGTGTGTGTGTGTGTGTGTGAGAGAGAGAGAGAGAGAGAGAGAGAGAGAGAGAGAGAGAGAGAGAGAGAGAGAGAGGAAGAAATACCGCTTTGGTTACGGTTCTGGTTCAGACGAAATCATTTTGTTCCGGTTCAGTTGTGGTTCGGCAAAATCACGTATCGAACCGGTTCGGGAACCAGTTTGTGAGCTTGAACCGGTTCGCGCACCGGTTCGATGAGTTGAATTATCACAGAAATTAAAAAAAACATTAAAAAAACGGAGCGCGACAAAAGAAAACAAGGATATGAGCAACAAAGTAGCGAGGGAAACTATGTACAGGGTGTGACAAACATGAGGCAGGGTACTTAAGTATGTGTACAAGGTCCTTAAACAGTCCACGTTAAAGGCAAGGGTACGTAGTACATTCAAGTTGTCACTTTCATAAGATCTTCCGGTTACAGCCCAAGTCGTAATCTTAGGGGCTTCGGGAGCGCATTGTTGCTTCCGGTGGCCTGGGCTGGGAGTGGAGTAGCGGACGAACTTCAGCACAAATCGGCTGGTCCGCTGTCAGGCCGCTGCGCATGTCCACATTAGTGCAGGTGATGAGACAGGTCGGGAAGGGCAGTCGCAGTAACGGTATCGTCCCACGACGTGAGCGTGCCCGTGTAGTAGCAGTACGCCTCATCTGTCGAAGTTGAGGTGGAAAGGGTACAGTCGGGCGTAGCATCGAGGCGTATGATTTGCTTGTAATCGGGAGAAGACGCCGATGATGACCGCGATACTTTCGTGGTGCAGAAGTAACCGCAAACCGCAGAAGTAACCGCAAACCGGAAAAACACGACGGATCCAGCGCGTTCGCCTCGGACGTTCACAGTGCCGGAACAGGCGCCTAACGCGGAGATCATGCTGCCGTACCAACCCAGATGACCGCCTTCGTGGTCGGCGCTTGCGACGCTGACGGCGGCGTTTAAGCTCGATGGCGAAAATGACTAATTGCGGGGGTTGCTTCAAGTCAGGAGAGGGCTGATTCCTGGGACGTGCGGGACTTTTGGCTCGCAGACTCTGCGTCCATTCAGCCATGGTGGTCAGGCCTTTGGAGGACGGGCTTTCCTCAACGTTGGGACTGAGTACAACAGTGTGCGTCTCTTGCGTGATTTGCGGTGAAGGCAGGGGAACCGTAATGGACGCGTCAGCCAGAGCAAAGATGATTGAAATGCGTGGTGAAACAGCATCTTCGACTGAAGTATGCAGGCGTGTGAACGAACACGGCGTCGTGTTTGCCGAAATTTCACCTGGGTTCTCTGGAGCCGCTTGCATGAATGGTGGTAAAAACGTTTTCTTCAGATGCCTGCCCGGGGCTTGAGCGCTGCGGGCGACGGACTGGGCGACAGACACATTGGGCGACGGACTGCTAGGGCGTGAGGTGCAGTCCTTCATTTTCGTTGCCTCTGGGCTGCCATCCACGGGGTAGAGCGTGGCCGCAGTGGCCGTGGTGTCGTCGCGAGGTGGTACCGCCGACGCCAGCATGCTCGTGCTAGGAACAATGTCCCCAACCCGGGTGGTGCAAGGCCGGGCTGCTGGCGTGGGTGGTTTGAGGTACCGACCGTAGCGTGTCAGGAGGACGGTCATGAGCTCGTCATAGGGCTGGGATCCAGGCTCCGGCAAGGTGGAGGCTAAGCGTGATGGTAGCGGCTCATACATCAGTGAGTAACGTTCCTCCTCGGCTGTGATGTGGTACAGGTCGAAAAAGCACTCCATCTGCATAAGCCGCACCTCGGGGTTCTTGGGGTAGAATGGTGGGCCAGGTGGCAACGCAGTTGTATCGAGTGGCGTGGTGGAATCGCCATGAGTCGAGTGCGTTGGGGCAACCCGATTGGAGTGGCCGAACGTGGATGAGTGACGTTCAGCGATGCCGGGTGGTGGTGTGCTTCGGTCTCGCGTAGGAAACTCGTTAGCGCACGAGGGATGCTGCAAGCTGGATAGCGCAGTTCCCTTTTCATTGTGAGTGACCACGTGCGAGGAAACCGTGGAAGGGGGCGATGCAGCGTCCTTTAGTCGGGAATGACTCGAGCCGAGGCGTGCCATTACGTAGGCCTGTAGCTTGTCGTAGGGCCGCTCACTGTGTTTTAGCGGCACACAGCGTAGGTCGGCCGGAAGCAGGGCGGTGGTGATTCGGTAGCGCTCGGTCTGTGAGTCGATGCCGCGAATGAAGAAGTGCGCTTCCATTTTTACGAACCAGGCTCGGGTAGGGTCGCTCGTAGGCCGGGTAGGGCGGCAGAGGGCAAGTGAACTGCGGCTCTATACTGCCAACTTCCGGGTCGCCAATTATTGTAGGCGCCGATGTAGTCGTGCGGCTGACCGTACATTTATTTAGAGAGGAGGATTCGGTGGCAGCAGAAGCCCCGTGAGTCGGGGCGCACCCGTGGAATTCGGCGGAGCAGCGCAGTAGCCTGGGTGTTCTCTGGCGCGTGGCTCGTCGTGTGTCGAGGCCACGCGCTGCTGACGATGGAGGCAGAGGCCCAATGATGATGATGGTGGGCGCTTTCTGTTGATGACGAAGTGGCTGCTACATACATACATACATACATATATATATATATATATATATATATATATATATATATATATATATATATATATATATAGTCTGAAAAGATAAAAACTCACAATGAGCGCGAAAAAATAAGGTTAGTAGAGACAGAGACAAACGAGAAAGACATAGAAAATAGAAATACGTTTACTGACGTTTCAGGGAGAGGACTCCCTTTCTTCAGAGTACCACTGAAGTCCTCTCCCTGAAACGTCAGTAAACGTATTTCTATTTTCTACGTCTTTCTCATTTGTCCCTGTCTCTACCAACCTTATATATTATATATATATATATATATATATATGTATGTGTGTGTGTGTGTGTGTGTGTGTGCGTGTGTGTGTGTGTGTGAAAAATACCGCTTCGGTTAGGGTTCTGGTTCAGGCGAAATCATTTTGTTCCGGTTCAGTTCTGGTTCAACAAAATCACGTATCGAACCGGTTCGGGAACCAGTTAGTGAGCTTGAACCGGTTCGCGAACCGGTTCGATGAGTTGAATTATCATAAAAATAAAAAAACATTCAGTAGTTTAAAACGACAGTCAAATAAAAATACCAACAAAAATTCAAAATGCTTCTGTTCCCCCAAGGGCAGTGGCGCAATTGCAAAGCAAACTATAAACAATTACGAGATATTAGAAATACACATGAAGTGGCGAAGATTTACTACCCACTTTCTCGACCCGACTTTATGTTGTTCTAGGGACTATTAATAAAGCCACCGCTAAGAGATATGACGGTGGCATATATTTTTTGCGATATACTTTTCTGTTGAAATCGCAATCGTCGCTATGGAATCGCCAACCACGCTAACCTTGATGCCTTAAATTTAGCCCTGCGCACTGGCGAGTTCAAATACCAGCGCTTGATACCAATAATGCGCATTTTTTTATATTTGTAACCATACAGAAAACGCCTACAACAGGCACCAATGAATTACGAATGAATTAGATTATTTGGTCATTCTGAATAATTTGTTAGCTGTCACCTTATCGAATGTGTTAGCCACACTTTTTTTAAAGTAAGCTTTAGTTAACGCTGAGTCACTGCATTATTGCTCTGACCACTCCAATTCCTTGAGCGGTAGCTAAACCGGATGTGTCTATTACAATCAGTATGTCATCCTACCGCCTGACCCCCAGCCATGGTTCCGTGTGCTACGTCGGGGAATCTTATAACAGATTATGCTGTTACAAAATGAAAGGAAAATGTGACGCGCGGAGCACGAGATTCGACTTTTTTGGTTAGACGCTCTATATTTCGTCCACAGCAGTACTCAACTCCGGAACGATAAACCGTAGAATTAATGTAGCGAGTTGGCCGGTCACTACGAGTGCACCTTTGAAGAAAAGCAGATCTGAAAAAGACAAAACTGCATCAGCAGCAAACGGGTTAGCCACTGAGCAGATCCTGCGGTCACACTTGTCAGGTATTAACAATTTGCATGTGTCGGACCTTCTAAGCAAATTACGAAATGCAAAAAGTTTCCACACATCGGGTGTGGGCTTTCGGTGTTGCGAAGTGGAGCACTCCTTCAGCTTGACTACTCCAAGAAAGTCGCAGCTGGGGAAGGGCAAAGTCGTTTTGTATCCCCTGCAAGCTGCCGAGAATGACAGTTCGTTTGGTGAGCTTGCACTGTCCGAGCTTCTACCAGCATCAGACCATTGCTACATTGGTGCTAATTCATTTCCCTAGTTGTTACATAGAGCGTGAAAGTGTTCAGTTGTCTGGAGGGAAAAGTGCGCGAGCGGGTACGAGGTTGGTGTTACGTGAAAGAAAAAAAGCATGAATTGCATTGACTGTGCAATATCAACAACGGAGGGTCGAACAGTTTCGGCATGAAACGGTAACCGTTATTTCTTTTTTGGGTTCAGTTCCCGTTCTGGTTCGGCTTCAGTTCTGGCAAAAATACAAAAATACCAGTTCAGTTCCGGTTTTCGTTCGGTTCGGTTCCGGTTCAACACCCTGATATATATATATATATATATATATATATATATATATATATATATATATATATATATATATATATATATATATATATATATATATATGTATGTATATATATATATATATATATATATATATATATATATATATATATATATATATATATATATATATATATATATATATATATATATATAGTGAAAACCCTACCTAAGGAAGTCACCGGGAACTGCGTAAAATCGGGACTGACATTTTACAAGCAGTTACGTTCATAAATTGGTTGTCTAAAGGGACGCACATCCCGGCAGCTACCAGGACATCCGAATTGCGGGCGGCGCTCTCCTGCCGATAACTTAGCAATGCGCCAGAAGTCCGGGCTGAAAATAATAACAATAAAATGCTGGGGCTCTCGGGGAAACAAAACCTATTTCCTAACAAAAATGTGTAATTGTCGCCTGCATTCGCCTCGTTTACATCGGGGTGAGGTGTTTCGTCACAGGCAAGCATGTTCAGCGCGTCCTCGGTTACTTCGTAAAGAGCCTCACCAAAGCCCCTGCGCACTTCAATAGCGTCCATCACCTAGTTTAAATCGGGTACAAGAGCTTCAGCAGTTTCTGGACCGTCAGCAACCTTGGGAACGCCTTCTGCGCCCGAAAATAACTGCACAATTTCGTCATCGCTCAAGAATTTTGTCATGTCGGCGACCAGATAGTCGTGAAAGCTGCGATCTTCTGCCACCTCATTAACCCGACCAAGCTGTTTTCAGGGAGTTTGCGGGATTTTTCTTCTTGCTCGCGTTAAGGCCTCGTGGAACAAGGTCTCGTGGGCACACTACGAAGCCAGCTTGGTTGAAGTAGGTCGTGGTTATGCGGCGGAATATTGTTCGTGGCGTCCTGGCGAAAAAATTCGAAATTACTGCTTTTTATTTCTGTGTGTTTCTCGAAATACTTCATCAAATCAGGAATGCCGTGAATCTAATTAGTTAAATCGAGTTCATAAAAGTATTTAACCGTATAGGCACCTGTGGGGAAATCTGAATGTGTTCGTTAAATTGGGAAATTTGTAAGATCGCGTTCGATCGATCGAGTTTTGACTTTATATTATCAAAACAAACATGCACACTTTTTCATATCTAGTGTGTTGGTGCATGCACGCTTGCGTTGGAGTGTCCTTTTAGCCCTCGGTACTGTTTATTGCCAGAACTGGCAGTGCCATGACAGGCTTGTGGCTAACACTGTGAATGCGGGTATGCTTGGTGCCGGTGAAAACATTTATTGCGCTCATTTGGTAGTGCACGGGCCGCCTTGACAATTGGAGCCATCAGTCCAGAACTCCAATGGCGACACGCTATCCTGCGTTCCGGCTCGATCAGTCGTTGCCGGTCTTGCGGGGCATTGCTGGACAAAGCAGCCTCACTAAGAAAGAGGGTGTGAATGCGTATTGGTATGAGCCCCTGTCGTGGTCTCGTGCACTCCCATTGAGAGTGGTCCTTGTCATGCCACTTCCGTGGGTTTGATTACTATGCGGTTTACAGACATAAAAGAAACTGCACGAATATGCATGAGGAAAATGGGGTGCTACGCGGATATTGAGCGGAAGTAATGTTCACTGCACTTAGGAGAGCATCGAAATATTGAAATGGAAAATGTTGCGCAAGAACGTGCTTGGCTAGGTAATTAGTTTTAAGACAGTGTAAGACGGCGAGAAAGTTCTATTAAGGAATAAGACGTTGGCGAAACTTGAAAAACGTTTGCGTAAAATTTCAAATTTTAGTGAGATCAGAAAAGGTTTCCCAAACGGAGTAGAGAAGGCTGATAAGAGGGAAGAGGTACGTTTAGAAATGCCGCCTTTAAGAAGCTTTTAGAACACGATCGTTACTCGGTGTGTCGATGAATAGCGTGCGTGATATCCGAGAAAAGGCATTGATTAAAAGATACTTGCAAGAGACAAGGAAAACGTTTTCTTCTTGTCTGAGAGATTCTATTACTGCGCTTCCTAGCGACAATAATTCATTGAAAACCAAAGTATATCGCCAGCTGTTTCTGCCCAGTTTATGAAGACTCCATTATCGCGGATGTTTAATCTGGGCGAAATAATCACGGCTGTCAAACTTAGCAGCTGGAACAGCGGTCGAAAATTATAGCGGTTTTTTTATAATTCGAACATTCCTCACTCTGGGATTTGTGCTTTTTTCCTCCTATTGTTGTGGCGGCAGTGGCTGTGAGTGCGCGGCGTACCTTAGTTAGTTCACCTCCATTGTAAGGCTAGGACGCTAAATTATAAAGGCTCAATGTTTGCGACTTCCCTCCGCCTGAGTTGGTTGGTGCAATAGTGGTGAGTAGCCCCTGTGTGTTACCTTTTTCTTTTGGCATTACGCCACAGGTTGTGTAGCGTAAAGTAAAGAAAAACGGCGTCATATTTTCAAAAAAACTCATTTCCAAAAAGGTGTGTGTTACGACAATTAGAGCCGTGACCTCTTCAAGCCATGAGATAGGAGATTGGAGATGAGACGACGAAGTCTGGCGATGTTAGCCTGGCTAAACTGCCTAGCTTGCTAGGCGATATAATTGTGGTCAGAATGATAAAGATTGGGGGGATGAGTTTGAAGAAATTGATGCGAAGGAACCCGTTCAGCGATTTAGAAAGACCGGTCTAGGCCTGTGTATTGCAGGTGCGCGATCAGAGCTGCAGTCATACTTTCTGAATGAGCTCTTCCAAGCAACAATTATTGCATTGCTTCAAAATGAACACTTTAATTTGAAATTCTAAGTCTAATTTTGCGCAGATCACTGCAGTTTCCACCTACAATTTTTATCAACTTCCTCAATTTTTTTTAAGTTTCTTGGCTCGTTAACTATACGCAAAGCACCGTTTTTTTTATTAGGTGCTACACTACGTTTGCCCTTGAGGTTACATGTGAAGAAAACTGTGTGCGGCTTAGCGTTAGATACAGAGGTAGCAGGGGGGAATTGAGCAATTGGAATTTTTGTGGATGCGTTGTTTTAGAGCTATTAAAGTTCATTTTGAAACCAATGCCCTTGTGTCTCATGGGCGCCACTATTAACGGTGCCACTAATAACTCGGTTGACTTTCAGTCGCACGAAAGGTTTAATCGCACGAAACTCCAGATTCAAATTTAAAAGCCGCATTTTGGCATGGTTACTAGTTTTTACAGCGTCTTTTTATAAAAAAGATCTCAGCTGCTAATCCCGTTCATTTAACATAGAATCATCGATCATGTGACCAGTAAAAAAGACAAAGCGATTTATGATGGGTATGTGGATAATACGTAATAAACTCCAGCAACAGAAGCGGATGCTGCAAAGCAGCACCAACGCGCCATATTCGACTTACCGTCGTCTATCATTGCTTGTACAGCGCAAGAAGAGACAAAGTGGAGTAGTAAGAATGCAGAACGATTTCAAACCGATAGCTGCCAATTTTAGTAAACCCTAAAAAGAGCACAAAGTAAACCTCGCCTACTGAAGACAGGTTCAACAAACGTCATGGGGTCATTCGACTTGTGGTTACGAAAGGAGACTTCGCAGCCCAAGATCGCTGTAAATGGTGTTACTCATGAAGCTATTTTTTTTCCGACACAGAATAAAAATAGCAGCCAGAAACTGACCCACCCGCCGCGGTGGCTCAGTGGCTGAGGCGTTGCGCTGCTGAGCACGAGGTCGCAGGTTCGATTCCCGGCGGTGGGGGCCGCTTTTCAGATGGAGGCGAACAGCAAAAACGCCCATGTGTACGAGATTTCGGCGCACGTTAAAGATCCCCAGCTGGTCAAAAGTAATCCGGAGCCCTAAACTACGGCACGCCTCATCGCCTGCGTTGCGTCGCCGCGCTAAACCATACAATCAATCAAACATCATTTTACTAGGCTGTTTAGCTAGGCTTTTTAGCACATCACATAGATCAGACATGGAACTGAAGCGAAAGGCAGGGGCCGAATTCATTCCTTTAAATCTTGTGCGGCGGTCACTCCTAATTACGCGTTCTGCGTCTCAGACACGGTGCGCACTGCAAGTGTAGAAAAACATTTGCAGTGGTTTAGAGCGGGGAAATCAAATCTGCCAAGCGAAACCTCGGATTTCGGGCTAGAGCATGCGGTGAACTGCTCAAACACGTGCGCATGGCAACACAATACAAAGACTCTTCTAGGTGCAGTGCTGAGCTACGAGCGAATACCGCAGTAAACGTTGATGCAGCCAGCGCCTTAGTCTATTGTTTTCAGATGGCGCGGGCGCTCACTCTTTCCCCTTAATTACTTCTAGCACCCGTCCTCACGGAACGAACTAGCCATTACAAGCTTTCGCTGCGGTTGTTCTGGCTTGACATTGGCTGAGCTTCCTTTACTTTAAAAGCGAAGCTTTCAGACTGCCACTGAAGTCGTCTGTAGTCCACCAAACAAGCACTGCAGAAACGCCCACGTTCGCTGACGATCGAGGGTCAAGTGTACTAAAATTAAAACACTTTCCCTTGGAAGCTTGGAGACAGCACTGTTAGGCCCCGAGTGCTAAAGGGTGATGCGGAGCAGAGGTAGAAGGTGACGCCGGCGTGGGGTGGCGCTACGTATGCGGGCCTAACGCCTTGTGCTAAGGTGAACGTCGACCGTCGCCTGCCAGAGCTCAACGTACGATTAGAATGACGTTGCTCCTCATGCCGTAAGACCGTTAGTCCTCAGGTCACATTTTGAGGTTTAAACCCTGACCCGGCACCCACTTACAGAAGTACTCACTGCACGCCGAGCCCGAAGTAGCGGTTCACGTCGTAAAACCCAAAACCAAACGTTAGGCGTACGGAGTGCATACTGAGGAGTTGCTGGGGTATTTTTAGAAAAGGGGTACTATCGCGCTCAATATGACCTACCACGCACCTTAGTATTTTTTGTTTTATACAACGTTTGTCTGGTACCAGGGGTTAAAGTTCAAGTACGCATTAGGAGCCAAACGTTCCAATTAATGAAGCTTTATACTAACGTATATGCCCATAACCATTGTTTTGACAATAATCTAGAATAAATGCTGATGATAATTGTAGGTCATGGTGAGCGCAACAGTACATTCCTCCGGTGTAGCATGTAATCGCAATGTGGGATTAGCTAATGTGTCCTTTACAGTAAAGCATCGCATTTGAACATCGTTGTCGTTAGAAGGAGGTGTGCGAACGTTTCTCCTATCCACCTCTTCACACCTCTACATTTTCAAGGAAAAAACGAGCCGCCGCTTTCACTGCGGAAGCCGCGGGCGCCGCAAATTACTTCGGTTTATGCCCTAAGCGTAGTCTGTGGCGCTGTCGCGTGCACCGCGAAAAGGCATGAGGCGGTTCCTTTACACTGAGCGCACAAGCACTTGCTTGGCGTTCACATGCGCGCTATGACTTGCTTCCTGTGTTTGTATGTGGAGGAATAGGCTTCGCTTCAAAGGTTCTGAATTGGTTTAGTGCAGGTGGTTAAGGTACCAATACACGTCCCTCCCTTCAATTCAGGAGTCAAGGATGTGACGGAAGCCCGTCTGGTCGGGATGCATTTTGCAGAAGACAGACAAGTACGCCGACCACAAGTCAGTTCAGTTTAAAGGAAATTTACCGTTCGGCTCCCACACAGAAGCCTTGGTTGCCAAGGCTTCCGTGTGAGAGCTGAAAGGTAACTTTCCTTTAAACTGAACTCAATTGTGGTGGGCGTCCTTGTCTGCGTTCTTCAATTCATGAGTATATTGGCGCTTTTACCAATGAGGACACAAATGCAAACAATGAGCGCGTTTTGGCCTTTTAGAAGAAAACACGGCGCTATTACGCAGAGTGAGCATGTGGTGTTGTGCCAGAGCGCCCGACTCAAGTTCGTTTGGCCTCGCGACGCGCCGAAATGACTGCGCTGAATCTCGCCCCTCTCTCCAACGTCCTGCGGTAAACGCCCTCCTACTTGCCTCCAAGCAGCACCGACAAATCACCTGCCCCTTCCACTCTCCGGCATATCGTCTGATGTAACCCCTTCGCGTCCGTTCGTATTATTCAAACTGCCGCCAGCGGGTGGGAATTCGACAAAGCAACCCCATTGGCCGAATTTTATCTTCTTGTGGCTGAAATCCCGGGGATATAAAACGCCCGAGGTGCGCGGCGAGGGCGGCACTCGAAGGAATCACCGACCCCAGTCGTGCTGTCGCCTTTGTGCGGGCGATGTCACGCACTTTTAATATTGTATATGAATGCAATTGTAACTTAATTACCGTCACCTCGACGGCTTCATTAGCTCACCTCCACTCAGCACTGGTAGCGGGCTGAGCATAGAACTTTCACAACAGTTAGCAAAGAGAGCGGCATGGTAATATTATGTATGTAAGGACGGCAGAATGGTCTAAAGGGCGCGGCTTACTTGCATGCGAGGGTTTTAGGTTTCACCTTTGCAGCAAGCGGGCAGTCTTTGATAGGTTGTGCTCATTTGTTGATGGGAGTACCACATTTCAGACGGTCTACAAAGAGCTCACTGTTTTGGTTTTCTGTGTTTCCTTGTAAGTGCAATGCCTTTCAAGTCTTCGTTATTGGAAATGTGTTGTGGATATACAGTCTTGACGATGAAATTTCAATTGCCTGGACTGTTTTTTTCTTCATCTCTTTCCTATCGCGGCAGCAAATTACAGCGGGTGGCTCGATATTGTAAAATATTACCACGTGAGAAAGATGAAATGGGAAATTTCACCCACCACAACGTACTCCAATCTACGAAGGAGACGATGTACACGGTGGCTGAAAGCCGTACTTGTGCATAGGTAGTGACCACAAATCGAAATCTTCATTGTTCGGGTCGAACCCTGGTTGGCGAAATAATCTTACCGCGAACTAACATATTTAGTGGAGCGTGCGGTGCAATTCTGATCCTGGCTCCAGCTTAGCATCGTCTCGGTCCAGGTGAAATTCTTCGAATGTACGTTTGCCGTGTCGGACAGCGCCAGCCTTGAGCGACCAGCATTCAAACACGTCCCCTAGCCGATGTCCCCAACCCTTGACCAGATCTTTGAGACCATGTCACGACAATTAGAGATGGTACCAGCCAAGGATACCCTTTCCGGCGGCGTGTTTTGTTGCGTTAGTCGGTTCGTCTGAGCCTTGAAGACATCGCTGTTGATGGGCTAGGCACCATGAAGGATATTATAGTAATATGTGCAGGCACTTCACGGTTTGTGGTCATCGTATCGGTTATTCCTATTTCCCTATTCACTCTGTTAACGTCTCTATCGAATTAATCGGTTTCCAATGGCAAGCTATGCCACGTGAACAGGTTGAAGCTGCATTTTGTATGCACCACCTTACCCACCAAGGCATGAGAAGGACGATGCAAACGTTGGCTGATCGCCGTGCTCGTGCGATCATGACGACCTCCCATTAAATCCATCTTTTTAACCTTCAACCAAAGTTCGCTTCCTTTTTCCTGCCTCCTCTAATCAATAACGTAGGAACGTATCATGAACTATTCGACGCAAGGAACGTCAACACTGCTCTATTTTTACTTCTTAGTTTTTTTTTCTGTTTACTCTCTACCTGGTGCTTTCTCGTTGCGAAGCGGCACAGTATTGAGGTATGCCTCAATACTGTGCCGTTTCGCGATTAGATATAGTTTGCAGTACCAGCAATTAAAATTCAGTTCGTTCCTATGTATGTGTCGTTTTTATTACCCCTCGCCATGTATTCGCGAACACTTCGTAGGCCAAGTAAAATGTACATAGAAAACTCATAGATAAGCATTTATTCGTCGTGTACATCGCTACGTAGGATAACAGTGACGGCGAGGAAAATGCTGCGTGAAGGAATTCATTCATACGACCTGGTGGCGAGAAATACCTGTAAATCCGGGCAGCAAAACTGAGGCAGTCGCATAAATAAGGTCACGTGTACACCAGCAACAATGCATGTGCCTATTCACAAAAAGTAAATAGAACGCAAGGAAGAAACGTAGACAGTAAGTACACGTGCCAAGCGCACCCGCTTTGAAACGTTCTCTGTAGCTAAAATCTGTACAAAGCTTCCCTGTAAATGACAAAAATACCAAGCCATACAAAGACAGGTACACAGCTGCTGGAACATTTATTGCGACACATTGTTCTTTATAAGAGTTGTTCCCAATAAACAGTCAAAAAGCCATGGTGACACAAGAAAGTTGGGACGCAGACACCCGCGCAGGAGACGTCCCGCCTAAGTCCCACCGGAGCAATGGGAATGCAATTCTCGGCTAAAAAGGACTCTGTCTACTGTATGATAACATTATCTTAGACATACTCTACAATGGCATGGCTGCCATTCTATAAAGTGATCGTTACTTGCCCTTATAAATTGTATTTTGCTCTTTAATTGTGCTGTCCTACAGGGTTCAGCACTAAAGTTCCTTAATTGGGAATTTAAGACGCTCAAATAAATTTCCCATTGTGTTCACAGGCTTTGTCAGGAGTAAATATACGAAAATTGCAGATTGACAGGTGTTTATTAAAAGAATACAAAAGGCCATTTCACTTTTCGTAGTATATTGTAGATTGCGGACGCTGCATTTAGGAAAGTACTTAACATTCTAGCGGTGTCAGAGTTGAAGCTGCTTGTTATGTATATATGGTAGTAGAACACGATGGTGGCGGCGAGCCGTATAGCGGTCATTTGTGGGGTACTTTGGAGTGTGGCTTGTTTAAAGGCTTGTACACAGTTATTAGCGACGCACTGATGATTCATTCAGTAAGAAGACGGACGAGGTTTTTATTCGACCGGCACAGAATGTGCGCTGTTTGAAAAAATACTACCTTTGTGAGGCACACCTTTTTTGCGTCATTATATGCCGCCAAATGAATGTGCCTTTTATGGGGCGCAGAAGTAGATAATTTGGGTGATTAGACATCTGTTTCCTTAAACAGTGCAAATTCAATGTTTTTGTACCATAATTATAAGAACAAAAGGACAAGATATATATACCTGGAAACTGCAACAAAAGCTTGAGTTATCCTAAACATATCCAAAGCAAAGCGAGATATTTTCTGATTTGGCAACGCTGCAGCTCTATGACCCAATTTTCCTGAGGTCCAAGTAACCAAGAATATAATAGTAGCAGAACACTTCGGCTTGTCACACTTGTGGAAACAAGTACCGCTTCTGTATTTGCAATGTAATTACAATCTAATGAACATAATATCTTTCCTGTACGCACGTGCAACGAGGGGTATGAAAATTTGGATATTCATTCTTTCTGTATATGTCAGAATAAAGGGACATTTATAGAATGGTCGCCGCTTTTGTAACACCCAGAAATTATCTAAATGTCCGAAAAATATGACAGTAATGCGCCGTTGCTCGCTTCGAAGCAGAGAAAGACCGAAACTCTTTAACTAACACCGAAGAGTGTATGTAACGAATTATAGAACGTTAGGCTTTAACCAGTGATTGTGCGAAAAGGTGTTGGGACAACAACAAAAACGTTTTAACCACCTTTGATTAGTTTCTCGGCTCTTGGAAAGGATTAAAGGTCGCAAAGAGTCTGGTACGTGCGTTCAGGGCATTATGTTTATATCTTTCATACGAAACTCATTCTTATTGATAGGAGCAAACAATGTATACAACATGCCAAATCGCTCTTTTATTCTGCTTGACTCATGGCACAATTCTTAAGTTTCATCAGTACTAAGAAAAAAAATCTTGTCAGGTACTAACACTGATTAGTGTGGCTCTAATTGCTGCATAGCAACGCTTAAGCACACAACAATAATTTAATCCAAATATGAAGGGCGTCGTACTCCTTTGAAAGGAGCAGCTACGGCGGTGGACTTGAACATATTCCAAAATCGGTGAGGTGAGGGCGTTTAAAAATAGGTATACGGCATTATTGATGTTCGGGGTAGTCAAAAAACAAGCATTTATTTTCACAATAACGAATAATAATCAAATAGTTAAATAATAATCACTTATTTTCATAGTCAAGGAAAAATCCCAGCCTTTCAACGCCAACCAGAAAACCCAAGATGTCGCAGCCCCGCAACACCCTTTTTTCCAGGCAAAGAGGGTGCGCAGCTACAAATCAGGTTGTTGGAGCATAAGAAAAAGAGTGTGAAAGACATGCGAACACCCTTATTACAGCTATACTACTTATTTTTAGGCGATAAGTGTTTAAAACATTAAGTGTTTAGTACGGGTATTTTCGGAGGATCTGTAAAGACAAACATCGCTTGGAGGACCAGGAGTGTAGCGTGCTATCAGGAAAATAAAATTTTGCTGAGCGCTCGTCAATATATGCAACGTTTGATTCCAACACGAAATGATCAAACGCTTCAGCAAGACATGGCCGGAGATTCGCACAACTTTGTGCTAGGAGGTTTCCTTGAGATAGAAAGATCGGTCTCATTTGTTTGCTACAGAACATAAGCTGTCATTTTTTTCTTCCAAGGAGCTCGAGCTGAACCTGTGGAGTCTGTCTGGTACAATGGCCCGAATCAAAGATAAAATTCTCTATTCGGCCCACCCGGGAATAGAGATACCGGTGTGCACATTCTACTCCTTGGTGAAGGACAAGCTTCAAGTGAACCCTGACAAGCTGGCCCTCGTAAGCAGTCAAATCTAACGTTCTAATGCTCGCAAAAAAATTGTTAAGTGCATATATATATTTATATATATAAATATATATATATATATATATATATATATATATATATATATATATATATATATATATATATATATATATATATATATATATATATATATAGGGAGTAGTAGAACTTTGAAGATGGTAGAGAACACAAGAGAAGAAAAACTTCGAACAAGGTAAAAGCAAGATTGTGGCCTACGTTTCAGCAAAGAGAACTTGCTTTCCTCAGGCCCTGAGGAAAGCAAGTTCTCTTTGCTGAAACGTAGGCCACAATCGTGCTTTTACCTTGTTCGAAGTTTTTCTTCTCTTATGTATATATATATATATATGACTAGAACACACTGAACATGTTTTTCATTATTCCCAACAGTTTCGAAAGGCGAATAGACAGAACAACGCTTATACACACTTTGCCTCGAAAGGCTTTCGTTTCTTCTCACCCTCACCAAGGAGATTCCTCCGGGAGAGTAAAAGAGCGGGCAAGTAACAATAACATTTCGGAACTATACTACATAAGGTGGGGGAAAAAAAAAAAAACGAAAGAAAAGAGGAAAGGAAAGGTGAATGTTGGGAAAGGGAAGTGGGCACTGTTGCGGTGTTTATAGAGAGAAAAGAGACGCATAAAGTTAAACCAATGTACGTCTACAGAAAAAACGGCGTGCTGTGTCTGGGTGCGGAGAGAGAGAGATACATAAAATTGGAAGAGTCGAAGATTGAAAGCTCGAACGAAAAGGCTCTCGATAACACATGAGCATGCCAACCTCAGCCTACTGGTGATAAATGTTAAGAAATAACGAAAACAGCATTTGTTAATTGCGATTTGAGACAGTTGTTAGAGGCAAGTGCCACATAGCCAGAAGGTGGCCGAAGGAAGCTTATAGGGAAAAGAAACACCTGAAAAAAGACTTGGGAAAAGAATTTATTACCTCACCGTGGCCGGATATATTTATTCCTGAAGAGAAATATAGAGACCGATATTTTTTTATTTTTTGTGTGGCCCATAGCGCGGGTGCTATTCAAATACACAATAGCAATTTTTTTTCAGCCGATGCTAAGTACTTATTTCACTTTTGTGACAAAACACAGTTGTCTAAAGCTAGCACTAGCTGGTCAGGATATTCGCATATACCCCTTTTTTCATACCGTTATAAGTATTTATTTGCTGAATAACTGCTACCGGATGAAGCACTGCGTAACCAGAGGGAACTGCAGCGTTTAGAGAGATTGATTGATTGATTTTAGGGTTTAACGCGCCGACGCAACACAGGCGATGAGGCGCGCCGTAGTGGAGGGTTCCGCATTAATTTTGACCACCTGGGGATCTTTACCGTGCGTCGAAATCTCGTACACACGGGCGTTTTTGCTTTTCGCCTCCATCAGAAAAGCGGCCGCCGCAGCCGGGAATCGAACCCGCGACCTCGTGCTCAGCAGCGCAACGCCTGCGTTTAGAGAGATACTTTGAACTTATTCACTGTATTTGTGGTGGGTGTCATATGGAGCACTGGGTGATATAAGCTACAAAGCAAGAAAGAACGACACGTGTCCTCCTGTGGTTTTTTTGTTCTCCATATTTTATCTTGTTGCTGAAAAAATATCAACCCCTTTAGCTCAGTCTTTCGCCCTGGGAAACTGTATCATAAACTTTCAAGAAGACTGAAAGCCTTCCTTGGAATGCCGAAGTGAACTCTGCCCCACAAACTCAGAAACGTCTCCTTGTGTACTCAATCTTTCTTTCTTTTACAAGTAATGAATAGATGGGTGGTAGTCTGCACGGATATTCAGGGTTGACTAAAAAAATGTGTACTCAGGGCACCCTCATTCAGTAATTTAGGTAATTCGGAAAAATTCACTGGCTTCGTGAACTACAGTGTGGACGGTAAATTTACTGTGTGAATTTCAACCATATAGGGGAAATACGGCCTAATTCTTAGCGTTGCGCTATGAAAATCTCACACCACAAGCATAAAAGGAATTTTTAAAATTGCATCAGCCAGCAACTACAAAGGCTGTCGAAGATTTGTCGGTAAAAATCGTCAAATCTTTTACTGTAAAAAAGGTTTCCTTATTCACCCGGCGGCTTTAAAACGTCGCCAATGATTGGCCAAGCTTTCAGGTTGTCGGCAAATGTATTTACCACTCCCGTGAGAATGCGGAAGTAACACTGGACAAAAGCAGTGCCTTTCTGGTAATGCTTGGTGGCGGTTCGTTTATTACAGACGCCAAATATTTTGTGGAACAAGGTGCGACTCTTCATTGCGGTGTTTTGTGATTCTAAATTCTCTCCATTAGAGCGGAAGCAACACAAAATGCATGCGACAATGCGAATAGAAACTTCTTACACAAAAGTAAACTGCGTCAAATGTAGTTACAGATATGATAATAGTTAGAAACTATCAAGAAGATGCGGAGAACATAGGATTTCGGTCAATATATTTCTGGTCGCGTACCATTTATCGGCAGCGACGATGTTTGGATACCTTCATCTCCGAAGCGTAATCGCAGTTTCAAGGTATCGCCAATGCAGCAGCGTACACTTTTTCATAGAACTTGTCTTCTTACGTGCTTGCTCGTGTTTTGAACAGAAATACTCCTTCCAGCAGGGTGACCGGGATGTACGCGGTAGCTTCCCCACAGCCAGAGATCTCTTTCGCGCGAACCTCTTCGGCGCACTGTGAGCACCCTCACGTACGGTGCAACGGCTTACGACCTCAACAAGACCGACACCAAAACCATTCAGGTGCTACATCGGGCGACCCTCAGGACCGTCACTGGCTTACCAAAGCATACACCCATTGGTAAACTGGAGCAAGCTGTACCTCTTCCTCCTATTGAAGCCATCATTCAGGAGGCCAAAGCCCAGGCGGACTTCAAAAGACCCCTTACACACCAGGGACACGCCTTAGTAGCGTGGGACGCCAGAAGACCACCAGTACCTTCCAATTACCCAGTCCCCATAGCACCCTGGCAGCGACCAGCAATTGATACTGCTACGCATAGCAGACCGATAGAGCGTACTAATACTCTATTGCGACAGCGGCGAATCCGACGCCTCCAAAGGGATCGCCTTCAGAACGAACTGGACATTTTCACGGACGCAAGCGTAAACCAGTACGGCGCGGGCCTTGCTTGGACATGCCCTGAGGCACCGGTTCTCTCAGGGTACACTACCATACTTGGCAAAGAACTTTCCAGCCTCGATAAGGAGCTGTACGCTATTAACAACGCAGTGTCAGCTATCGCCTTTGACTGTGACCCACCTCTACCGCCCTCCATACGCATACTCACAGATTCGTACGAGGCCCTCACAGCTTTGCGATCATATGATTCGACCCACCCTGTCGTCCACGAAATTCTATTTCAAATTCAACTCCTCAAACGGAACAACACCAACATCCGCGTCGACTGGGTACCTGGCCACGAACCATTTTCTTCAGGCAACCAGGCGGCTCATATGGCCGCTCAGGAGAGTTCCCCCTCTTATCCTCCACTGGTGCCTGGGGTAAGGCCGTCGCGGTCCCCCTCTCCCTCCCCAGCGATGCGTATTCACCAGCACAAGAAGGACCGACGCACACGTCTAAAAGCCCTAACTCCAGCTGGCTACCTCAGCCGCCTACCTCCTATTCCCCGCTCAGGCGAAATTTTTATTAACAAATATATTGCAAATTCAGCGTACACACCTGAAACGCTTCGCAAGTGGTATACCCCTCACCTGCCCCCTCGATGTCCTTACTGCCGTACCACAACACCATCAGACCTCACATACCTAGTTTGGTGGTGCTCAGCTTTCGCCACGCACCGTACATTTTAATCTCCTCAGCCCCATCCCGATCCACAACAAACTGATGCACAACTATTATATGACATAGCGGTTTATTCAATCAAAAGCGGTCTGGCACGGGTTGTTTGAGCGGGTCCTCCCCCGAACGAACTGGTGTATGTGCACAAACCCTGTTGCGATCACCATGAACTGGCCCATGAATTGCAGGTTCCAAGAACTGGCCCAGTTATTGACTACTGAGAACGACCAGCATTAATTTGTTTATTTTCGCTTACCCTCCCTCCCCATTCCTTTCCCCATCGTGACCAGTGGTCATCCTTTTCTATTAAAGGTTGTCTCTCTCTCTCTCTCTTCGGCGCACGTGCCATCGCGTTCAACTGTACTTTGGCCCACATCATGCTTATTCTTGTTTAATTCTGGCACGGTGCCATTTTAGCGAGTGATTAACGCACTCCATTTCATTCATTTTATTTCTTTTACTTGCCAATTACTCCAACACAAAGGGTCACCAGACTGTTTGGACCAGTAGCCAGCGGCGAATCATGGGTCAAAAAATAGAGTATACACGATGCAGCCTGTGTGCAACAATGAACATCTCAAAGGGCAAACGCTTTAATATACTCAAGTTTAGATATTAATGAACAACCCGGGGAGGAATATTTCAGAGCACAAAATCTTGGTGTGCAGCCACAACAAAATTTATATGGGCGATAGACGGAACACGTGCACAAATGCGGGCAATTATCTATTATGAACATATTACAAGTTTAAAAATATCAATAAACACAGAAGTATATATGCAATGCAAACACAAGTAGTTCATAGCAAAAATTTTCAACGTCTGGAAACAACAAAACTCACCGTTGAGATCACCAGCGCAGTAGTAAAACAATACATAAAACAAATAACCAATTACAGCGTACGGCATTCCCGAGTACACAGAATGACCCATCAGAAAAAATCTCGCTGCTGGTTTGCATTGTTTTCACTTAGTATTTTTATACACACGGTGAAATTTGCGTTACTTTTGTTGCGCTTGGTAAATTGTTCCATATTTCAGCTCTTATAAACGCTAGCTGTCGTTCTCCGTATCCGTTCTTTGTGAGGGGCAGGTTGAAATTACCAGACGCAAGGTTTCTAGTGGAAAGAGAAGAAGTGTAAAACAAGCATACCTTCAAGGGCGTGTTTTTTTGTTATGATATTACAGTGGAACCGTGATAATACAATTTTCAATCGACCGCGAGAAAGCGTCGTATTACCGGGGTGTCGTACGACCGGGGTGCGGGCAACTGCCGGCCTAGTAGACGGTCCCACTCTACAGGTGGGCTATGAACTTATTTAAACTACTTTATTTAGCGCGCTGCCTCGTGATTTCGGAACAGGTAGCTGAAATCCGAAGTAAAAAAAACGCCTGTGTAGCTAGCCCGTCAGCCAAGCGCCCGTGCAGCCACCGTACCCATACCCTCCGGCGCTATTTAGAGCCCGTCAGCCCTGCGCCTTGCGCGAGCGGTATACCGTTGCCGTGGTCACGCTAATTGAGAGAGGAAAACGCGAGTGTGAAACTTTCCCGGCTATGCGCAACGAACGATAGTACAAGTCGGAGATGAAAAAATACGCCATTTCCGTACAGAGTGGAGTCACCCTTTGAACGGTCCCGTGCTGTCGCTATTGGGTCAAAGTGCTCAACCCTTAGCTGTTTTCTTTGTCCGCAAGACCCAGTAACGCGAAATTGATGATTCAAACTTCGCGATAAACCGTGTTGCGGCAAAAATTATAGCGTGGTCTTGCTACAGTGACTTGCTGCGGCGGCAGCGAGTGACCCAGAATATCGCTGCCAACGTACACGTGTCGCCACCCTTGCGGCGGACGCGCGTGAATTCAGGCGCCGTAGCAAAGAAAGGAGCGCAGTCACAACGCGGCTGTGAAGGACAGTGGTAAGCAGAAAGCAGAAATATATGGAGGAGGAGCGTCGTGAAAGGATGAACTTTGTTCGAGCGGGCCGGGAAAACGGGTGTTCGGTCATCGCCGTGGGGTTGCGCCGTATGTTTTCTCATTCGTGGTCGGCTCGATGGGAGCTTCAAAGTCACGGCTCGTCTGCCACTTTACCTTCGGCTTCTCGCTCCCTCGCACGAGTACTCCCTTGCTTTCTTGCTTCTGTTAGGCAAGTTGTGTGGCCCGCTTCGGACCTTTGCACATCAAGCAGCGTTAAATTGGTGTTCAGAGTAAAGAAAGGTGGGGACGAGGTGGCGAAGCGGTGTAAATATGGAAAAAACGCCGGTTTATCCGCGCCAGAGTCCGTCGTATGAAGCGGACTGCGTGCACTCGAGTGTCGTATCTTAGGGGTTTTCAATGCATTGTTTCGATAGGGAGTTTGCCGGGACCGCGGTGACCCATCGTAAGATGCGGGTCGACGTAAGTCCGGGGGACGTATCAGCGGGGTTCCACTGTATTTACAGAGCTTGCCGTCTCTACTTTTCGCAATGCATCAAAAGGTAAAATTGGCATATCGTGAAATAGCGGTTGACTCGTATTATTATTCTTAGAGTATGTTGTTGTTTTTAGAGATTGTTTCTGCAATGTCTGAATATGTTATTCTTTTATAGGTCAGACGCCAATATTCAATGAAATATGTTAGGCGAAAGTGGATGAATGCTAAGTGTAATATCCGTCAAATGTCCCAGTCTGAGTAGTTTTGGGCCTGAAGCAAAGCGTAACATCTGGACGCCAACCTAGCATAAATTTCCTTCAGGCTGTTCTGCCAGTTAGGTTATCAAAATTAACGCTATGGTACTTGGGAGAGTTTGGAAGAAAGAGTAGTTGTTGATAGATACTTGGAAGAGTTTGAATGGAAGAGTAGCTGTTGATGGGTATTGGGATAGAGTGAAGGTTTACTCTTTTATTGCGCGAACAAAAGATCGCATATTGAGTTTTTTCTGTGGTAATTCTTACGTTGTTTGAATGAAACCATTTAAAAATTGTTTATAACTCGTACTTTTATGAGGTTTAATTACTTAGATATTGTTATGCGAAATAATTATGGCTGTGTCGCCAGCGTACATCAAAACGTCTGAGTATTGTAGGTATAAGGGCGAATCATTCACGTATAATGGGAATTTATTTTTATTTATTTATTTACATACCCTAAAGGCCCGAATGGGCATTACATAGGGGGGGATAGAGTGGGGTTATAATCAAAAGTACAGTACATTTTTCCAGCAGAACATAAACGAAGGCAGAGAAGGTGTACATGACTATTGCATCGAGAAACTGAAAGTACAATCCAGAAACAACGCCAAACAACAATACATTACATTGAATGAAAAAAGGGCTTCACGCGAAATACACTTAAAACAGTAAGCAAAAACAAAAGAGCGCAAACAGTACACTCTACTGGGGGCAAAAAAGATACAGAGAAAAAAAGAAAAACACAGAAAGATTTATGCGACATCAAAGAACTTCAAGAAAGGTTTTGAGTGCATGTTGAAAGGATGATGAATCAGACAGTTCTGCGATGTGAGCAGGTAACGAGTTCCATTCTGCGATTGCAAGGACTAAAGGAGAGTTTTTATATCTTTCTGTTTTAGCGAAAATTGGTTTAACTTTGAAAATGTGGTCAACCCGGGCGGAGATATGAGGCGGTGGAATGATATGAAGCTGGGAAAACGGCGTGCTACTGTGGTACACTGAATGAAAAAAAGATAGTCGAGCCAACGTTCGGCGCGTGGCAAGCGAGGGAAATAGAAGTGAATCCTTTACAGAAGATACGCTTTGATAACGCGAGTACGAGGACGTAATGAACTGGGTTGCCTTGTTCTGGACGCATTCCAAGAGGTTCGTTAAGTTTGCGCCCTGAGGATGCCATATGATTGAACCGTATTCTAGCGAGGGCCGGATAAGGCAATTATATGCATAAAACGTAGTTTCCGTGGTGGCTAAATGTAGGCGCCTCTTGAGAAGGCCAAGTTTTTTAAGGGCTTTAGTAGTTATGTATTCTATGTGGCACGTCCACTTTTAATTCGCCGTGAAGAACACACCTAAATATTTGAACGATTGAACTGAATCTATTGGATTATCATTTATTTTGTAATTAACAGGAACTGCCTCGGGGGTAGGACTAAACATTATGTCTTTGGGTTTTTCTACATTGATTTCCATTTGCCAGCGGCTACACCATTCCTCTAGCTTAATCAGATCAGATTGCAAGATAATTGTATCGGCTGGATTAGATATTTCTGTATATACTACACAATCATCCGCAAACAGGCGAATTGCTGATTTTAGGCTGCATGCTATGTCATTGATGTAAATCAGGAATGAAAGAGGACCTAACACAGACCCCTGAGGGACCCCAGATGATACACGTGTTTGGTTAGAAATATGATTGTTTAATTTGACTGTCGGGAAACGATTGGTTAAAAGCTCTTCTATCCATCGTGTTGTGTTTTGGTCAAGTTGGAGGTGGCGAATTTTTAGTAACAGACGTTTATGTGGCACGCGATCAAAGGCTTTCGAGAAGTCAATGAAAATTGCATCAACAGGACGGGACAGGTTTAAAGCGGGATTAAGGTCGGTCACCAATTCGAAGAGTTGTGTTTGGCAAGATAGATCTTTACGAAACCCATGTTGGTTATTTAAGAGCAGTTTGTTCAGGTTAAGGTGGTTCATTATATGCGTGAATAATATGTGTTCGAGTAATTTACAACAGATTGATGTTAGTGAAATTGGCCTGTTTTTATTGGGAATTGTATTGTCACCCGATTCGAAAATTAGGGTCACATGTTCTGATTTCCAATCTTCTGGTATGAATCCTGAATCAAGTGATTGTTGAAAAATCAAAGAAAGAAAATATGACGAAAAGGGACTTGTTAGTTTTAGAAGTTTCACGCTAATTCCGTCTGGTGCGGGGCTAGTCTTGAGTGCCAAACGATCTATTGCGCAGGCTACGCCATGCGTAGTGATTACAATAGCGGAGAACGGGTGTGGAATGGTTAGTGACGGCAAATCGAGAGAGCTATCTAGGGGTCGCTCAACAGTGAAAACTTGAGAGAAGTAGGTGTTCAGCTTTTCAGCACATTCTGCAACAGGCAAGGTCTTGCCATCTTCACTTGTGAGGGATGGGGCAGAGTTTTTGTTCTTTGGATTAATAACATTCCAAAATTTTTAGGGTCCGTTTTTAAAAGTTTTGGGAGCGTACAATTGTAGAAATCATTTTTGGCCTTGTGAATTGCATCCGCGCACGCGCTGGGTGAACTCTTGTATTTAAGCCAGTCGTCGGGGTCGCTTGTTTTAGTCGCTTTCTGGTATGCTCTTTTCTTTTTGTTTAAGCTTCTTTTTACTTCTCGAGTAAACCAAGGGTCATTTACTCTTTCGCTCATTGATAGTTTAGGTACACACAATTCTTCCACTTCCTTTAGTTTATCGCGGAACAAACACCAGTTATGCTGCACTGAGCGATTTGCAAAGTTGAGTTCAAAGTCTTCAGAGAAGCTCTGCAACAAACCGTTTAGTTTTTCAGTGTTGGTTCGGCTGTAGTTAAAGATATGTTTCTTAACTTTAGATTTGTCGGCACGCGTTGCGCTGCTGAGCACGAGGTCGCGGGTTCGATTCCCGGCCGCGGCGGCCGCTTTTCTGATGAAGGCGAAAAGCAAAAACGCCCGTGTGTACGAGATTTCGGCGCACGTTAAATATCCCCAGGTGGTCAAAATTAATCCGGAGCCCTCCACTACGGCGCGCCTCATCGCCTGCGTTGCGTCGGCGCGTTAAACCCCCCAATCAAATCAATCAAGATTTGTCGGCACGTGGTAACAACAACGATCAATGTACGGCGTTATGGTCACTGATTTGGTCCAGTACGTTTGTTTTAGCAAGCTGTGCGTTATTTGTGAGGACAAGATCTAGTATGTGGTCGCCACGCGTCGGTTCATGTACGAGTTGTTTGAGATTATGATAATGAAGTAAGCGCAGAAAGCTTAGTTGTTCATGGCGATGACGTTGAGCATGAACGGTTAGGGAGGCCCAGTCAATATCAGGATAATTAAAGTCACCGGCAAGAATTAATAGACAACTCGGGAACTTGAGGAAAATGGTGTCGATCGAATCGTTAAGAATTTCTACGAAATCCTGCCGGCTATCAGGTGGCCGGTAGCAGGCACCGATGACGCAATGAACATGTTCAAAATAGCAAGAAACCCAAATGATTTCAAGAGAGGAGGAAATGGAAATACGTGATGGGTGATAACTATATTTCACACCGATTATAACTCCTCCCCCCCGGCAGCCCGCTCTATTTTTGCGAAAGAGCATAAATGACGAGGGAAGTGTTAAGTCAGTGTTTGGAACATCTTCAGATAGCCATGTTTCGGTGCCTACAAATATATCAGCCGAGCACGTGAACAAAATAGCATTTAGGGCGTCAATTTTGCTATAGATTCTACGAAAATTTGCTACGAGCAAGGATAACGGTTTGCTTGACTTCGATTTGTAAAGGGACCCTTTAGAAGTTCATTGTGGGGAGGGCGCTTTCGTTGAGGCCACCTTGACAACGCAGTCATTAGCAGCATGTGCAGTTTGTTAAAGCGCACTGTGCATTTCTCGGTGCGTTTTCTGTTCGATTTCGCGAAATCGCGCAGCTTTTTCCGGGCTAGCTGTACTTTGGGTGAAAAATCTTCTTCTAGCCAGACTATGGGCTCTTCAAGATTTTTCAATTTTGAGGCGTTACTTAGGGCTTCCAGTTTTGATTTAAAGTTAAGAAATTTAACAATAATGGGACGGTGAAAGTCAGGCCGGGGTTTCCCAAGTCTATGGGCTCTCTCAATGTCTCCAGCTTCGATTTCAAGGTGGGTACAAAAAAACTCTTTGACAATACGTTCAGATTCTGCTTATCCTTGATTTTCTTCTTCCGGTAGGCCTTTAATGATAAAGTTGTTACGCCTCATACGGTTGTTCATGTCACCAACGACATCCGCAAGACCTTCATTTGTTTTACAAACGTTCGCCTTAGCTTCCTGCACGGAATCGGCCACTACGTCAAATTTTTTTGGAATTCCGATACATTGTTTACAGTTTTTTCGATATCAGTCAAACGGGCCTCAATGGTGATGATTTGCTGTTTGATTGCGTTCAAATTAGTCGTAGTTTCTTCATGGCAGTTCCTTAACAAAGATAGAACGTCCTCGATCTTAGGTCCTGGGTTGGATTCAACGTCACCTGCACAAAGCAGGAGCAATGCCAAGCACGCGGACAGCAGTAGTGTCGAGGGCCTCGGACCGAGAACGCTGATTAAATTCATTCCAGCGGCGAAACGGCTTTGAGAGAGGAACTGTAGCGAACGACAGGCAAAAAAAATTCCCCCGCATTTCCCCGAGGGGGAGAATGTGAAAGTGCGAATGCACGGTTGTCGGCCCGCTTGCGGAGCTTGCGCTCGGCCCCCGCAGCCCACCGCCTTCTCTTCCATCTCTTCCATCGGGTTTGTAGTATCACGTGTACACCACGCAGTTATCAAGCCGCTATAACGCCGCTGAGTCGCCAACGCACGCCGCTGACGACGTAGTTTGAATGCGTTAAAGATATAAGGCGCGTTACTCCCGCTGATATCAGCGTGGCTTCCGTGGCTTAGTCGGTAGCGCGTCGCGCTGCGGCCGCAAAGTCCTCGGATCGAAACCTGGCGCCGGATGCTGTTTCTTTTTTAAATGTAGAGGAGCACTGCGGACGCCAACGCCGCCGACGCCGCCGCCGCCGCCGCCGCCGGCGGTGGATGGTTTGGGGTCGCTTATAAAGAGCATTCGCTCTTAAAACCTGCCGATGCGCACCCGATAGGTGCACACGTCGACACCCATAGGAACAAAAGAGGGGGATAAGCGGCCACAGAAGCTTTCAGTACAAGAATTTAGTGGAAAAATTCCTACCTAGAAAGGCAGAACACAGCGGTTACACAGCTGCCACTTGTGGCCGTGAATCCCGAAGGGCTGATGCGTCGCCGGGGGTTTTATAGTGTCCTGGTGGCGCATGACGTCAGAAGTGACGCCATGCGGTTTGGCTGGATGGGATTATTGTCGATGTCTTCCGTCGGTAATCAGCGGCCAGGCGGCAAGGAGCAGTATGCACGAGGCAAGGCTCCTCTTCCTAGAAAGGCAGAACACAGCGGTTACACATCTGCCACTTGTGGCCGCGAATCCCGCGAATCATGCGAACCCCGCGAATAATGTAAAACCCACCCTGGAATACGGGAGCATTAATTGGGACCCCTACACTATCACTAATGAAGAAAAGCTTCAAAAAATTCAGAGATGGCAGCTCGTTTTATCTATCCACGTTTTAGACATCGCGACTCCCTTTCATCTATGCTAGAGCTTGCACACATTGAGCCATTGGCCAACCAACGTAAAAGTGTCCGTCTAAACTTTCTACATGAGCTGTACTCTAATAAACTGGGAATCCAATCACGAGATTACATAACTGAAAACCCTCGTCGAGTGTCGCGTCACAAACATAGTAGATGCAATAAACAGTTCTTTGCCCGTACTGACCAATACAAAAACTCGTTTTTCCCCAGAACTGTTTCCGATTTTAATGTTTTGCCAGTGTTCACCCTTGCTGTCATCCAATACGTAATGATTGCATTCTTACCTGTTGATTATGTTTGTACGCGTTGATGTATTGATCTTGTATCCGTTCGCATGTCTTCTGGGTATGTACATCCCTCTCCTGCTTGGGCCAGCCAAGGTGCACAGTATTGTACAAATAATAAATAAATAAGGGCGCAAGCATGGACCCTTGTGGTATCCCTCTTTGTATAGGCAAAGAGGAGGAGATGCAATGTTTACGGAAACTCGCCGATACTGGTTTAGAAAGTAACTTGAGAATAGGCCGAATGATGTAGTTCTATAACCACATTATTTCGAATTGATTACAATGATCTACAGTGGCGGATAGTTTTTGAGGTATAAGCACACGGCAATAACTAAGTTATTTGTATTTAAAGCACAGTTTATTGTTTGCGGTATTGACAGCACCGCGGTTCATGTTGAATGGTGGGAACAAAAAACCGCGTTGTTGTGGGAACATTTTGTCGTAGTTAGGTAGAAATTTATAGATTCGTAATACAAATATTTTCTTATATTGAATGTTAAGTCCGCTGAGTACAGATATTGACCGGTAACTAGAGGGTTCGGAGGGGTCTCCGTTATTGTAGACTGCTCCCCTGGTGGCACGATTCAAATCTAACAAAAATCAAAATATGTTTCTTATTTTTATTTTCTCTTTACTGGGGCAGTCATTTTGTTGGGGTGTCAAACCAAGTAACCATATTACGACTTTTCAGGTCATCAAACCCAGCTAAACCGAACGCAAGTCTCAGTCCTTGTCCCACTTGGTGGTCATAAGCAACATACACCGTACACTTTAGCTTTCGCTTCATATTTTCAGTGATGTCAATCTGAGCATTATAAGAATTCCTTCTTCTGTGCCTACATGCAACGCTGACAACCGTCTGAAAAGACTTCCCATGAAATGAAGCTTCCGCAGTGGTCAGATCG
Organism: Haemaphysalis longicornis; assembly: GCF_048455015.1. Classification (NCBI taxonomy): domain Eukaryota; kingdom Metazoa; phylum Arthropoda; class Arachnida; order Ixodida; family Ixodidae; genus Haemaphysalis; species Haemaphysalis longicornis. The sequence continues at coordinate 155,714,194 of NW_027526335.1, read as the reverse complement.
GTAGGGAAACGGAAGCGAGTGCGAGTTTTCAACAGCTACCCAGCAATCAGCTCCAACGCTGGATTTCTAAGGGACAATGTAATCATCCACTCACAAAATGTGGGACCTTATAACCATACTTACGTCTTCCCTTGAACCGCGAGCGGGTTAATATTACGTCCCACGCTACAATGCTCTACGGGTATCTGCACACCACTGAGTCATAAAAGCAAAGCCTTTTCAGCTCGCGGATATCATACCTGAGCAAGAGGGGAAGCGCCCATACGTCCCTTTTCATGCGTGGTCAGGTCGCCGGACAGCACAACTTGTTGTAAGCCTTACTTCCGCTGTCAGGCCCCGGCAGTGCTGAGTCGTGAAAGTATCGCGTGAACCGTTCACGCAACTTCGTCAGAATTACGACTCGGAAGGGGAGCCAAAGCACCTATTTCTCATCGAGTTAGGGAATTTAGGGAGGTAAAATGTGTGAAACTCCGACAATTTTCTACGATTCCGCAGCAATCGTACGTCCCGTGTCTTTATTGAGACTGTTTTACTGCCAGAATATGCGATGAGTATCCAAAAACGTGTGGTTATAATATTGCTTTATAGCCCCCTTGGTATTTTTAGCCATGCTTGTACAGTCAAGGACAAATAAAATGTGAAAACAAAAATATAAAAAAGAACACGCAAAATTTAGATGTTCTCCTCATTTGCAGTACAATACTATCATAGAAGCCGCATTTCGCACCATTGTCACTGTAAATGAACCACGCGCCACTTTTACCTCTATATCTAAAGAAATCGCTCTCTTTGCGCGTTCCGGGTCATATTTGTTCGATCGAGTGTCAACTCTCCATGACTGCGTTACACTATTACACGGTTTTCAGGGCGTTACATGAAAAACCTTAGCAAACTTGTTTTGTCCGTATCCATTTGTTGCAGGTGGACGACGTGACACGCCTGACGCGTGGCGAACTTCTGGCCAACCTTCAGCGCTATGCCGTTGGCTTCTCACGCCATGGAGTTCAACCGGGTGATCGCGTATGCGTTCATCTCAGCAATACCGTTGAAAACCTCGTGGCGATGTGCGGCTGCGTCGCTGCTGGAGCGACCGTCGTAATGGCTAAGACGTCACTCATGGAACGTACGAAAACCGCGATGTTGATTTAAATTATTTCCAGTGTTTGGTTTGAGCTAGTTGGTATCGGTGATTCATGATTGCCTGCAGCGTACGTATACCCGAGCTTTTAGCTTTTTAGGTTTTCGAGTGAGCCTCGGGTACTAACGTACGGTCGTACCCGGGGTGAGGGGTAAGACGGCTGACTGTAACTCTTTTAATGTACCAGGGGCAGATTCGAATGCTCCCTGTACAGGAGATTTGATTTATTTATACTCTTAAGCTGAGTTTTGTGAACGGCGGAATCAAACAATTGCAAAATAGCTCCGCCGTTAAAACCTCAATGTAGGATGATGATAGTGGTCAACTTCTTGAAGTTTAAGGTCAGTGCTACTTGGAGCGAGTGACACCCTGGTTAGTGCGCTGGTTAACTAAAAATGTGAGCGAAGTCGCACCTAGTGGCATCCCCGCTATGCGCAAGTGTGTGCAGGGCTTGTATATTTCCAACCAATCTGAAGAGAACACGCCGTACTCCTGTCTCTGTAGTGAATGCCACTACCGAAGTGGAAGAAGGGAGACGTTTAATGAGGTCTGGTGGTAAGGTTACCTCTGGTTTTAAATGCAGAGCATTTAAGTAACTCACGATGTAACCCGCGTTGACGTCCGTAGTCGTAGTCTGCACCCCTCCCCCTACACTATATAAAACAAAATACTCTCCGGCGCCTGATTTCGATCCCTCGACCTTGCGGGCGGAACGCAATGTACATGGTGCTCTACCCACTGTGCCACAAAGCCGACACAGAATGGGAGGCTACGAACGCGCCTTTTATCGTTGACTCATTCAAACTATGTCAAGAAGCTGCTGATACAACGCATTCACTACCACCAACTCCCCAAACACTAAACGTTAACGCAATACACCAACCCCGTATGCGACGCGTTTACTCGAGTCCCCCTCGCGGGAAGATGGGCCCAATTTTTGACTAGATCACCGCGTTTGGAACTGACCTGAGCAATGTTTGTATTAGCCAACTGAGGAAAGCCAACTCCAAGCGTGGACATCAAGATGAGTAAATTTAGTCTTTGGAAGATAACATTCTCGAAAGGCAATAAGGAACACAGGAATACAGTCGAGGCCACTTATTACGATACCGTTTATAACAATATATAGGATCAAACGATGAACAGCTATGGCACCGTCAACTTTTGTATTCTTTCTATGGTAAAATAAACCGCTTATTACAACGCTCCAGTACCACGATATCGGATATAACGACTGAATCCGGATATATTGTGCACCAGAAGGGCAACAGTGATGATTCTAATGACAGAGTTGCGCAGCCTACATAGGTAGTGTCTTCGTAGGAGGCCCAATGCGTGACACAGTCCCCGGGAACTTTGTTTCCGCCAAGGACATTTACCTCAGCTAGGTGAAGCCTCTAAGAAAAGATTTACGCTAGCTTCACACGCGGCAAACAAAGGTGACCGATTGTGGCTTCTTTTCAGCTAATTAGTAGTAGTACGACCTTGCTGGCATGCGAATAAATTGTTTTGAGCTCTGTTCTGTTTTCTTATTTCCCAACCCGCTTATAACAATTATCGGTTTTGACGATGGGATTTTCTAGGCACTTGGATATTGTTGTAAGTGGACTGGACTGTAGTTGCCATTCCAGCGGTATGCGATTTTTAAAGGCCCATATAGTGTCGCCGTACTGGTTTATGAGAGGCAGCGTGCTGATTTCGGAAGCGTGAGTAGCGAACTTAAGTAGCAAGGTTGGCAGCTACTGGAACGGAACGAACAAGTGCGTATTTCTGTGCCTCGCGGTGAAATCGTGGTCGTTAAATAATTTATAAGCAATATAGCCTCTACAATGTCTCTTCCACGAACCTGGTGCCTGCTCACCATGTTATATCAGCTCCGGCTGCAGTAAATAAGATTCTAGTGGGATCATATATCAGAACAACCACCATTGATGAACTGTTTCATAAATCTGTAGCTTAAGCTTTCTGAGTAGCACACAGTACATCCATACTATTTTTTATGACTAATAGATCTTTATAGACAAGGGTGGGATAGAGACTAAAGGAACATTAACGGAAGGTTTTGTTAAACAAACAAGGTACGAAACAGAAACCTCTGCAGAACAAAAACTGAAAAAACTACATAAGACGCAGGTCATTGGTGGGAGCGACAATATCGCTGCACGTTAGACTGCTTGAATTTGACGTTTCACATCACTGAAGATCGATCTTAACATCATTAAAGATTGATCACTAAGTTACTGTTCTCTTCATAAACAGCTCAAAATACCATCTGAAAGCAAGCAGCAAAAATACCCTGCATTTTATTGTGAAGGCAACTTAAAGCACCCGAAAATTTTTGGCAGTTTGTGTATTTAAAATATCAAAATTTCTGGGAAATTTTTTAGTGGCTTACTGCCTAAATATTACAGACCGTGACTGCTCGTTCCATTCTCTTCATGTTTAGGTTGATTCTTGACAGAGTGAGCAAAGTACCCTACTGTGCTTGCATCCACACGTGTGGCATACATACGGCATAAAGCCAACGATTGCGGATATCATAAAGTTGGCATGTGAAATTTTTTTGCACGACTCATCGACGGCACGCATACAATATTAGATTAAAACGTATGCTTTCTAATTTCTTGCCCCTAAATGTTCATCCCTGAAATGCACAAAGTTATCTTAACTGAACTGCACCTAATGCTTCTATACAAGCAATCTTCACTCTTCCAATTACCACTGCCATGTTAAGGATGAAGCCCATAACGTGCTGGGGCTGTTGGCGTCTCCTGTAGTCGTCGTAATAGTCGTCTCATTTATTCACGCTGCTAAAACACCGGGACACTCGTTTACGCCTCGCGCTAGTACGCTTCGTAACGCGTACTAAACGAGCACGGTGCACTCGCTTACGTCTCGTGCTCGTACGCTTCGCGCTTAAAAGACACGAGACCTTTACAGCAAAGCTGTATACCCCCACCCACCAACGGTTTCGTCTCCGTAGGCGAAAAAGCCAAGGCGCCAAGAATACACTTATACACCGCATGCTTTGCCCCTCCCCAGGTATCACGTTAGTGGGAATGGCCCGGGATTATTTTTTTTTTCAGGTGAACTCCGGTACTACATAGAAGACAGCGACAGCGTGCACATTCTCACCGATGTGGAGTTAACCGAAAAGGTGACAAAAGCAATCGCCTGTTTGACGCTCAAGGTGAGTTTCACACCCCATTTTTGTTTATTGACGAAAGAGCAGGAACGTGTCCCAGCGCAGCGTGAAATGTTCTAGCTGCGGCTTCCTCAGCAATTACGGTAAGAAGGTCCCATAGGGAAGGGATTCTAAAACAGCGCACATCAAGCCTTGTTATTTGTACGCCCACGTACCAAGAATCGGTCTGTAGGCGCGAATTTGCAAACTTCTTTGTGGCCTCCAATATCCCTCTTGGCAAACCAGATGCGCTTGTAAACAAGACCCTGCTCGAAATCTATTGCCTGCGTTTCTTGTGCTCCGTTCTCGAACCTCAACTTCAGGAACAGAGAAATCTCCGAGCCAGGTTGTTAGCGTTGTCTTTCAACAACTGCCCCTTCACCGCATCGAAGACTGCTTTATTTCCGGATCGTATCCCACATTGAAATGTTCGGTCATAAAACCCCTACCATGCAGTTCACATGACGAGTAAAAGCATTGAGAGAACTCCTGGCAGCCTATTCACTTTCTGAAGAGATTTTCTGAATCCGTGACATTTTCTGAAGAGATTGAAGACTCGACAAATGAAGATACTTGCAAAGCAACATCTGCGTTAATGGCATTAATTGGGTCTACTCGAGCGGTGAATTCAGGTCGGCCGCATGAAATTTCTTCTTGGTGTTTTCTATGCTAGATGCGCAGTTATTATGCTTACCCAGTCTATTTGGCACAAATATACATAAGATCCTGATTTATTTATTACACTTTTAACCGAACGTTTAGGTGCAAGCGGGCACGCCTTTCTTACTGACTTAACAAGCTGACTTGCACTAGTCCAACGGCAGACCGAAGTATAGAAATCATGTTAAAAGAAAAAGTGACTGAGCATGTGCTCGCGTGACTTCAAATTTCGTTTACGGCGATAGTTTTCTGACACTCCTGCCCTGTAGCTGTCTCTCCTGTCGACCAAGTCTATTTGGCACAAAAACACCTGATGTCCTTATTTCTTTATGACATTTTCAACCGAACTCTTGGGTGCAAGCGGGCACGCATTGCTTACTGACACGTTTTAACAAGCTGACGTGCACAAGTCCAACGGCAGACCGAAGTATAGAAATCATGTTGAAAAAAAAACTGACCGTGCATCTGCTCGCGTCACTTCAAGTTTCGTTTAACGGCGATAGTTTTCTGACGCCCCTGCCACGTAGCTGTCTCTCCTGTCCACCAAGTCTATGTGGCACAAAAAAATCTTAAGTCCTTATTTATTTATTACACTTTCAACCGAACGCTCAGGTGCAAGCGGGCACGCCTTGCTTGCTGTCACGTTTTAACAAGCTGACGTGCACAATTCCAACGGCAGACCGAAGTATAAAAATCATGTTGAAAAAAAAACTGACCGGGTATCTGCTCGCGTCACTTCAAATTTCGTTTAACGGCGATAGTTTTCTGACGTCCCTGCTACGTAGCTGTCTCTCCTGTCCCATCTGCACACTTCAACGCTGTTACCTTCATGTCCCGGTCCACCCATTGGACGTTACCTGAAATCAATTCAATTTTGCACCCGTCACACAGCTGGACAGTAGCTCTTCGGTCTCTTTGGACTCGTGCCTGTTTTCAAGGCGGATTTTAATTGTTATAGCAAAAATAAAGCACACAACTTTTTTTCTGTTTAAAGCAGCACTTTGAGCACCAGTTGTGAAAAATTCGAAGAACTTAAATAACTTGAAAATAACCACGTTTTTCAAAAAAATTGAAAAGCTTGTAAATACAGTATACTCACGATAACTGAAACGCGCGTACGTTCACACAAATTTCGTTGTTTTGGTTGGCTGGCTTTGTTTTCAATGTATTATAAAGCCGCCCAATTCAAACTGCTTCATTCAGAAAATTGGGTTAGGTTGTACTTTTTGCTTGCCATTGCCGAAAATACCTGCTGGATTTGCAATTTCAGCTGCACATTTGCATTCTGAAATCCCTATAAGTCACAAAAAAGCGGATTAACTGTGTACAAACGTGTAAAAAATATCGTGCGGTACTACGGGTTATGTGTTGAAAAAGTAAGAACAGAAAAAAACAAGATGGAAAGCAGGGCAGAGGAGGCACATACTAAAAGCAAACGCGTGACCCTCCGCCAACTCCACACGCGCCAAAGCACGGGACCTGTTTTTCGAGTTTTGAATAGCAGTTCAGCATTTTGTGTTAATTTTTTATTACAACACAACGGGGTGTGTTGCCCCGAGTCGACTAATGACTACTTCGATAATTCAAAATTCGGATAATTTAAACAAAATCTGTGGGTATTGTGAGTTTGTATTATCGCGAGGCTGCGTTAGTATTAATCTCGTGCAATCGCGCATTTAACATCGGAATACCACTGCACCAGTGCAACAAAGGGACTGTTTTGGTCATAAGGGTTTGCTAGTCATCCGCGGTGATATTTTATTCTACCTTTGAGCTCCGCAGATAGGAGGTTTGATTGCATAAAATAGAAGTGTGTGCGAAATTAGGCGAGCTCGCTCAGCCTTCTCGTTATTCGTCTTTAGTTCGCGTTCACCCTATCATCTTTCATCTTCATTTTTTGCCTACCTCCCCATCCAGCCTGCACACGAAGAGACTATTAAAGCCAAGCTTTAGTGTCCTCACTGATGTCGTTGTACGCCAATACGCCTTGAAAAAATCCAATCCCACCTTCCTGTGACAATGACGATGAATGGTCGTGAGTGAAGTGGAAGAAAAACGCTTCCCTTGGCCGGAATCGCATCTGGTTTTCTCGCGATATGCAGCCAGCGTCCATACAATTTCTCCGTTTCGACTAGGTCCAAGGAACGCCAAGCAGCAGGTACCGGATCGCGCCGTACACCCCAAACCCAAACGTTAGGCATACGGAATGCACAACCGAAAGTTGCTGTGGGCATTCTAGAAAAATGATGCGTACCTCCAGAACAGCATATACTCTCAGTGTGACTGGCGAACCGAGAAATCCATCACGAAAACATTTCGCGTTCAACCATTATTGTTGTTTAGATGGAGGGGTGCTAGATTGCTTTTCGAACCATCTCGCAATATTACTGCTCTTTTTCGGCTGTAAGGCGCCCTTGAGTTACGAGCATGTCACGGATAGCTTGCTCATTTTTCTGGATTACTGCGCGGTGGGAATGGAAGTGAGTGACAACCCTTGCCCCAAACACACCTAAGCAGACCTGGTTTGAGGCAATCTCGGTATGAGATTGCGGATTGCCCGAATACGCTGCTTGAAGTCAGCAAGTGAAGCACGCTTATAATATCTGAGCAGTTCCATAGGGGACGTTTGCGCAGTCCGGTTTTTGCCTGCCATACTGATTGACAGTGCAACAGACTGAATGATTATGATGACGACGACGACCACGACAGCGATGGTGGTGGCGGCGATGATGATAAATACAACGCTGCTGTCTGCTCTTGATACTGATTGTAATGGGGAAAAACAATGCGAAAGCTGTAGCTGCATCTACTGGTTTTAGCTGTGAGTATGACAGCCGTTCTCGACGTTTCATTCAAGAGTGTACAAAGAGTAAACGTGTGTAACGTTTGTTTCACCCACCGGTCATTGATGGGGGTCATGGCATAGGGAAATTTCTATCGCAAATTACTTCCCATCACTGGTGAATATTTGCTTTGAAATTGGTCATGAAGGTAGAAAAATTAAAAAAAAACATTGGAAGTCCATAAAAGAACATTGAAGCCGTGAAGCCGTTTTCAACAACACTGTTACAACCGCAAATGGCCACTGTTTTCGGCTAGAGCATCGGAATAATTTGCAGACGGAGCAATGTGAACGAATGTCAAAAACACTACACAAATAGCGCTCACCCAGCGGCAACAGTTCGCGCATTTATTCACTGAGAATACATCCACCATGTTCTGTTGCTATTGCGGATATCCCGAAATGGCTGAAGTTTATGGCTCACTTTCACTTATCAAGCCGCAGTGCAGACAGCACGTGCTAGCATTTCGCCCATTTCGACATGTAACGAATATGGATCATAACATTTCTATTTCCCTTCTCCCATTACCGCGTGTCCTCTAAACTTGTTTTCACTTCATTGTAGAGAAATAAAAATAATTTATTGTTACAGCCACGCCGTCAGCGTCGCTTTCTGCGGGATCGCTGGTAACTTGAGTTTCCCCCGTTTGCCTCAAAAACACCAGCATTATTTCGTACCAATGTTCTCTGGACCATACACCAACTGTCCAATGCACCTTGCGCTGATTCCCGTTTCCAAATCCGTACCGCTTATGCTTAGGCTCTTGTTAACGTGGACAGCAGGGGAAAGTAAAGCACTCGCGAATCATGCTACTAATAAATACAAATAAAAATAATGGGACAAATAGGATGGCAGCGTAACATAAACCATCATTATCATCGTAGCCGTTGAGAGCGGACGAGCAAAAGAGCTGGCCGTTGAATTAAAATAAGCACGTTGCTATGTAAACGTAACGGAAAAAAGGCGCCAGTAACATCCAGACGCTTTCATAAAACCACATTTCCTGCTGTCCATCTCTCTTCGTATATGTGGAAACCACTGTCATTCATTGTCTGGGAGAAACTGAGTGTTAGGCGACCAGGATAGAACAACCCACACCAAATCTCAACTGCGCTAACACGGCTCCTTTAAAATACCACTGGAAACATTTCCGCTGTACCACCAGGTTTGTATGGCCACACCTGAGGTGTTAACGTAACGAAACAAGCCCTGCCATATTATCTCAAATAAACCTTTTATTATTGTGCATTTGATGACTGTAACTTAACCATTCACAGAATGGCAAAACCCCTTGGCACTTTAATGTTATTTTTACATTTTGTTCCAGCATATTGCTGTGTAATTCATTTTCGTAAGGCATGTTTTCAGCCGCGGAATAGCAGTGTTAATTTCTTCTTCAGCACGTGTTTCCGGCCACAGTTGCTTTGCTTACAATTAGTAACCACATCTCCGACTTTATGCTATTCACTCGAGGCCGCAACACTTGTGTCGTCAATTTTCTCTGCGAGTTTTCAATATTTTTGTGCAGCGACTCTTATTACCAGAGTTTAATAAAATAGGCCACTAAACAAAAAGCTGTCTGGTGTACGAAAGAGGAACACTAATCTTTTTAAAGGACAGGCGAACTCACCATGCTGGCTCAGTAAGTAATCCCTTGCGCTCATGATGGTGGGGTCCCACCTCAAAAATATCCGGCGCTGCGGTCGTACTTCAAGCCGAGGCAAAAATCGACAAGGTACATCTTTCCGCATTTCACCGCACGTTACGAGTTCTCGGTAAGAGGAAACGCGCCAATAGAACTCCAGTACGGCGTAGCCCTTAGCCCAGGTGCAGCTTTGCTGCTTAAAACAACAAATATTACAGCGGGTAGTTTATCGCGATCACGCGTGTTTTATTGTAGAAGCAAAACCTAATCTGAATGCATTTATTTTAACATTCAGTCTACTACTTATCTGGGGCCGTTTATTAGCCGATTAATGTTAGGCCATGCTTTCGAGTGAAGTGAGGGAGCCGTAGTTTTCGCAAACCAATTTTGTTGATTCGCGTGGGCATAAAAATTACCATGCCAGGCTTAAGCTGCTCCTTTTATTCAATGCCCTTGTTCCCAGGGCCGGTTCTCAATGGGATCAGCGAACGGCTTTGTGTCAGCAACCGAGTTCACTGCGCTCGACGAGAAGGAGTTTCAAGAGTGCCGGATAGTCAACCCAAAGGACGCAGTGATGGCTGTCTTCTACACCTCAGGGACTACGGGTCTACCGAAGGGAGCAGAGGTCACGCACTACAACTTTGTGGCCTGCTTCTATATAACACGGTACCTACATTCTCGTCGTCAGTGCTAACACTAGTGACACTCATAGCGGCGTTATTTTAATTGCACAAAGGAATATAACGCACGTCACACCATTTACTTTGGACCTGTCAGGAAGGGTCCTGCAAAGCTTTTTCATTAGCGCAACTTTTCGTGCACTCTGTGTGCCCTATATCGAGCTTGTTGATGTGTCAGCAACACGTCGTGACCCATAACTGCTGGCAGTGCTGGTATTCATGAAAGTTGATTACGACAACAGTAACACCACTATCAGTGGCGTACGTCAAAAGTAGTACGGTAATACTGGCAATATGTTACAGGTAAGACTTATAATAGGCTGGGAAGAATGGAACCAGTACCAGATGGAGAGCGGATGATCTCAAAGGTCTTTATGCGATACAGCCCGTCTGCTTGAAGGCGTCGGTTGAGCCATTGACAGAAGGCATTGTTATGTGATGAAACAATATTTGCCACAAATATAAAAGAACATCCTTCACACTCAGGCTCACAATGCGTTTTTTGCAATAAGCTCTCTTTCTATTGGGAAGTGGGGGAACGCTACGTTCTCAGTAGCAATCGGTGATCAGTTTTAACTTTTAACAGTGGAGCTGCTTTAAAAGGAGTTCGATTCATGCCTGGCGTCACTAAAACCTCGGCCCGGCCAAACGAGGAGGAAGAAAATGCTAGGCCAACAAGCGTGAGTCGAAGTGGCGAGAATGCAAGGAGCCGAAGGGGACGTGTGGGGAGTTCCCGCCTGAAGACAAAACTCTTCCGGTAGCCCGAATCGAAACTCGGCCCATCGCATTATGAAACTGACGTCTACCCCATTGCGCTATCATCGCTTTCAGGGGGCTGAGCATTTTGTGTGAGTCTGTAGCGCAGGCGCGGGATGGGGGGGATGCGCGTCACTGTGCAGATGTTCGGGTGGGGAGGGGTGCGTCGGGCATTGCCGGGTCTTAGTGATGATGTGAACTAACTCTCACAGGCAGGCGTCCTAGTTGAGGAAGACGGCGTGCGCTCCGCGTAATCACTGTCTGCTCTACCGATGAAATGGGCACACGTAAAAAAGCTCATGAAAAGTTTGCGTAGACCACTAGCTCTGCTGTATCCTTTGTCTTACGACATCAATTGGTTAGGTGACCGTGTTTTTTTTTGTCTTTATATTTTCTCTGGCCAGTACCAGGGTTGACCGCAAGATGACCACTTTGGGGATTGTGGCGCGCAAGCTTACAGTCAAAGAAACTTCAAGTGTGTTCAACATTTCGCAGTCACGTAGCATCGGTTGGGAATAAAACACAAAATCGTCACTGGGAAGTTCGAAGACAAATACACATAGAAGGATTCCAGGCTTTAATCAGTAACATATATACAATAACCTCACTATACTAAATCTTGGACAAACTACTTTGTGCAAGGGCAGAAATTTAAAATTCTCATGCTTCACGCACTCCATCTAAAGAAAATATTCAGAAAAAATGTAATTGGAACTTGCGAAAGATGGGTCAGAACGGACAAAGCAATCATGTAGTAAGGCGTCCATGGGCAACTTATTGCCCTAAGAGCTCCGGCTTGAGCCATGGTCATTTCATGAAGTTTGACATTTTTGTATCGACATTCTGGGGCGCCCATTCTCTGCCGCCGTCTGCGACCGCGTGAGGGAATAATGATCAACGCCTTCGACAAATTTTGAGTGCGCAGAGTAGCATGCCTAATCTTCCGGCGCTCCAAAAGGACTCGTAATCCACCATCAAGGTACTCGGACTGCTCATACAACAAAACAGGGCAAACACACAATTCCTCACCCCGTTTAACAAACACGCGAAACATACAATTACTCCGCGTCGGCGCCTAAGTGAAAAAAAGAGGATATGCTATATCCAAGCCTTCATTTTCAGCAGACCTACGTCCGTTCTTATGTGGCGCCATGCTACTGCTACTGAACATGAAAAAAAATGATTTGCCTCATTCGATAAACTTACTCACCACAGCTGCAACTGCCCGTGCGCAGTTAACTGCAGATTGAAACATCATCATCATCATCATCACCACCAGCCTATCTACGCTGACTGCAGGGCTAAGGCCTCTCCCATTGATCTCCAATTACCTCGGTCCTCCGCTAACTGCGACCAATTTATCCCCGCAAACTTCTTGATCTCATCCGCCCATCTAACTTTTTCCGCCCTTGCCACGCTTGCCTTCTCTAGGGATCCACTCTGTTACCCTTGATGACCAACGGGTATCTTGGCTTCGCATTAGATGCCCTGCCCACATCCATTTATTCTTCTTAATTTCTAATATGTCCTTAACACGCGTTTGCCCCCTGAGCCACTCCGCTCTCTTCCTGTCCGTTAATGTTACACCTATCATCTTCCGTTCCATTCCTTTCAAACTTAAAGTGGTGCACAACATGTCAAAGAGAGAAGGAGAAACATGGCAAGAGAGAGAGAAGGGGACAGAGAAGGTAACCTTTATCCAGTATCAGGTGGTGGGGGTCATCCAGAGAGCCTCAGTCCAGCCTGTTTTCTGAAATACTGAAATACAGCACCTTCTTACATTGGAAGCCGCTGCTAACGACAGGAGGCAGCCTGATTCAGCCAGATCAGACTCGGAAACATTCGCTGCAGTTGCATGGGGGTTGGCTGCAGATATTTCGGACATATTACGGGGTATTCCGAAAGTACGCTAGAAGAGCTAGTAGAAGCGCACCTGTCTGCTCAAATAACCTGTCTACCCACTAGCCCTTAGGATTACATAATTTTGACACCATAATAGCAGTGTAATTTTTAATATAATATCTGTAACAACAATACCGTGACCGACGTAAATCGAATCTTCAGATGGTTTACTATGAGTTGAGAAACTGGATTTGGGGTTGGGTGCAATTGATGGAGGAGTCGTTTGGGGTGAAGCTTTCAGCAATGCTGTCCTGTGGTGCAGAGATGCTGTTCTCTCTTGGCTTAAAATTTGGTCCGGATCAGTTTTCCTGCTGGGTTGCGTTGCTTGTTCATATTTCTCGGGTTGGCTGCTGTTCGACTAAGTTTTGGCAGTTCTGATGGCAATATAGCCAGGTCTTCGTGAGTGGTTTGCAAGGGGTTGTATCCCACAGCACGTAGAATGTCCTCACTTTGTGAGGATTTTCGCAGTCGATCTAGGTGGTTGTATCTGTAGACTGCCAATACCTGTAAGAATAGATTAATGGGTACCTGCGTCGAGGAGCAGCTTGGTGCGGGCATACGACGGAACACTGAGGCCGACCTTCATGGCCTTCGGCAAAAGAGAATTTTGTTTGCTGACCTCAGTCTTGTTGATATCAACATATTGTATTTTGGATGTGACGAGTGCATCTCTATGGTGACGGAGACCGTCTCCTAAGGGTAATTGTTTGTTTTTAAAGATTCCCCGAATTATGTGTAAGATATGTTCTGTCCTTTTGAGCTTGTTATACACCGCCATGTATTCTCCTCCCTCAATCTGTAGTCACAGTTATATTAAGTTTATGTGCTTGCTCACGACGATGGTGTGCCCGTTCAATAATAAAAGAAGTTCTCTAGGTTTCGGTCGACAACTATCGACGGCCGGAATCGGTTTTCTCCACGGAGCAGTTTAAACCTATCCTTATAGCGGCAGTCTCTGTAACGTGGTGAGCCTGTTTGCCAGGTCTTGTATGTGCCCAGGACTGCCTGTGTTGACTTACAAGGTAACATCGTACGCCTACAGGGTGTGACGGACGTCTCGTAGCAATTCCAAGGCCCTATGAACCTTTAGCATATCCAGGTTAAATAAACACGGGGATAGTACGTAACCTTGTGGGATTCCTTCTTGCGGGTGGTGAAACTCTTCCGATGTGTGCTCGCTGATTCCAACCGGGAGTACTATTACTCTTAAAGAGACTCTGACACAATTGTAGAGCCGTGCCCCACGTGCAGTTTTAGCGAGTTCCTCTAACATTGCACCATGATCCACGTTTTCAGAAGTGTTCATCAGATGCTTTCACAATTGAAGGGTTCCTTAGTTATATCTTCGCCGATCTGAAGTATTTCATGCAGGACGGAAATGTTTGCTCGGCATCCCACCGTGTTCTAGGGCAGAGCTCCCTTCTTTTCGAGGTGGTGTTGAAAGCGGTACAGGGTCATAAGTTGCATAATGTCAATTTATTATGACTGATAGAGGTCCTGTTTGGAAGAAAAAGAAAGAAATCGGAGAAAAACATACCCGCTGGGTGGAATCTGAACCCAAGTCCAGGAAGTAGTTGCCTATACATAATTACCGAAGAACGTAGAGGGGAGCTAGCCCCGCCAGTAGCGTATTGGCTATCGCCCCGGACCTGTATTGTTGTAGTCTTGGGTTCGGATCCGACAAAGCGTGCATGAATTCTCCACTTTGTTTGTAATTCTACGGCGAAGCAACTCGTTTAATCTAAACACTTGTACGAAATACCAAATGCGATGCAGGTGGAAAAAACTCAACAATGTCTTAAAAACGCAATTGACCATCTGTGCTCGCAGGATATGCAGAAATGTGGCACAGATTTAACTAAACCTTGAATACTACTTTACACAGTGCTGACCAACAGTGGACTTCTTTTCATATGTATTTGCTGCAATGCAAGCAGAAATAATAAAATTGTTACATAATAATGCAGCAGGTGGACGATCACTTCCTTGAGATCACGTAGGGACGTGTCGAGTGCGCATTGAAGAGAACAACGTGTGAAGAGCGGCACTTACCCTTGATAACCTCTGTTGCGAGAATTACACTTTGGAACAAAGCACTTTTTTCCCATTGCCGAAATCATTGAGCACCACAGCCCACTTTGAAACCTCGCGCTTCTAACAGCTAACACGCACTACAGCGCTATACCTAACCAACGGGTTCGCGGAGCCGCGCTCGTCTCTAGGTTGGGCCTCCACGCTGCCACTCCCAGTAACATCTGCGCGATGAGCGCCAACCCAACTCCAAAATCGTTCTGGTCGCGCCGGCTGCCGCAGGGATGGCGGAGTGTCAGGACCTAAACTTCTTTTTACACCGTGGGTCTTCGGGGAAGAAATACGGACCTAAGTAAGCGCTGCTTGGCCTTCGTTTTATTGGTATCCTAACACAACCCGACTTGCTAGGGGCTCTAGCAGAGACCCGAATTTTGAAGTATACTCGATAATTCATTTCACATGATTCAGTGACTTTCTTTATTTGCGATAATGTGCGCCTCTTACACAAACACGAAAATAATCCGCTGCTTGTTTTCGTGCAGTGAGCATATGCCATGGACCGACGAGGATATATCACTTGGAACGAATCCCATCGCCCACATCTCGGGGCTTGTCTTCCTCTTGATGCCCGTCATCAATGGCAGCAGCTGCGTCGTAGTGTCTGCTACAGCAGCTCCGCGGGAAATGATGGACGCTGTCGATAAGCACCATGTAAGAAGTTTCGCCCTCTCTGTTGTGGTATTTTTCGTACACCTAAGCAAACAGGTGAAGAAATCTCTAAAAGTGTCACTAGCATCCGTGTTCAAAGACACGGGGCTTAAAGCTCTGTGAGGGCGCGAGGATCAAGTCTAGTCACCTTAATTCCATGAATGAAGACAAATACTCTATTAGGAGGAGCTGCACTGCAGAGGAGGTTCTGAAGTTAGAAACTGTAAGCGAACGTCCATACATAAATGTCTTTAGTAAAACAACAACGGAGGAAGCCGTGAGCGCACTTTGTACGAAACAAAAAATCGTTACACAGTTCTGAAAAGTACATAGCTAAAACGTTTGCGCACAAAAAGCGAGGACTAAACGGATACACGAAGACCAGCGCAGACTGACAACTGAAATTTTATTCATAACTCAACACATATATTCCCTCTTTGACATCACCCGCGCATGCGCAAATGTGTAAGCATCTCGTCATACCCACAAACACAAGAAAAAAAACACTGTAACATTTGCATTATCTCATGTCATCTAACAACTTAATTTCCTTATCCCAGAGTAGGCAAGAAAGTTCAGTCACAGCATCACGTGCCGTAGTGAGTAGAAGACCGGAAAAATGATATGGTAAATAAAATACAGGACGTGATAACAAAGTCGAACACACAATAATGATTTAAAGTAAGTACCGTGTGAACAGTTTGCGAAAAAATGTACTGATTAACACCACTTATTCCAGCGGGGAAGTTCTTCTAGACGGATTAACCACTAAATTTTTCTGTACGTTTTCCATAATTGTCGCGAAATTTATGAAGAAGCAAGCTGAGACGAGATGAAAATCTAGTGATATCTGTATCGATGCCACATTTTCGAGAAAGCTCGGTAGATACATTGTGAGAAATAAGGCGTTTACCATCGTTGCTAACTTAGATGTCAATAACTGATTACGCGGAAGAACGGATAGATTGCAGTAGAGAGACACAGAAGGAGATCAAAATGGGGTGAATGCCATCAGCCGTCATGCCAGATTCTGAAGCTGTTGAACAGGCTCTGGATGAGGTATATAAGCGTTACCGCAAGATGAAATGCAATGATAAAGGTGCGCCGTGTTCGCCGTTCAATATATGTGTCCGCGGTTCAATGGCAAAATGGTGCATAACGGAAAGTAAGGGCGGATCTAAATGAATGCATGAATGCCAAATGCATATTTTTTAATGTTGAGAGCACATGATCGCTATATATGAAAGATTTGCCTAACACAACGCCTACAAATTGCGGGAAGAATGAGCAATAAACCTCCAGCGAGAGTCTTCTGTTGATTAGTCCGACTGCTGGCCCTATTGCCCCGCAAATGTCAACTGGTGCATGACAGCTATTCACTTGATTGCACACAGCGCCACATGGGCGCGATGACGTGAGAAATAATTCCGTCATTGCAAAATTACGGGCTTGAAGGTAACCTCGGGTGGTAATTATGTTGTGAATTATAGCATCGCTTTTAAGGTTGGTGAATAAGCACCTGAAAGCGCGAGAGAAAGTGGTTAAATCCACATTTAGTCTTGTTCTGTGATTTGAAATGCAAAGAGCTTCTTGGGCGGTTGAATGGTATGGAGATCATGTTTAGGAATCCTGGCTGGGCACTTTTTACTATAAAAAGTAAAACGCAAGCAGCTGTCCGCAAAGATAGAGACGCAGGTTGAAGTCTTTATGTGGGGTAAATGAATTTGGAGCCTTGACTAGCGGGCTCACGCTGCATACTAATAGTGTGCGTTCACCCCGAAATTCTGGTAGTCAACGTTTAAGCGGGAAATGGCTAGGTGTACGACCCCTTAAAAGAACGTCTATGGTTATGTCGGAGTCCCAAACGCTTCCATAAGGTCAGAGGACGAACGAATCCCTTCCTAACAAGAAAGGGCACTGTCAGGGAAAGCCCAAGGGCGTAAAGAATGCCATGCTAAGCTGGTACCGCAGCTGCCAATGCAGACAACCTCAGTTTCACTGGGTGGGCAGGCGACAGCATAAAGTAGACCTAACAGTCCGACAGGCGAGCTTGCGCTTGGTTGATCTAGTCCCATCGTGTTGGTGAAGCGTGTTGCCGACCAGCGTTCACCCATCGCAATATTTGTAGACTCGACTGGACAAGACCAGACCTATGTCTACTATCTTAGCTGCGTAGGTGGAGCTCAAATGTGTTAACTTTGCAAACTGAAACGTGGGTCGGGTCACCTCAAATTATGTTCAGAAAAGTTAAGAAAAGCAACAAACCAAATTAAACCGAGCAATGCCCTACCTTTCCAGCGTTCCGCGCCCTGTAACACGTGGAAATGCATTCAATGTTTTTGTTGCTGTTGGAACAACCTTAACGATTTTCCGTCGTGTATCCAAGGGCCTTCGACGCTTCGTGGCTGCACTAGCAGGCATCGCTGCTCAGGGGCCGTGGTTCATTCAGCTAATCATCTTCATTCGCGGCGGCCAGGACGTTTCTCTTTATACTCAGCCGGGATTCTCCCCAGGCAGAAATTTCAAGGGTGGACATGCTTAACGGGAGGTAGAGGAGGCGCAGAGATGTTAAGTTTGAAAGGTTAGGCAGCGGACCAAGACGGTTAGAGTACTTTCTTCTGGGGGTTATCCGGTAAACCTGAACTTGTTCTCTTCATCTCGCTGTGAGCCGACGTTGATAAATAATTTCAACCTCGTGCACGCATAGCTCTACCTTTGTTATGTTTGGCTTGGGTGTAGCCGCTCCGAATTTGGGCCATTTGGCCACGAAGACTACTCGAGACAGCGGCGGGAAGCGAATGTGTATTTCACGCCAGGTTGGCGCGTCGCGTGAGAAAAGAGAGTATCAGATGGAAGTGATCGCCAGAGGAGCGGAAATGACGGCTGCCGCTTAAGCGACGCACAGCCGCGCGGCAGCCCTTTGGCGATAATTGAAACGGTTTTGTCACTGCCGCTTTCGCCGATGGTGTCAATTACGCGTGTCCGGTCAAGACGGGCTCAACGGCCACTAGAGCGGTGGGGAGCATTGCTCGTTCGGTGAGTGACAAATAACAGAAGTAAAAGCCAGCCTCCTCGGTCTAAACGACGTTTTTCGTCATCGAGGAAAGAATACTCAGGAGAGGCCCCTAGCATCCCAATGCATTGCGAAAAGTGTGGAGGAAGTGACGTCATTTTTCTCGGGCCCATAGACAACGTTCCTTACTTGTTTACAACTGCGGCGGCCAAGTTTGGGCGAATAGAACGGACAAATTTTTAAGGCGCTTGGTATGTGGCTGCCTCGCTACGCGCAAACCAGCGCAGTCGCTACGACAAACGTTTTTAGATTAGGCCAGTTTGAAACTCCGCCGTCGGAGGCGGCCTTAACTCGTACTCCTGCCGCAGCGGCGCGTACGTCGCATGCAGATCGGCAGAGCGAGCCGCTGCCGCCGCCGGGGACCTGCCCGGAAAATCCACTTCGCTTAGCGTTGGCGAGAGCCACAGTTCGTTCTTTGTTCACTTTGTGTTTCTTCGTTGTGAAGTGAAGTGAAATTCATCGCTGCTGAGACGTAGCGCGCAAAGGCCGCCGTGCTGTACGACCCCAAACACTGCTCCCGTCGTCTGCGTTCGCCATCCCGCGAGCCTGTTGCTATGACGACGACAAACGCAACTTTGCCAGGCTTAAGAGCTAGAAAATCGTCATTCTATCTCAAAAACGAAGGCCGTTTTAAGATCGAATGCTCTTTATAAGCGACCCCAAACCATCCACCGCCGGCGGCGGCGTCGGCGTCCGCAGTGCTCCTCTATATTTAAGAAAGAAACAGCATCCGGCGCCAGGTTTCGATCCGAGGACTTTGCGGGCCGCAGCCCGACGCTCTACCGAATAAGCCACGGACGCGACGCTGATATCGGTGTCAGAACGCGCCTTATATCTTTAACGCACTCAAACTACGTCGTCAGCGGCGTGCGTTGGCGACTCAGCGGCGTTATAGCGGCTTGATAACTGCGTGGTGTACACGTGATACTACAAACCCGATGGAAGAGATGGAAGAGAAGGCGGCGAGACGGTGGGCTGCGGGGGCCGAGCGCAAGCGCCGCAAGCGGGCCGACAACCGTGCATTCGCACTTTCACATTCTCCCCCTCGGGGAAATGCGGGGGAAATTTTTTCGATTGAAACTTTGGGTGAGGGTTTGAATGGGCAAACTGAAGGCGAAATCAACAGCTTAGAACATGACATCGCACCGAGGAATTAGTGACGAAGCTGTGTTCGCTGCGAAGCGGGAGGGCAGGGCAACGACATGTTAGTCAAATCAAACCGGAAACAGCAAAGAATGATGGGATAGAGTGCTGGGCTCAGTGGGCTCAAGTAATGGCGGGACTCGTCTTCACAAATGTGACGTCAGGGCCTCTCCTAACCTTTTCTTTCCTCCATGTTTTTGGTGGTCGGCCAAGGCTTGGTGACGTAAAAGCTATTGTTGCCAGGCCACACCGCTGTCTCGCTCCTGTTTTTGTGACGGGATGTTTACGACACAAAAAAAAATTCAGAAAAGCGGGAGAGAGAAATCCTAGCGTTTTTGCAGATTTCTCAGGAAATAACGCATCGTTGCTCGTCGCACAAAACCTGACATGCTACAAAACCTGTGATCTTACCTTTAAAACAAAATTTCATTCAGCCTTCAGTGTCTCTTTAAAAGTAAGTTGTTCCGACTCCTCCACGTGTGCAGGTGGCAAGATGTGCAGCACCTTGCCGTTTGGGTTGCTGTGGCACAGTGGCTGGTTTTAGTTTCTTGGGGGCGCATTTCAAATGGGTCAGTCGGAGCGGTGGGGACCTTCCCAATTTAAGCAGTGGGCGTCATTTCCACCCCCGCCCGTAGTAGGGAGACATTTTCCATATCTTCCTAACAGCAGCCGTCCATTCCTCGACAGGAAGGGTCGCCTTTGACGGGGGAGGGGGGAGGGGTGTCATTTGACATACATAGACATTGAACACCTTATGGTGCCATGATATGACATACTACCGACAACGATGAGTGACTGGCAAGCAGACGTCGTGGACTCGGTCGTGGCCGCCATGTACATGATTTCAATACGTCAATCGCATCTATGTGTGAATGCATAACTTCATCATCAACCATGGATGATCCCATCTGCGCTGCCACCAGTACTTTTCCCACTTAACCTTTATTGCCGATACAGCGCGTAAAATTCATGTACAGAACTTTGCTGATTGGCATAAAGCATAAGAAGTACATATTTTTCTTCAACACAGCATAAGCCAATGGGAAAAGGCCAAAAACAAAGTCAGAAAAGCTTTCCATTTGCTTAACTGTTTGAGTTGCAAAATATTAAGCTTAGTGAGACACGAGAACACTCATTTCCTTGAAATTTAAGACTCCAAAACGAACTTACAATCTAACAAACTTCGCACAACTGATAGTTGCTGCTGTTAATTTAGCAAGGTTATGCCTACCCGCAGGTGCACGTATTCAGGGCAGTTTTGGTAAATTCTGGCCTCTATTACAGTGACCGCCCGGTCATCACTGGGATTCTCGCACTGGGACAAACAATGCTACTTTTTGGATCAATGAAGTTTCACACTACTACTACTACTACTACTACTACTACTACTACTACTACTACTACTACTACTACTACTGCTGCTACTACTACTACTACTGCTGCTGCTGCTGCTGCTGCTGCTGCTACTACTACTACTACTACTACTACTACTACTACTACTACTACTGCTGCTGCTGCTGCTACTACTACTACTACTACTACTACTACTACTACTAATGCTACAACTACAACTACAACTAGCACTTATGGCAGCACTGTATAAACAGGAATGCATACTGCAACAGCACGCGATGCAATACACGCTGCCGTTCGTGGTACACTCTGAGGATTCCACTAACCAATCAATCTATCAATCAATTATTCAAGAGGACTGTGATTTGGGCGAGTTGGTGAAAGTTCATGATTGACAATCCAGCGCGCGAAAACACGGCACAAAAAGAACGAGAGTTAGACAGGACAGCGCTGCTGAATTGTCAATCATGAATCAATTGTTCAGCCTGTGAGTCAGTGAGTTAATCAATCAATCAATCAATCAATCAATCAATCAATCAATCAATCAATCGGTTGATCATTTCATTTACTTAGCGGGCATGCAGTACGACGGTCAAATTCGAGAAATCTTTACCAGTGTTCCGAATTTCGTCTATGTGCTCTGAAGCACTGCCAAAGTGTTAGATACTCAGAGAGTAGCACATCCTATATGTAAGCGCTATAAGCACTGGATATTCGGGAGAGAGTGATAGAGAGGGAGAGAGAGTATAAACCTTAATAAAATCGTAGGAAGGCTACGGAGAGGTGCCCTCATTACAGGACACTCTGAGCTCGGGATGCATCGACGGCCCTTCCGATCAAACACAGCGGCTCTTCGAAGCCGGTGCTAGCGAATGCTCACCCCGAGAGCTATGTGGAGAGGTGCAAATCGGGAGTGTCTTGGGTAGATTTTTGGCAGCCACCCAAAATGTGTCTGATGTGAGGGTTTCTGGTTGTTTGGGGGAAAAGAGGTGCATCCCCGTGGCACGTAGGGAAAGCTTACCAAGTAGGGCACGAAATAATCCTTCTTACGGGTCCCTCGGTAGCGATTTGTGTGGGGAGCTGTATGTTATATGGGAGAGCCTATTGAGCTGAGTGATTTCCTGGTATGTTCCCAAAGTACGCATCCCCCCCGTCTCGGCTTCGTTAGCGTTAGCTCGGCGGGTGCAATCTTGAGCCACGAAGTTGGTGATCTCGTTCCCGGGGATGCCGCTATGAGATGGTCCCCATACAATCACCACTTGGTGTCGTCGGTGGTATCCGGTTGATTTTTGAAGATTTGTGACGTCCTAGGAGAATTTACGCTGCTTTCAGCCGGTAGTGCGCACTGCTGCACCAAACTGTCTGTCCTTTCTTGAATACCCGCCTTTCCATCTGCAATTAACACTGAATTGAGGTGAGGGCGACTATAATATATTTCTCCCTTTGTAGGCAGATACATGTTGTGCTAAATATTGATGTCTACCTAGCTGCATGTTATTTCCTATTGCGGCAAGTCCTGACGAATGCGCACGAAGTGTTCCAAGCCAGAACTACGGGAGTTATGTTGTGTTATAATAATGTAAATTGTTTCGCATGTTACAACTGTTTTTGATGTCAATGTTTTTGATTAAAAGATGCTCGGCAAAACAAATTAATCATCAACTTGACTAAAGACCATCTACCTTGAAGCTTAAACTTGGGCCACGAATCAAGAAGAATTTTTTTTGTTCTCTTCTTGTTTAACTTGAATATGAGAAATATAAATTTCGAAATTCATCGGAAACCCCTCTTCGGAGGCATAGAAAAACCTCCACAAATAAAGTGTTGATTCTACCTTCTTTCCTTATTTCACAGGCCTCAGTGATGGTGGTGTTCCCGACCCAGTTACATGCCGTGGTGGTCCAAATGCGCCTCGAAGGTCGCCGCCTGCCCTCAATGAGGCACGTTATTGTTGGCGGTATTGTGCTCCACGGAATGCTCTCTGACGCCGCGTGCTCCACATTTAAATCCATTCGAACATTGCGAAATATTTACGGAATGACGGAGACATGCCTCGTTTGCACCACTCAGGCCCATCACGAAGACATATCGAAGCGGGGAAACGACGTTGGGATGCCGTTAGTAACAACATCAATCAAGGTATGGTTTGTTGTCTTCTTGCTTTTAACTCACTCAAATAGTATACTCCCGTTAAGACAAACTCGTAGGGAGTGTGAAACCTTTTTATATTACCACAAATTTGTATTCGCGGAGGTTTTTTGCATTGTGAATGTCATATGATAGCAACAGCATTGTTCATTTTAACCATGGCGCTCGTCTTGACCGAGTTCGTCTTAAGCGGAGCATACTGTAATAAGTTATTTTTTGTTGAACAACAACCACTTCTAAGAAAATTCCCTTATACACTTCGTCGTCGTTGTTGTTGTTGTGCTATCAAAAAGGGGTCATCTGTAATGAGTATATAGAAGCAGACATGTGATAGGATATGATATGAACCCGAGCCTCCACAGCAGCACCCTGATGGGCTGTCGTGTGGTGTCCGCACGTTACCACTGGTGATACAAACGGTGTCGTCATCGGGAGCATTGAGAGGGCGATGCTGCCGCTTCAAAGAACTTACAAAACTGTGAATTTTATATCTAAAATTTGTAGAATAGTGCTCCCGGCACCACGACTGTAGGAGGTTGCGGGTCAGTAGAAGGTGCAGACCCGCCACGCTGAATTTTAATTCTAGAGAAGTTGTGGCGGGAGGCACTCTGTTTGCTCATGTAAATCACACCGTTAGACGCGGAAACGAAAGCCCAAAACAGCCGGAAGTAGGGTATAGCCCACCGAAGCCACTTGAAGGTATTGGAACAAAACGACAGAAAGACATGAGGGGCAAATACAATGTAGCAGAGCAGAAGTTAATAATTATATCCACGCATTTGCATTCCAAGCAAGGTAGCCGACTTAGGGGCCCTGGGAAAATTGTTGCGCTCAGGAAAGAGTATCCGTCGCATTTGGTCTGGCCTTTTACTTGGCCTATCGCCTGACAAAGACTGCTGAAAATTATGGCTCCGTGTCAAGCTGCCGCTCTCTTTAACGGGTTTATAATTGTCTGCTCTCGCCCCACCGATAATAAAGTCTGAACTGCTGCTCACGCAAACAGAATTCAACAAAACAACTAGAATTAAGTAATGCTAATAAAGTCTATAAGGTGGTAATGAAAATCGTTTCCTTTCAGCACTTCTGAGTTCTTTTTTTTTGCTTGGGATGTCACTGCTCTCATTACTGCTTTGGAGCTCTCCTCTTCCCGCAAAAATGACACACATTACGCCGGTACCATTGCTTGCTATGCACGATATTACATGACAGGGATACTGGGGGGGGGGGGGGATGATTGTGCCACGGCCGGCAAAAAGCTGTAAATAATACAATGTTTTATGACAGCGGGAAGCTACCCTAGCTGCAGCGGGTGTCGGGACCCGATTTCGCATGCACGCGGGGTCAGAGCGGCGAAGCGCCCACGACCACATGCATGCGCAGTAGGGTCCCGGTATTCGCCGCCGTAGCGCTGCTTGCGCTACTCGCTGTACTAAAGAGCTAAAGAACTCTAACGAAGTCGCAATGCCCCACCGCCACTGTATAGCGGACGCACTGCTGCTGTAATGCCTATAGGCCACACAGCGTGGCTGCCGACATTCAGGTCAATACACTGGCTGTCAAGAGTGTGCACATGTACCGTACGTAAAATGATGCTGGCGTGTGTCGAGCCACTCTCCCTCAAGTGCCCACAGCGAGCGGGCCGCAATGTATTAAGACTCAGGTCGTAAAGGCAGCGCACCTGCTCTCCGCAAACGCAAGTTCGCCCTCCTTTTCGACGTGCCAGTCATGCATACAAGCACAAGAGAGTAACGTATATTTCGGCATACCGCTCACCAACTATGAAACACGCCTTGTGCTGCGGCGAACATTAATAGCTATCCTAAAATATTCCATTAGTTTTCGAAGCAGTCAATTTTTAAGCGAGAGCTTTCGTAGTGGGACCGATGACGTTCTTGATAAACTAATGCATGTGCCTATAGACC
Organism: Haemaphysalis longicornis; assembly: GCF_048455015.1. Taxonomy (NCBI): domain Eukaryota; kingdom Metazoa; phylum Arthropoda; class Arachnida; order Ixodida; family Ixodidae; genus Haemaphysalis; species Haemaphysalis longicornis. Next base: position 155,689,008 of record NW_027526335.1, on the reverse strand, counting down.
AGTTCCTCGAACGGAAAGCTCTGATGCCATCTCTGGACACACGGTGCGTGCGTGAACCGGGTTCCCCTAGTATCAAGGCGGTTCCTTCAAAATCACGAAATAGAGCTGGTTCTACACAAGACAGTACACACACATGAAAGAGTACAATAGTATAGCTTTCTCTCATAAACCACGTGTCGGTATCTATTTTGATCATTCATAGATGCGTTTACTTCGTGCATGGCAAATCTTCGCATGGGTCAATTCTTCGTTTGGGATTTGTGTCTTTGAAGTTGTGATGGTCGGTTGGACGCACTTTAAGCGAAGGTTCGATAGTTCACGCTTTCCCGCTTCTCTCAACTATCTATATGAAGAGAGAATAAGTTTTTAGAGAGCCGGGAATATCTCTAAAATAATGTGTAGAGGCGGCGTTCTGCTTGCACCCAGTTTTTACTGCCAAGATGGTATGAGTAGAATTTTACTGCGACAAAATAGTCAAAGTTTCTGTACGGATTCTGAAAAAGCTTCTTACTTACATTTAAGCTCCAGGTTGCGCCCATCGGTGACAGACTATGTGATGATGCCGGGCACACTCGAGATGTGCTTGTTGTGCACTAATTCGAAGGAGGCCTCCACCAGTGAACATCAGCGAGTTCACCCAGATTCACAACTGAATGAACGCCTGATCTACTTTCTAGTGCGCAGATCTTAAGCGTCCGCTACAATAGTTTAACGGTGGCGATGGCGTCGTAACCGAGCTAGCGATGGGAATACCGAAGACTGAAAGAAAACGGGAGAGGAGAGTGTCGCAAAATTGTAAAGGGGAGAGCAGTATGCCGAGGCGGCGCGAAATGCTCCTCCGAAAGTGTGAGGAGAGGACAGTATGAAAAGCCTGCGCCAGACGCTGTGTGAAAACGGCCCTCAGCGTAATGAAAACGCAAAACCAGGCTTTAATGAAAGGCGGCGTCTTGTACTATCTTGTTCGCAAAAAGCTCAGAAGCCCAGCCCGCACTGCGTTCTGCACGTTCATTGGTCCTTCGGGGCCGTCGTCGTCATCCTCGTTTCATGGCTCATGTGAACCACGTTACATCAGCCCGGGAGGTTAAATACGCTGCGAGATAACGGCACAGTATCGCGCTCCGCGGCGCGTTTGCTGATCGAGCAATCAGTTCCTGAGACAAAGCAGTTATGTGCCTTCACCGACAAGGCCGCACATCGCGCTTGGCACAAATTTTGTCGTTATGCAGCATCGTAATAGTGCGCTATTTTTGTGCTACCAATTCAAAAAACCTTTTGTATCGCAATTTCCCATTCGTCGCAATATCCTGTATCCGCAAAGCTGGCAGCCGTGGTAGCATTGCAAGCATACCAGTGTTATACGCTTCAAAACAAACCCAACAGAGCGCGTTTTAAATGTGCGCGGTGCCTCCCACATAATTTTCCTGTTACGGGACAGATGACCAGGTCACCCTGCACGTTTGAATTTATCCTCGTCTGCCAGCCGGAACATTGTCACTAACAGAAAACATGTGAAGCCAGCTAAACAAAAGATTCGGCAGTGCCTCTACAGGCGTTCCCAAGGTTGTACTGCAAATACGATACTTTACAAAGCGGTTGCAAGTGACGATACTCTACAGACGTGTAAAGGTCTAGCCGGATGATGACTCTACGGTCCTCAGTGTTCTGCTTGATATCCAAATATCTTGCTGAGGTAGGATCCTAAAAAGCGTTCTTTAAAGTAAAACGCCTGCATAGATCTGCTTCTGAATTCAAGGTGTTGGAACATTCAGTGAGGTGCTTGAAGTGGAATTTTTTATGTGTACTATCAATATGAATACAAGATTGGCACTTCACGATTTGTTACAGTTCAGCAAAAAAGAGTCTTGTCTTACACATGCCAGCAGATATGAAAACAAATATGGCTGCCGAAGGCGTTCAATGAGCTTACTTTCGTGAGTTCAGCTTGAACGCCAAGGCCTTTAGTGGTAGCTTCGTTTAAGCAGAGAGTGTATTTTCCTGAAAAATATTTACAATCTTTTCTTCACATGTTGGCGGGAAAAAATAGTTTTACCGGACAATAGAATCTTAAAGATGTCCTTGGAAACCGTACAAAAAGCATATGCACCAGTAAACACTAGCATCCAAGAAAATTGAGCATCCACTCATGGAGAAACTTTTGGGACGTCTAGTGGGTCACTACGAACTAATCACGCCATAAAGGGACACCGAAGTTATTTGTAAACATTGCGGGAGTACTAGCGCAAATTGTAGTCCGGAATCCATAGGCCATGTTTCGACCACTGTGAGGGCGTTTACGCAAATTTATTTTATAGAAAAATCAATTCGAAAATGCTGTCCTCGTCTCTGCATTCTCGCGCATTTTCTGTGGCGTTTTCGTGTGACGTCAGAAGGAGATAACTTGGCGTGAATGCGCTACTGCACGGCTCGCCGACTTTCCGACCGAGTCAGTCGACCGAGCGTTTAGTCCGCCGGCCGCCGACGTGTCGTAGCAATTCCTTCGCTCAGTTGAAACTAATCCACGACACGTTTGGGAATGCAAGAATATGTCTTTCTTTAGTTTTTTAGTTTGAAAACTGTGCCAAGCGTCAAGTCCAGGTCGCTCCACACAAGCGCTGCACATGCAACGCTTCGCCGGCTGGTACGCTAGTAGGAAACCCTAAGGCCACTTGAAGGCGGCAGAAGGGTGAGCGAAGTCTATATAGGTACTAAAGAAATAAAATTAACTGAGACATTTATCGTACAGCGTAAAACTAGGGCGCAGGAAGCACGTTTTTGCGCTGGGTGAACAAGCCCAGTGATCAGCAGCACGACCACACATCTGCGAATGCTTTTCCGTCTAAGAAATGCAATTGCTAGACGGGCGATGTAGTGAAAATTTCAGGGACGCATACAGCACGAGCACTATACAACTAATAGTCACCTAAGCAGCCCGAAATGATCAAAACTAAATCAAAGTGTTCACTGCTTATTCATTATGTAACTTACGTTTCCAACACCGCCAGCGCTGCCCCGTGGGCGAGTGGTCTGGAGCGCAAGACATTGTTTTGAAAGTCGCAAGTTCGAATCTCTGAGGGTGCGTTCTTTTTCGTTGCTGATTTTTTCCTTTTCGGCCGATGTTTTTTATACTGAGTTCACCATTTTTTGTTCTGTAACGTTCACATCTCCATGCACGAGTGAGTTCGCGGAGCGCGCGCAGACTGGCACTGACGCACTAGCGAGTTTTCATTGTCGTGCTGTTCCCATAAGCACCGACTGTTTGCGGGAAGTGGGCACAGGCCAGAATCAGCAGACCCTTCGACTGGTGCGAACACGCTTTTTACGGTACGGGCAGTACGGGCATGAGTGAGGCAAGCTCCAAATATGGGGGAAAAGTGCATGGAATTTGAGCGTCTGCGGTGACGCGGAGGGCGTTCATCCACTGCGTGGGCCTCGGCTAGTAATTGCTACGATTCCAAGCCGTCCTGGGAGGCTTATCTTAGGCATGTTACAGCCGATAACATGGCGGAAGCGAGGTATGCCAATTATTTAGATATCGAGAATGCCCGTCTTACGATAACATCAGATATCAAGCATGTTTCTTTACAGAACAGACACCGAAGCTTGCTTGGACGCTAACCTTGGATATCTTCCAATCATGGTGCACCTCCTCCCGACGTCACAGCCTTTAGTTGGTTCGGCCGCCGCAGACCACGCATAGTAGTTTTTGTTCTATCGGGCTTTATAAAATTACCGACTTATCAACCGGATAAACGGTGAAAAGTGTGTTAATTTGAGCCAGTCTACGCAGTGCAAGCAAAAACGGTAGCTTGAGAAATTCACTTCAGTGTCCCTTTAAAGACCACTAAACGCCAGAGTAAAACAAAACAATGTCATGTCACTGATTTGTATTGCAGGTTGTCGATGTCGAGACTGGAGAAAGGCTTGGCCCAAATAAGATTGGGGAGATCCGCTTCCGGAATGCTTCTATGGTGCGAGGGTACTATAAGAGGACTATGGAGTCGGCTGAACTTTTCGACAATGAAGGTTGGATGAAGACTGGTATGGAAGCAAAATATTTCATAACAAGTACTCTAAAACACTACAGATTTAAACGCCATACCTATTCCTTCTGTAAAATGCATTCACAGCTAGCCTATAAACAGCCTCGACTAGCCAAGTCGGTATTTCAAGGGCATGCTAAATTTATAACAATTGTGATGCAACAGCAATATCGTGTATGGAAAGTGGGTCAAAAATTAACAGGAAGCCTACCACATAGCCAACGCGCTGGCTGAGTGGTTAAGGCGCAACGCTGCTGAGTCCAAGGATGCGTGTTCGATCCCTGCCGCTGTGGCTGCTTTTAAATAAATGTGAAAAGCAAAAATGTCCGTGTATCCACATATAGACCCACCTAAAAGTTCCCCAGGAGGTCTAGATTAATCCGGAGCCCTGCACAATGGCGCACATCTTATCCCACGTGTGGCTTTGGTACGTTAAACTCCTTAATTTGGTACCAGACACCAAGAAGAAGGATGAGCTTGATACTGGATAAACCCATAACCATCCCCACCAAATCGGTACGCTTGAATTGTTTTCGCAAGTACCCTGAAGGCGGTAAAATTAATTTTACACAAAAAGTGACTACGTCGAAAAATATCTTGAGGTCGTTATATTTTATGTGCCTTAGGGAAACAAAAACTTACACAACTAAACAAGCTGAGGACGCGTGACAATGTGTACTCTGAGTAGGTTTCTACAGCATGCCTTGGATACATTCCTGTTGTCCCTGGGCCCCAACTTCACTCATGTTGCAGCGTCATTCCTTGTTGCCCTAAATGAGGACATGTTTTATGAAAACGTTTGTTTATTTTTTTGATAAAGAATTAGAGGATCCTTCCGCTGTACCTTTGCGCGGAGAGCTGACGGCGGTATGCTACTCGATGGTGATGAAAGCTGCACTGGGCCCGGCGCAGATAAACAGCAGCGCATTCATCGCACGTGTAACAAAAATGAGCGAGCACTGTGGAGCACTGAAACTGACTGATCTAGCAAACTTTAATGAGAAAAAGAAGACAGCACAAGATGAGAGATGGGTAGGGCATGCAAAACAGTAGCATTCATAGGAACGCGATGATAACGGGGTGTTGCAAGCTCGACAATTGCATCGTGTAGTGAATTCGGAAGCAGCGGCCACGATACGGCATCACTGTCATATAATATATCCCCATCCGAAGGGCCACATTTCAGGCCACGTAATAGACCGCCTGTGGTCACTCCTTGGAAGCGCTAATTTTCAGAAAAAAGATTCAAAGACACTGTGAAAAGACAGCAGCTTCGAGCAGTTTATTAATGCCTTGAACGCGCTGAAGTTAAAGAGTGCTTAATAAATGGGGGTGTTTCCCCGACGTCGAGATCATTCCACAAGACGTCTTGTGGGAGACTTCGACTGAAACAAGGTGTGCAAGTTCGACGTGGGCAGAAACATCCGCCTATCCGCAGAGTAGCCCACCATGCATTTGGTAATAACTGTCAGATTGAGGTTAGTCCCACCAGCAGGTGATGGTGTGCTGCGGCCTTGTCCCCTAGAGTACTTCACATAGCAGGAACAGGGCAGTCAACGTCATTTCGTTCAGAATCTTTTATTCCGCTTGCACGAGTTTTTTGCGGCAAGTTTCGTTGGCGGCGGAAGACTATTCTTCGCTATCGTCGTAAAAATTGGAGTGGATGTTCGCTTAGTTGCACTTAAACGTGGGTAGCTTTTCCTTGTCGTATTCGGCATCAGGGCGATCCCCGTGGCTTTAAACGCCACCATCGTAGCGTCCTGGTGCGCTGTAGGTGATTAGATGCACTTATCGGGGCCCAATAGCACGAGCACCCGGAATAAGCAAGGGCCCATTCCTTCGTGCTCGTGCCGCCCTGCTTTGTTTACTCAGCATCATCGTCAACGCGCTCACCCCGCCATCATAGTGCGCCGGCCCAGCACTATGAAAACAAAAGTCATTGAAACCAATGAACAAAAAGAATACTGCCGCACAACTTATACAGCACGACACAGTTTATTGCGGAGAACCATGCCGGTGCAAGTACTGGCATCCTGCAGTAACAAAGCCGCTGAGCGGGAACATTTTCGCTTCAGAACCGGCATGCCTTCAAAAGGACAGCACCAACCGCGAACAACGACGTGAAATTACGTTTAGAGCAGGGCGAGAGATAGACATTGCAACTAAGTCAGGCTGTCCCGTGTCGTGCTCCAGCGGAAGGATGACGAGTTCATATGCATGCCTGCCGGAAAAACACCACGGGGGTGGTTGACTCGCTTACCGCCAGAGCAAAGTGAGCTTGGGGTGTCTTCATGAGTTTTGTGGGCGTCGGGCTGCAACTCAAATTGTATGACGTAAGGCCTGAGGGAAGAAAAGCGCTGTGTTCAGTGTGGCAGTATCCCCGAAGATGAATGCTGGGGTTACGCCGGTGTTCTATGGCGAATATTCCTTCTTCGGAAGCGTGATGTATTTCGTGCCGCCCCCCCCCTCCATCTTTCTGCCTTCCGGCACTTCAGAAGTCATCTGCGGTCACCAGGGGCCGTTCCTTATGCACGCCGGTTTAGCTGAGAGTAGTGTAAGGATTTTCGTGGTGTGGCGGCTTAGCCAAGAAACATCTCAGAGCGCTAGGTTGAAAAGCTTGGGCCATTGCTCCTCTTACAAAGTACTTGCGAGAGCCCTCAAGGTCCGTCCGGTGCTCTTTGGCTCTAACGATCCGTGCATGGGCTTCAACGATGTCGCAAAACTAAATGGGGTGTAAAAATTTAGAAGCACGATATTTCGCGCCTAAAATACTGCCTGTCGTGCTCCTCTGAACAAAGCTTCCAGCAGTAGGTCTTCCGCCCCTCCGACCGACGCATTTATTTGCGTCACTGCCTGGCCTGTGGGGTGAACGAGAAACTTATGAAGGGAGAGCAAGGATGGCGTCGATCACGTGTTGTATTATCTTCGGATGGCCGCCCCCCCCCCCCCCAAAAAAAAAAAAACTTCGTGGCCCTGCTTCTTTGGTCGAACTAGATAAAGGGCGTTTTTCGGTTTGATTGCCAGCGGGGCATGCAAAATGCACACTTCATCTACGTCTCCGAGATAGCGACACACGGAGTCAAGCGCGAGATCCTTCGGGACCAGTAGAGACCAGAGCCGATAGAGATGCTATCTCTTTCCTACAAGAACGCGTATAACGGACGCTCTTTAGCGGCGAGCCCACGATGCTCCATTGAGCAGAAAAGCTTGTCGTCGACAGGTGGACTGGTCATGGGGCAAATCTCTGGTGCTCCTTGGACATCGATTGTGAGAACCTGGTCGTCGTGCTGGCTCTTCAGAATACGTAAGACGGGGTTGCACTGCATGGTTTCCTTTGGACGGTTTCATACGAACCAGATACGGGAGAGCAGTTTGGTGCCCCTGGTGGGAGTGAAAAGGGCGCGAAAATATCTTGGCGAATGTACGTGCGCTAGCTGCAGGTGTCGAGAAGTACACGTAGGAGCAGCTGACCTGTACGCCCCTTCGCGCAGGCACGTACGGTCTGCACGCATACGAGGCGAACACGGGGTTATAGCCGATGCGTAAGTGATCGCAGGCGCAGCATTTGAGGTTCGATTGTCAACATGCCGTCCGAGGAAGAAGCCTGTCCTTCACTTACTGGTACTACATGGACTAGCCGAACGCCGCACATTGATGTAAAATTCCTTCGCGAGCAACTACCCCGAGCCAACCACCTAGCTGCACGGCACAGACGGGCTTGGCTTGCCGCAGGAAAAACCGAAGCTTGTAGCTTTTAACTTTTTTTTTTCTCGAAAGTTGTTAGAGGTACCGTGGACTCGTCGAGTTCGGCGAGCACAAAACGGTTATGACGACAGTCACACAGTGTGAGTTCCCGCTCGCAAGAGCCGATGTTCCACCGCAGTAGGCAAAGCACTGTCTGGTCGCTCCCTGGTCGGGAGCGACGGGTCATGTCTATAAAGGGTCTACGCTGACGAACACGCGGGTGGTTACACTTCCCTTATCCGCGGACGTCTATCTGAATGCGGAGAAAATCCTGAATTCTCTGCACTTCTCTCGCTCAGTCCGACGTGCCATTCGCTCCATTCGTAGTACCTGCTGGAAAAGATTCATTGACGCTCTTGGGTACGAGATTCTGAGGTCGGATGCTAGGTCATTCAACCGTACACGACAGACAACCGCATGCTCTTTCAGCGCGGCCCCGAGCACTTTCGACGCAACTATATGGGAGGAATACTGGTAATGGAGGCCTCGGAGTGTGACCCTTGACCCTTGTGGGGAGCGCGGAGCTCCCCACAAGGGTCAAGGCGAGCAGGTTATTCACGCGGTCCAAAACGAGCATGTCCGGTGCGGCGAACCCGGGCGTTGAGGGTGCGGTGATCGTACAAAAAACAAAACTGAAGACTAAGGGTGCTAACACCTGCTTCGAAGTTGGCCTCTTCGAGTAATTAGCCATCTACAGCTTTCTTCGCATTGCCGGCACATTGGGATATAAGGTACGTAATTTTTTCGCTTCAAGGCAAAGCCAGATTGCTATCTATATTTGCATCCAAACTGTACAAAAATTCCTGGCTGCTCCACCGTTGGCCAGAAAATGCAATGATGTGCATCTTGCGCAGCAAAGCGAAGCCAGTACTGGAGTAAATAGAAAGATTTCTGGATCATGCAGGTTAACGTCAGAGGCGTCGTTCCGACGATCTGTTGTTCCGCGTTCCCCAACGGGAGTACGGAAAGGAACCGCTTACCTTGGCCCCAAATCGATTCGCGTACGAATTATCGACAGCTTCGTGTCTCACTCCCAAGAGGCAGCCACACGGGAGTCGAAGCCTTCATACTAAATACCGTGCTGAATCTGTTGATGCAGAGCTCATGTCATAATACCTCGTGTTCATGGCGCTGACTGTCCCGCCGAGACCAACGGCATGAGTGGCCGGATTCAGTGGCATCAATTTCATGGTGCCTTTCCATTTGGAATAGTGGCCTAGCCGCACCATAGTGGCAGCAGAACCTGTTCATAACGCATGAGGTGACGGAGCAAGCCGACTGAGCGGTCTCGGCACCTGTACAAGCGGTGGGCAGCGTTTCATTACAAGGCCCTCCTAGTAAGCTGGATTCAAGAGAACCCGGCGCCTAGCGAACCTCAAAGTGTGCGGCGCGTCAAATCCATTCTACTCACAGCTTCAGAATCCCGGTTTTCGGCACCAGGGTGTCGCGAAGGGGACGTAGAAAGGGAGCTTGAGAGCCAATCACCCGTTCACTGCAAACATGGGGCCCCTTTTCGCGAATATTCGGACCGAGCTGGGCTTGTGCCTCCGTGCCCATGCAGCCCTGCTTCGCTTATTCATTGTCATCCTCAACCCCTATACTCCATTGTTGCAGCAGCCGAAGCTACACAGAATTGTGGGTGTTTGACAGTGCGCGATGGTAATGATGTGCGCATCGTGTCTCGTGAGAGCGTGCAAAATGGCGACTTCTTCTCCATCTCGGAGATTGAAGTCGATGGTGAAAAAGGGGTAGGAATGTAGCTAACTTCCATATTGGACATTTTTACTTTCCGGCATCAAGTGTGTTGGGAACGGTTCCAATTGGTTAGCGTTAACACGGCTCATGCAAACCAGTGGAACGGCAAACCGTCCAAGCTGTTTCTTAATTGTCTTTCGATAGCCAGATATTGTTCTCTGTGCTTTCAAATGCATATCGACTCACAGAGTGTATTCGCTTTCAGGAATTTAACGTGAGGCAATAAGGCAATGAAAGCGAATTAGCGAGATGATGTCTAAATAACTTTGTTGTAGGGAACATGAAATTGCCTGCGCTGTTCAGCCTATTCCAGATATTTATGGAGGTACCTGTCGCAACCACAGTCGGTACCCCTTGTTTTGTTATTTACACCTTGAGGGTTTCCTTTGTATTGAGTGTTTGCGCATGTACTCAATTCAAGATCTGTGCTAATGAGTTGAAGCATACACCCATGTATTGTAGGTGACGCAGGATACTACGACGAAGACGGCCGGCTGTACTTCGCTGAGCGGTTGAAGCAGCTGATCAAGTGTATGAACAACCAGGTGATTCCCAGCGAGCTGGAAGAACTGTTGCTCCAGGCACACCAGGAGGATATCGCGCAGGTGTCGGTTCTGGGGCTGCCGCACAGCGAGTACGGTGAGGTGGCCGCAGCGGCCATTGTTCTTACGGACAAGGGCAGGCAACAGGATCCATTGTGCCTTGCCGACAGGATTAAGGCCACAATCAAAGGTAAATTATCATATCCATTCCCGTTTAAGTGTACGCTTTTTTTTCATACACAACGTGCCTTAAGCTTTCTAATAAAAATGAAAGAAGCTGACACTGACGCCTACGAATAGAAAAAGCGAAGCTGTACGCAACCTTCACGAACATCACGATGATGTACGGCCAAGATTGCAGCCAATTTGCTTCTTCTTCTCTTCCGCAATTACGTGTACTCCCTCTGTGTTGCTATAACAGAAAAGAAGAAAATAAGAATCAGAATGAGCGAACAAAATGCGTGCACTTAAACTAGGCACACGCAGGCGAAACATGTACGCTATCATGTGTTCTGTGTCAAGCAGGTGGCATGATTCCCCTCCCCGCAGTCGCAGCCGATCGAGTAAACAGTTTCATTCTCGGGTACTAACTCACTGTCATATTCCAGTTTGATAGGTGGCTGACTCTCGCTCCTTCATTTTGCAAGATACAGGCTCGAATACTGCCGGTGCCGGTGATTTGTACTGATCTCTCGGAACATAATTTCGAAGCTCTGTTTGTACTCATGCCCCGCTGTTCCCGTTGTGAGATAGACGTAATCCTCAGCCAAAATATTCAGCTCTTGGCCATGAGATCTCGCAGTGCGTTCCATCACACAAGAAGCTCACATTACACTATACTGTTTTAGAACAAGTAGCAGGGTTTTGCTTTATTACAGAAGCAGATTTATTACACAACATCCCTCCTGTCACCAGACCTTTATGGGCCATTGCAGCGCGGGCAATGGCAGCCGTCAGCAGGATACCTGCTAGTTGCCGAAAAATGTCGTGTATAATTCCCGTAAATTTGGGTAGGACAAGCTCGCACGCACAACCAAGATCTGTATTATACTGCGTTGGTGCAGCTACCTGGTGGGTGTGCGTATCCGCCTCTATCTTGTGCCACATTATGTAGCCACAAATTACCTTGGAGCATGCAGTTACGTCAAAAAATCAATTTACCCGCAATTTTGGCTGCCAAACCCAAAATTTAACATTTGGAATTACCGGTAGACATATTCAATGAACACAAATGCAGCCACACACCTACAAAGACAGTTGTCGAAAAGATTGTAATGTTTAATATTTGTAAACAAAGACCTGCAAATTCTGGATCTAACGCACATAATTAAGCTAATGGCAGATATTTCATTTATTGCTGTATTCAATCGGATTTGAGGGATTCGAATGATGACAAAGAACAGAGAAAAGTGAATTCTCGTCATAAACCAAGAAAGATTGCCTCCACCTGATCTACACTAGTTGCAGCGTTTTCGTGATGACGTATACCTACATACTTTTGAGTTAGATGCCGACGAGGCCAGCGGGTGACAGTGTGGCAATGGGTATAGGATATAATAAATAAAACTTAACACTCACAAATGTTCCCTGAATACTAACCCGACTAAGCTAGTATTGTTTATGGCAGCCTTCGAAGTTATTTTTGGGAAATTTGTGGGCGTTACTTTTATGACAAAAACTTATTTTACGCACATGACCGTTACACTTATGAGTAAAACCAGCTAAAAACTCGCCGCCGACACAGTTTCACCTTAGTTATTGTCCGCAAGTTTTATCTTTTACACACTTTTATTTTAGTACGCGTTTCGTTCTAGCGCAAGCCGTTGGAAAACGGGTGCTCCGGTGTTTTAGTACCAGGACCACATGAGGCCGTGACGGCAGTACACACCGACAACCCGAGCTCCTAAGAGGCCTCGCCCCTAAAAGGATCTTCGTCGATCCCCTACGCCATCTTGGAAACGTTCTCTCAAATTTTCGAGGGTCTTCCCATAACTGCTGGATTTGCGTTGATATCACGCCTAACCCCGTGTTTACTTCTTTATCGTTCTAATTTCAAACATTCCACATGCCGCTTTAGAGATTCGCGAGGAAAAGACCGGAGACAATGCGTACGGACATTTTAAGGGCAGCGTAAGCAAGCAAAAAACAATTTGATATACATGAGAGAATTAAGCACACGTTTGAGAAATCCGTAAATGCAGGTACTTTAACCGAAATTTCTATTCACCTCATCTGCTGCTAGATAGGAGGAAACCCTATTAAAGGTTTTGCAACTTGATATAAGTTGCCTACGTCAGCAAAAAGTCCGCTCGACGTATGAAATGGCCCACGGTGTAGCCAGAAATATTATCACTCATTTCAACACTTCGTAGTTCTTTTTTAGAGTCAGTTTTTTTTTTAATTCCTCTCATCATGAGGACGAGGCGAATGTACTTTCAAACTTGCTGACAGCACCTGTAAGGCCTTTTTCCTCATTACCGGTGCAACTAAAAACAATCTCTGTAGCCTCTTAGCAGTGTCATGGGAGAAACTTTTTAAATTAATGTTTTAATTTAAAGTCGTGAAGCCAGAGTCGTGAAAGCTGTTACGTTAAGCTTGATTCACTAAGGTTTCCAGCTGCACGCCAATTGCACGTCTTGAACAATTTTCTCCTCTGAGTGGACGCCCGTACCGACGTTCTGAGCTTAACTTCAGCGTGGCACCCCACAGGGGCTTTCTACAGTAACATAGGAAGTCGCAACATATTTCCTTGTACTTTTGTCAGTTTTATTTTGAGAACAATTAAGTGGATTGTTTCAAAATTTTAGCTCTAAGAAAATAGTTCGTATACCGTCGGTTCATATGTGTTACTGTTGCATTAATGTCAACGATTGCTAATTCCCAATTTTGGGTTTTTCTTATTTTCACATTTTCAGAGCGCCTTGCCGTGTACAAACACCTTCATGGTGGTGTCTTTTTCCTGGATTCTTTTCCTACTACTGTTACCTCCAAGATCAATCGCGCAGCACTGACTCGTTTAATTGCGCGAGTTGGGTGAATAAAATGCTTCCGTGAAAAAAACAATTATTCTGTACCGTAAATAAGCTGCGTACGTGAAATTTTGGTCTCTCAATATAGATACAAAAATGCACGGTGCGGTGAATCTCTTGCTACTATGGGTCACCTACAGTCTCCAAGTGGGCGTTAACACTATGTGTACCGGTCGAATTTCCGGTCGAAGGGATCCATTGGGCAATTTTGGGCAACTGTTGCGGCAAAGGCCGCGGGAGAAACTGATCTTTTATGTTTAAAGTTCAACCCCTAGAAATTACTGTTGCAGGCAACCACACTTGTATGTCTAGGCGTAACACAACTTCCGTACGACACCAGGCGTTTTCTTTCTGCGCCTAATATTTTGTAACAAAACCACTTTTCATACCTCTTTCGGGCTCAGTGTGGATGCGCGATTATATATTGCTTAATTTGGTATCACAAGGTCACTTACGGATCCGACCAAATTTGCTCTAGTTCACTTAGTAACTTTGGCCAGCGACGAAGAGTACTAAGCACAAATGATGGAGATATACAGGATCATTGACACAGGCTCTGTGAGGACGAAATAAACGTACGCAAATCAGTGAATGGGCAGCTAGATATGCTCTGTTGTAACTGGTGCTAAACGTAGCAGTTCACGCGCACGAATATATTAGATGGACACACCAAGACAGTAGACCGGGAGATGATAGAAGCAGCAAAAATAACTAGCCTACAAGAACAGAGCGTTAGCGCCGCTTATATGTTCCTATCTGCTAAAAGAACGAAAGTTCTTGCACTACTTTTTATCTCCCTATAGCACCACATTATCGCTATCAATAAAGTACTGCTTGCCCGATTTCTTGGCGTCTTGTCCTGGTCGTCACATGACAGGTATGCGTTCAATATCTTTCGCTTGAATAAAATTTGTTTAGGATCCGCTCATGGTGCCGTTCTTTTCGTCCTCTGCCTTGGTACACAGATGCAAATATTTGTGATGATTTAGAACTAAAAGCGTTTTTAGTTGAGTAGTTAAGCGGTTTTTATTCAGAGCTTTTTCTAGTATAAGTTCCAGCACTGCATGTAGAGGCGCTGCCAGCACGCTTCGGAAGCAGCAGTGACCACTCCGGCGAACTTTATTGTTTCTGTAGCATCGACCATGTTTACCGCGGCTACTACCTGTTGGTGCATGTTCGGGATTGGTGTTTTTAGGAGGGCTGTTAGTGTCTTCGAAGAGGATGTGGGGTATACCAGAGGGCGAAATGTGACAGACGCTAGTGATATAATATGGAAATGTGCCAGGTGTGCCAAACAATAGCGGCCAGCGTGAACTTTTAGGAACTGATTGCTATTGCTTGGCCTTGAAACGGGAGAACAGTTTTCTGAGCGCGTTTATTCTGGTGGGTATTCTGCAGCCATACGCTGTGATAAACACTGCCTCACTTACTCACATATTCAATAACAGCAATTAGGCAGCATTGCACGCTTTTTTTCGCGTTTCGGCATCGTATTTCAAAGGTTAAACGACGATTCTGTGACGTAGGTTAAAGCGACAGTGTACACGCAACCATTAGAGATGTCATTTCTACACGCATTTGTACCAGTTTCTGGAAAGCGGGTGGTTTAAACTGAGCAAAATGATATCTTGGTTGATGCGTCATGGCGGGTGTGATTCTGAGCCAGGCTATTAGTAAGAGATCTGCTGCGAAAATTGCTTGTATGTGGCTACATGCTATCTTGAAACACCCCCAGATGATACACAGATACTGAAGCATCTGCATTCGTGTACATCAGGTTAACACTCACCACGAAGTCCTTGTTCGCTTGTCTAGATCGCACTTTAGTAGGTGCCACAATAACTAAACCATGAGTTGTAAAACAAAAGAAAGAAAGAAAAGAACAAAGCGCAGTGCTTTCTGGGTGCTTCCAAAATGCTTATTCGAAGATTGTGGTATGCATTCGTTCACCGCTAGTAATAAGCTGTTCCAACAGTACTTTGTTGATTGTACCCCCATTCGCGCCTAGTTTTGGCTTTTCAATTGTGCCTCCGCCATGCGCCCCTGTTCTTGGTCACAGTACAGAAATGAGTGGATTGCGCGATGAGCAGCAAATACAGGACAGAGGATCTCTGGAAATCGAGAAAGTTCCGGATAAATAGAGTGCAGTGGTCAGAGTTTTCACTGACGTCAATGGGTAAATTAACACAGGAGGAACAGGCATAGCCCGTGTTTTTCCTGAATGTGACTTTTAACTGAGAATACCTCCGTCCAAAACCGTAACTGCGGAACTTGCGCAAATATTCGCCGGTTAACAAAATCACGATTATCACTGACTCAGTGAGTGTATTTCGAACGTTTTGACATCCTGACAGACCATATTCTATAGTTCTGTGTATCCGTCGGCGTGTCACCCCCTTAAACGTAACTGCCGCCAGGGGACCTTTTCCTGCAGTTCCGGGGTAAGCTGGCCTTTCGGGAAAGGGCACCGCACACTCGCTCTCTGAAGGGCAGCACAAGAACAACCCGTGGCAAATGCTATGAGGAGGCACCTTCTCCCTCCTGATAGATACAATAACCTCCACTGTCCTCTAGATGTGCCTCCGCCTAGACAGGACTCATGCGCTGAGTTTACCGGCGTGTGTCAAACCGGCTACGCCGTGAGCGACGCTGTCGACTTCTGTGACCGCTGAAAAAGGGACATAACTATCAATGTATTGGCGCTAATGCAGAAAAAGCGCATGGACGCTTCGCCACTGGTCTAGTAGTGGCACACACTAGTGTACGGCATACAAAATGGGTCGACAAGTACACCAAATTTCCAAGCGACCATCCGCACTTCCCTATACGACCTGGGTTGTGCACGCTGCACTGATAAAATGACATAGCACATGCTATTTAGGCCCACCCTAGGCTCACTGAATACAGAAAAGAGGCTTTCGACAAGGCTACTTTTTGGTGATTTCCACTAAAAAATAACTATTTCAAAGCCATTGTTTCCTGCGATTATGAATGAGCAGCCCAACAAAGCTCTGTAGTTAGCGATGCTTAGTGATGAACCTCCCAACTTTGTTGTCGCTATTATAAACACTAATCAGCACACTCGCAACTAGCGACACATTTTTGCACACAACACAACACAACACAATGCACAATAGGTCCGGTGTGAGATCACAAGCCAAAAGTCTCCAGAACAAAGCGCGTGAACTTCTGTCTTATCAATCGCGACATATCCATATTAATCTAGCTGGCTGCGACCACATGATCAGATCAAATGGGCTAGAATTACATATAGATAAAACAAAATACTTCGTATTCAGACCAAAAGGGGCACAAATTCCTACAAACCTGATGTTAAACTTTAATAACAAAAGCATCTTACAGTGTGAGGCAGTTTGTTTCCTTGGTGTAACATTTAATTAAAACCTTTCATGGACACCACACGTAACTTCCCTTAGAAAAAACCTTTGTCGAGCTGTGGGTGCATTAAACCGGCTGAGATATCACCTGCCTTGGAGTGTAAAACGTCAAGTTTATTACGCGCTTTTTCATTCGCAATTAAATTATTGCTCTTTAGTGTGGTCCACCGCAACGCAAACAAACCTAAATAACCTTACGATACTTCAAAAATGAGCCATACGAGCATTTGCAAACCTAAAGTATTCTGCAAGCCGCGCAGCATACTTTAACAAACATGAAATACTACCAGTACGGCAACTTTACACCCAAAAATTATCTCTAGAAGTGCTCCCCCAGTATAATTCTAACGAAACACTGTTTGAGTTGAACTATCATGTACATAGAAGTCCGTATGAACTGAGAACGTGCTTGGTAGAACAATGCCGTTCCCAGACAGGCTATGGGATCAAAGGTTAAAATGGCAGATTCCTCACCTCCTCAACCAGTACCCTGTTATTGCTGATCTCATTTGATATCGTAGACCAAACAAAGTATCTAAAGTTATAAACGAAAAATTGTTGAGGCAAATAAAAATTACCGGTGACAGCAGTTGTTAGCGCTCTAATTTTGTCACTTTCCAGGGCCTGAAGGATGCGTGCATTGTGATTGCTTTGTTTCTTGTTTTGTTGGTTCCGATAGCAGATGTGTGTTCATATTTTTGTTCTGGTATGATTACGCCAGTGTGCACCTTTTATTTTGGCGTACGTATGTAACTCGCTTTTTCTATTTTTTGTTTTGTTTGTTTATTTTTGTTATCTTCTTCCTCTAATTGTTGTTCCTTGTGATCCCGCTGCTGCTGTGATTGTTACGGGTGGCAGGGCCCCGTCAGGTAGTTTTGTTTGCCTTTTGCCATGCCATCCAAGGCAGTTTTGAATTGTCTAAAATAAATTGATACAAGAGCAACAACAACAACAGCATGAGCAATATCCTCGCACCTAACCCCAGCCCGAGAACAGTCGGAATACATCATAGCACCTCCAGAAAGTTCCAAATAGGAAATCACCGTCGTCCGATCAAACACGAAGGCGCTTTCCTTTGTGGGATTCTACATTTTACACACTGCAGCCATCCGCGCTCACCAAAACATGCCTTGCGAGCGGCGGCTGCGGACGGGTCCGTTGTTTGCGGAGACAGACAAAGGCAGGGGCGACAAGGGCAAAACACCAAATGCATCACTTTTTGCAACGTGCAAATCAAATATGCTGCATACAGACTAATCGTAGGCCATAACGGTAACATTGGGAGCGACGCATTAAACAACGCTAGAGATCGAGATGGTTCGACTCACCGATGGCATACCGCGGCAGTACGGCGCCGCGCGTGCGAGCGCGGGTGCAGTCTCCCAGCTCGCCCGGATGCCAATCGACCAATCGACAGATCGACAGATCTCGACAGATCTGTCGACAGTCCAATCGACAGATCTCACCATGCACGTTTCCGGGGAAAGTGCTAGTTTGTCAGTTGAATGGCTGGCAGCTGATGGTAGAGCAGACTCTGGTTGCCTGACGGCACTGTCTGCAAGAGGATCCGACGAAAATGTTGTAGGTTTCTTGTTGTGGGCTGAGAGGGCTTACAGAGCATGCAGTGCTCATTATTGGAGGCATCCCAGCGTAGCCTTGAATAAAGAACGAGCGAGACGTGCAAATTGTAGTGTGAGGACTGCGGGTTTTCGCTTTGTCTTGGTGGAGATGAGGGCAGTGTAGACTTCTGCAGGTCGGTGGGCGAGCTGCCACGTGCTCGTTTTGTTGCTGATAGCCAATGAACGTGGAGGTGTAAGCACCCATTACAACAAGGTGTTGTGTTGACTCGAGGGTTTAGTTCTCTCCAAAACAACGAAAAAATATCTAAATCAACCCGTGAAGTCTTCTGCCTACAAAATTTCACATTGGAGGGTGTAGACTATTTCCCAGCTTTTCCACAAGAGAAACCTGCCAAGATGCGCAGGGCGTACGAGGATGGAATTGACGCCGTGAAACTATAGCACGTTTTCAGCGACAGTTGCAAACGGTATGCTACTTTCGATGAGGGCTGTGTGAAGCACAACTGTTACTTCCGTTCTGTGTTTTATGTATCCTCTTATATAGAGCTAAAAAATACGAAGAGCTTCACCGTAATAAATAAGCAGTGACTGCTTTCCAAAAAGTTGGCCACGTATGCAGCTCGAAACATCGTCGAATGACAATGGGCCTGTGCCGGTCATGCCACTTAAATGTCCCTCTTTTCTCCGTCCACACCCTTGTAGCCACATCACCGAAGACGACGAATCACCGATCTGAGCCTCGTTGCGCGAGCCGTCAGTGGCTCCTAGGAACTCCCGCTCTTCGGCCAGGCATCACGGCCGCTGGCCTTTCAGCTGCTACCTTCGGTCCTAAATATGCGTGTTCTTCTGAGGCTCGTCTTTTTCATTGCATAGTGCTCCCACACCCTCTTATGCTATTTCCATTCGGTTTCACTCCTCCCACGATAGAAAAGAAAGTTTTGCTGAAGACATTCACTATTACCTGGTTCCGCTGCTCGCATGTCATCTACTGGAGGCTTATAATTCGCTAATGGTTTACTTCTTAGAATGCCGCGATGAGGCCTAGGGTCTTGCGCGAGCTCTTTTTGTATTTCGGGTTAAAACATTGTTTTCAACGCGTACATTATTTACTATAGAAAGCTCAAGCAGCCATGCATTTTAAATAAAATAACTGGAGATTCTACTTAAGTATTTATATTTTGCCTCAAATATATGTTTTCTTTTCGCTCAAAAATTGTGATTAGTATTAAACCTGTTTTGAGATATTGTTTGGGAAGTTTTGCCCATCTAAAGCACCGTTTCATGCAGAAGAAATTTCTTCTGCCGCAAACAAAAGACAAAAACATTCGAGAAGTCGTTGGTTTAAAGGCAGCGATTTTGGGCGTCGAATAAATAGAAAAGCTCCCACTTCAAATCGCACTGCACAAATACAAAAAAAAGACTAATAGAGGACTCGTGGACATGTTGCTACCCAGGCAAGATGTTACCCCCGCGTTGTGCTCTAGCACTATTCGAGGCAGAAAATCAAGTGCCTTTGGCAACAACTAGGTTTCTTCAAGGCAGGCCCATTGCACCGATTGCGGCCGCGCAAGAATGTTGCAAATACCCAGGAAGGTAGGCTAAATTACGCAGCAGCATGGCAGATGAGTGGAAGATCATTTTAAATGCCTAAGGTGGGACCTTGAGATATGTGGTGCCTGATTTTCTAGTCCTTCATGTGACGGCAGTTTGTGTTACTCGCGCTGATAACAAGTTTACCGGCTTCAAACTGTGTACGTGTACGTGAAGGTACGTGAAGGTACATTTTATAGGAATCAAACCTTTGCCGGTCGTGTGCTTGGCTGTCAACTTGTTTGGGCCAAGTGTCATTTCGGGATCACTTGTCGTAGATACGAGCTTCGTATGACAACGCTGTGTGGGCGATCGGAGCAAACACTGGTGCTTCAGAGGCAACTGAATCAGTATCTAAAATGGCACTTACAAAATTTTGCTTCTACATGTTAAAAATTCTGGTGTGCAAAGCACCTGTACGTCCTTCGTTGGGAAATCGAAGGCTAATTGTCTATAGGAAGAAATGGGAGTAAAATACGGTGAGAAATGTTTTCTATCAACAATATGTTACGCGGGGAGCACAACATGAAGAAGTAATTGCGAGTGGGAGGTCTCGATGAGGTTGTGCCTCCTGGGTTGCACTAGGTATTCACGGTCGCTTTCAAACGAAAAAGTGCCTAGCGCGGTGAGGAATGCAGGGATCGTGGTACGGTGCATGATATGGTAAAGAACTATTGGTAAAGGGATTTCCGATAATATATCAATGGTGTGCAAATGCAGTGCAATGCACAATAAGTAATGTAATCCTGAGAAACAGTTATTCTAAGCTATATACTATCGTTGTTGTTATTGACTATGCACAACCATTTGCCGCACAGCCTTGCAGCAAATGGATGTGCATAAAGGAACGTTTGGTTGCAATCGAGTTATAATAACACGGCAGTTTTTTTCCCACCACCGTGATAAAGTTCACACACGAGATGACTGAAACACTTGTCATTGGAAAACAACGGGCGTATTAGTTGCCCTTCTGTCGCGCTGTATTCGAGAGAGGTTGCATATATTGACGGCGCGTAGATCCTTGCAATCATGTTCAACGTCGGATTCTGTGCACATTGTTTTCTGTTTTCTGTTCCGCTCTTTTGCAACGTATGGTTGAAACTATCGCTTTTCTGTGTAATAACATTCACTTGAAAGTCAGCACCGTGCCTGTGTCACCTTTTCACACTCTTCTCATCTTCCTCTGCGCAGTCGTAATAATGAACCCACACCTACTTGGCCAACTTGCCACAATAATAAATCAAAATTGTGTGCTCTGTTATTACGTATATGCAGTATGCCATGCCGCTCAGCATCAGCGGGATACGGAGTAGGTATACGCTCAGCAATGTGTGATTCAAAGTGAGATCGGCCTGGACAATAACACGCAATGCCCAGTGTGCTTTAATTCAGACTGGCATAAGTAAAGACGGCGATTTCATCAGCAATATTTCTTTCCAGGACGCGATGGCGGGTCTTTTGGCGGGGAGCAAACCTTGCTCTGGTAGTTCCCAGGGGGCTGATGCGGGCTTGTTAGGAGTGGATGTTCCCGCCGAGGTAGGGTGCCACCTGATTCAAAGGTTTCTTCACAGGTGATTTACAGAAATGTCGCCCGCCGATCAAAAATGCAGGTGGTCGTGGCAGCTAAAATCACCTACCGCGACCTCGCCGCAACCACTACGATGCAAACATCAAATTCCAGACATAAGTCCCAACCATGAGGAAGATATTCTCACCACGCAAAGTGACAATCACGCAGATGTACCGTCAGAGGAGGCGGTTGATGGATCTTGAAATAAACTATAACGTTATCGAATTCCGACATGTAAGAAATTCTAAGTATCTTTCTAAATTTTTTACTCTAAACAGCGGAGAAATCTTTATAGGTAGAGTCTTAACAATTTATAAATGACCGTTATTTTGTGCGCGTTTTCTACTTCGCCCGAATTAGGGAACGAGCCAACGCCGGTCTGTTGATCTTCGAAGTTTCAGTTGTTGGAAATGACTCTATAAAGAAGACGCCCCCATGGAGGTGCTTGTGTGCTGCCAGGTGATCTGAAAAGACGAACGCGAAAAAAATAAATTCACGTCAAGATATTGTTTGTTTGCGGCGAGCACAAAAACATTTAACAGACAGACGTGTGGTAGTGCTCACTGTTTCATTACAGCATTGACTTTTTAAAGAGGGTGATGACGTTGGGGTCGACGCCAGTCACTGCATATCTAGATTAATGCTAGAATTCATTACTCAGCTAACCTGGGTTGATTCCCGCGCCTGGGACGCCGAAGTGCTAGCCAAGCCTTCCAGTACTGATTTGCGCTATCCGAACAAGGTGACCGCCATGACTATGACAGTCCACGTCAAACAGCACATATTTCAAAAACCGCAAGCGAAATTTACTTTGCGAATGTGAATGGAGCGAAACTACCGGGCACGTTTCCCACCAAATATGAGACATGTGTGCTGATTAGAAGGAACTAAAAGCTGAAAAAATAAAGCCCTCAAATGACTGCGGACAAGCGGTTTTGGTTTGTTAGAGTTTTATAACCTTCCCTTGTAGATCATTCAAGTTCGCAGGGCTTGATCTTTGTCACAAGAGGCTCACCAGCGAAGGTGAACGAAATGTTATACTTATGCCCTTCACCATGTGAATGTAAAATCCCAAGACACATTACATGAACAGCCATCAAAGCGCGAAAGTATCATGATGTCTGTATGTTTTGATGGGCCACAAACGTAAGTTCCTTGCTGGCTTGTACTCACTGACGCATACTGCTGTAAACTTCCGCAATGAATAAATATTGGGTGTCCAATTTTCGTTGTACATAATAAAATACGTGCGTTGATTCCAAGTACACAACACGTTTGCACCACATATCATTTAGTTCGTTTCGCAGTGAAGATGTGTTGTTACCTCTTCATGTATTGAATAACGTGGAAAGCCTTGCAAATAAAGCCAAGGAACCATTGACTGCTATATTGAGTTATCCGCGTAACGAAACTCTAAGGGTCTCTGGAACAATGTTCAAAAAGCACGAAATCGATATTGACACCAACATCTATTTCAAAAAAAAAAATTACTATCCCTTCCTAAAGAAATTCGCGAAAAGCACGAAACGTTTCGCACGTTCAAACTGCGTCAAAACCTTCACTACAAGTTCGTCTGATCGATCGTCAAATCCTCCAAGACCCAGACCCTAAGCGAAGACCGAATCTGTGCAACTAGTTCTCTAGCAATAATAGACGCTTCGAACGACCCAAATGAATACTGATACGTGGTTCATGAGCTAAAGGTGAACTACTGTACTCCTTCTCCATGATCGACGCGATTATGGTCTTATCTAGAACCTTTCCTTTTCGCCGATTTCCAAGTAACCGTTTAGACAGATAGGAATTCCGGTTAAGCGCATGGACCGTGTGTCCGGGGATCTTAACAGAGGTTGTAGGTCAACCAAACCGGATGTTGCGAAATGCATTAACTTTTAGACAGAACGCCATCGGTCCCACTAAAAATGCTATCTCAGTAAAAACCAACAACGCTTTGTTTATAAATTCGTTCAGCCGAAATTTGAACAGAATTTGAATGATTGTTTCACGCATTCTCCAAAATGACTCGTGAAACTCAAGGTTGGCGTGGTTGAGGGTTGAAGCAGTTCATGACGGGATGTTAAGCTTAGGGGTAGCATAATAGATAATATCGAAGTGGGCCTCTGACTTAAATGTTCACGTTTCTGTGGCCAAATTTCCCAAAAAATCAGGGAAAAACGCTTCTGGGAAGCAAGGATGCAATTATAGCGTGTCCTGGTGAAGTGCCAGGGAGGTGGACATTGGCAATATTGGAAGGAAGCTCTTCGAGAGGGCTCTCGAGGTACACCATTTTGAGACTGTTCAACTACAGTTGTCAATGACCATTAAATGGAATGGGGCATCTCGGCATCCTGTTCAGGGCACGATATTGCATGCTGTAGGAGGGCGTAAAGAACGGAAGCGGCTGGGGTGAGGAGGTGGAAGTAGCAAGAATGTTTCTGTGAAGCTGTAGCGGTGCACCGTAGACCTTACTGACTTCGCTATCTGCGCACCGGCGCTTTTTCAAAACGAGATTGAAAACATGATGGCTGGCTTAGGCCCTAGGAAACCAGCAAATGCAAAGTCTGCTTCGCAATGTATATTTCAGCCCTCAACAGTTAAGACGACGACCAAACATTGCGTGTAGCCAAAAATCACGACATGAAGGGGTCAACACAGTACCCTCGATTTAGTCATGCACAGGGTAGCGTTCAGCGGGCGATAGAACAGCTCCACCTTACATAAAAACGCATGGTAAGCCCCCATGCGGCAATACCTAGTGCCAATTACCACATTGAGGAAGTGAAGAAACTACATTTAAATTGGCGGCCGCGATCAATTGTAACAATAGTGGGGCACCCAAAGTGGGAGGGCGAGAGAGAGAAAGGGAAAGGGAAAGCTTGATCCCACGCTCCAACGAAGGCTTTGGTATCAATGTATGCAGCGACGGGCGCTGTGGGGTGGCCTTAAGATGGCGGAAGCGGTCACACAGAATCAAGGAAACAACATCAAAGCGACAGTAAGGCGCTACTAAAGACTGCGAAGGTTATTCTGACACCCCGCAAAGCAATATTCTAGCCAGAGAATTGGGAAACGTCGGTGTTAATCCTCGGACAGGTGTACCACTGTACCACTAGGCACTCCGTAGGTTGTGATTCTGGGATGCCAGGCGTCATTAATCTATCAGGAAGCCACAGACGAACGACAGCCTGAGCAATGAGTCTAGGTGCCATCCTTGATACTTCGCAGCAGAGTAAGTCGGTCAAACTGGTCAGGCACGTGTTGCAGATGGACAAAACAGCAGTGTTGACGCAAACCCAGGCCCATGGTTCCGTCATCTGCGCCGCGACTAGAGGTTCCCCATTCAGAGCAAGTCTAAAAGTACCGTCGCAAAGTGTGCATGAAGTGCGTCACCTGCCTCGTTGTTGGCGGGTTTGATGCACCGTAAAACCACTGTGGAATAGTAAATACGGCAGTTCAGAAACGTCGGTAGCAGTTCAGAAAATAGTTATGGTGTGCGCCTCGGGAGAGATACGCACACATTAACGTTTACTATCCACAAAAGCGGGAAATGGCTCACCCTCTTAGAAGTTTCATAAGTGCTATATGGTCGAGAAAATTGCGGGCAGGTCACGGACAAGAACACTAAAGCGAGTGTCGGCAGGTTGGAGCTTCCAGGTGGAGTAAACCAGGTGCCACTCGGAGCCGACTTTCTGCTAATAAATAGCGCCGATCACCACGCTGGGGGCATCGTCAATTTTGTGAGTGAGAACGTTACTCCCCGGATGGATGACAATTGCAGAACTTTCACAGCAAGCCGGCCTAGTTGGAAACGATTCATGATTGGACTTGCGCAAAACAAACGGGGACGTGGAAGGAACACAAGGACGAGCGCACTCCTTGTGTTCCTTCCACGTCCCCGTTTGTTTTGCGCAAGTCCAATCATGAATTGCAGAACTTCCACCTGCTTGTTTAGCGTATTTGCAAACAGCTTGAGCTTCACGAGCCTCCAATAACAGGCATGGTTGAAGAGCTTTTGTTTGTTGAACAGTCAGTAAGCTTGAGAAAGTGGACGCAGAAGCTTAGCGCAGAGTGAAATCAGACGCCGATAGATAGACAGACGCCCAAGGACTTACGGAACCGGCATGCGTCTGCTTGATGCTGGGAAGCGTTTCACAGCTTCCCAGACCCCTGTGAGAGGGTGACCGACGAATAACAACAGCAGGGATTTGCGGGTCCAGTACGTCGACTTTGGGAACATGAAAATACTGATTTCTGTACCTTGACAACTAGGCCAAACTGTTTAATGGGCTCACATACTTTTCAGCAGGTGACACTTATAATGCTACAAGATGGGACCAGCGGAGAGGATGTTACTGATGTCACAAAATAAAATCTATCCGGCGTGCGTTAGCCCTACAAGGAATATTTCAAAATTATGAGCTACGGAGCGTAAACAAAAGTCGGAACATTGCTGGCGCTAGGCGGGACAAGGACGACGAATTACACACAACTGGAGCGCGCATTCGTCGTCC
Organism: Haemaphysalis longicornis; assembly: GCF_048455015.1. Taxonomy (NCBI): domain Eukaryota; kingdom Metazoa; phylum Arthropoda; class Arachnida; order Ixodida; family Ixodidae; genus Haemaphysalis; species Haemaphysalis longicornis. Next base: position 155,663,249 of record NW_027526335.1, on the reverse strand, counting down.
TTGTCCCGCCTAGCGCCAGCAATGTTCCGAGTAAAACACCAACTAGCCCCATTTCAAGCTCTGGCAAACAAAAGACTCCAACAAGTCGAGGTGTTTAGAAATCGTGTATATCCGGAAGGGGGTAGCTACCGTAGGCCGCATAACCATTCAGCCCCCCCCCCCTACTCGCGGCAAGGGCATCCCTTACTCGCTTCGATCTAGGGCACTAGATGGAGCCGGTGGGCCTATAGACTGAATGAAAGAGGAATCATTTGTAACTGAAACATTTGGCTTATTGGCTATTAAAAATAGCCACGTGATCAAATATCAAGGGTCAGAGGTGAGAACCAAGGAGTTGGTCACGCCTGGCAATGTGCTCGGTTAGGCTGTGCTTGGATGTTCGGTGTACGTTGCATAGCCGCATTCTAGAGCAGGGGCTGGAGGGTACAACGTGGGAGAGTCAGAGCAAGCCAGAGCCAAGGAAAAAAAAAGCCCACCGGTTAGGGTCTTTTCCCATGGCATGAAAATACGCAGTTGTATTCAACCAGACAATAATGATGTGTGTGGACGTAGGTCAAACGGGGGAGAGAGTTGTAACCGCAGCAGAGCTGATTGCCACTGGCTAAAACGAAGATTCTCCAGAATGGTATCTGCTGGCTGCAGTGAAGTGTGAGGAACCGCAGACCGTACGTGGCGGTAAAGGTACAGTTTGCCATATGAAGCGTAGGTATGCGGGGCTTAAATGGGCGGTAACATTTCAAATACGGTAGTGCACTTCTTTGAGTACCTCCCCGTACCAGCAAGCGGAATCCGAAAATCCGAAGGCGGGCTTCTTAAGGCGCAATGACATCTTGACGACTGTAATCTTGCAGTGCGCTTTACTACCAGCTGCGTGAAGAAGTGCACTAGGAGGCGTTTCAATACCACCAGCAAATAGGCAAGCTTAAAAACAGCGCAAGCTGGGGACACTTAGGGTATACGAACGGTGGCTAGGACGTGAAGAGACGACATGCTGGCCACGAAAGCACATCCTAGAGCTCTGATATAAAAGCTGCGTTGGTCACGTCAACACTCTAATCTGGATATGCCTGGGGGATATGGCGTTGTACAGGAAAGGGCAACCGAAGGAGACGTCACGTCGGGGACTCGATCGAAAAGCTGACGAAGCGATCGAGGGTGAACACCAATGCAGTAGCCAGGACCAGGTGTGTCAATGTGGCAAGGTCTGCAGCAACAGCTCATCAACACCGCAGCCATTGGATTCCACAAACCCTCTAACAAGAGCGGCCTTATCACTGTTCAGCTAGTTAGAATGGCGGCGAACTCCAAGCTCTTCACAGTAACAGGTGCTAGAGGCGCACACTTTCGACGCTGCGGATCGGTCAAGAATAATTTGAGCCCCTGGCACAAAGCTTCTCCCAAACGTTCACCAAGTACGACTGTCTCCTCTTAACCCACTTCAGCAGACAAGTTGAAATGCAGGTGGCCCATGTGACAAACCCCCCGCTTGCGTGCTCCAGGTCGAAGATAGTTCCTGCCTAAGAAAATCGAACCTGTGGGATCTGTCAGCAGGATTTGGTAATACAGAACTGAACCGCTACGACATCCGGTGGGCGGGAGTTTGAGTGAAGCATAAGGGGGCCTCAGAGCCTTAGCAAAGCTGTAGTCATATCTTAGGACCTAGCCACCACTTCCGGGATCCACGGAGTTTTAGCGCACTGCCAGAAAATGGTGATCAGTGTAACGGGCTTGCATAACTGAACGACTTGTGCCGGGATTTTGCACAAAGCACGCTCGGGCCGTATTGTTTTCCTTTTTGTTTTTGCTCGTCATTTCTCTGGTAACACGAAGGCACTGGCTCAAATCGCAGTTTCTGGGATTCCCTGTTTGTGGAGTTGTACTTAACAAATGTAATGTCCGCGTGCTGCGGTGTAAGTGTTTTCAAAAAAGCGTCACAATGACCTATATTGCTATAATTTTCAGAATTGCCCATTCTGTAAACTATTTTAAATTCAGAGCATTTCTTAAACTCATGATGTCACCCGGCGTTGGCGTGCCTCGGCGTCCGCAGCAGCCGTTCCAGGTGAGCCCGCTCCCCCACTCCTCCTCGCCTGCTCTCCGCTGCTTCTCGCGTGTTCTCTGCGTGCTCGGATCGCGTTCAGCAATAGGTGGGGCGCGCATGCGTCGTAGTTTGGCGCGGGAGCAACAACAGTTGTGGCGTGATCGTGACGTAGTCGTGACGTGGTCGTGGCGCGGTCGTGCCGTGATGGGGCGGTTCTCGGCGTTCGCTCTCGCTGTCAATTTCTTTCGAACCAGATAAAATCGGGTATGTGCGCCCCCCGAAAATGCTCTGCATTTTACCGTGCCCCTCGTGAGGGGGATGTTTAATGTCAGCCTTCCACATCATAGGTAGGACTAGTGAATTTTTTCTTGTGGTATTTGTGCTGTCTTCATTCTTTTTTGTAGCATTTTATATACTAAAAGCCTAAGCAAATGAATGATAGATGGCAGCTGGCCCTGTCAGTAACCCAGACGTTGACGTGGAGCGCAACATAATTCCTTGCAGAAATATCTTCTGTTGGACTGTAGACTATCCACGTACCTAGAAAAACCGCATTCATGTTCAAGCAGTAAACGCTGTTTGATTCACTGCCACTGCCGGATGATCCACTTGCGCACAACACAATGGACAGGCTGAATATCGAACGAGCCTGAATATCGACAGGCTGAATATCGAAGCAAACGATTTGACATTTGAAGCACACAATTCAAATAATACCTGCGACGGTGGCCTTGATTCTCTCAGCGAGGTAAGAGAGCTCCAGCTGCCTCCCCTTCTCCGTGAGGACGACGGCTGCTGCGGGCGCCTCGCCGTACTCTGCATGGGGCAAGCCCACGACTGACACCTGGGAGATCTCCTCTGCGTGCTTGTGTAGCAGCAGTTCCTCCAACTCGGCTGGCACGACCTGCTTGTCCATGCACTTGATCATCTGCTTCAGCCGCTCGGCGAAGTACAGGCGACCGTCTTCGTCGTATGACCCCGCGTCGCCTGCGATGCAAAGTTTTGTGTTTAATTATTACGTCAAGAACCATAGAAAATCTGGGATTCAAAGGCCAGCGAGGGTGACCTGTCTTAATACTTTCACACATCACTGAGCACATGGATCGACTGAAGCAGTGGTCACTGTTTTGTAGGATGCACGCATTCCTACATTCTTTGGGACACCATAGCGTAACATTGATGTTTTTGCCAGTGATATGAGGATGTAAAAATCGGTACAAATAATTCTGGAAGTTAAATTCCTGGGTACCCGCAGTATACTGCGTGGCTATACATGCTTCGCGTTGCTCATGGATACATCAAGGCAACACACACTGAGCTGGTGGTATAAAGAGAACCACGTTGCATACATTGTCTTGACCCACTCACAATCTTTGACGCAATATTGTTGTGAAATTCTTACTCATTCTTTTTTCCGTTACATTGGAAACGCACACAATTTGTAGATACGTCTTCATACACTGGGTTGTTATTTGCGGGTAAAAAAATCAGCGACGTGTTTGATAATTTTGAATTTGTATTATATAACTGGGCGTGGCAATGGCGAAGGAGTTCGTTGATATTTCACTTCTGATCCCTGCCACTTTTTGATTGCAACCTTTGCACGTTCTTTGTATTTATGGTTTATTTTTACAACATTAGGGTTGGCGCAGTGGCTGAACTGATTTTCATAAGTCGTAAAAATTAAGTACTTGTATTGATTCATTCAAACAGAAGCGCACAAATACACTATCTGTATCCATACTACACATGCGCGTGCGTGCACGTGAGTTTTCTAAGGGCAGATAATTATTAATCGTTATACATTTGCTAAAAGGGCACTACAGGCCTTGTCGTACTTGTATACTGTCAGCCACATGACGGCAATTGCCTTGCCCCGCTGATGTGAGGACCGATTATTTATTACGTTTTTTTCATGGCGTTAGGGAATGAAGATTTATTAGTGGGTAGTAACGACGACGCCATAGTGCTGATAATGGCGGGGTTCACTGCTTGTCGTTAGTGTCGACGCATTACCTACAACAATTCGTCCATATTATTCCTCGATAAAATTTTCCTCTGCCATGTGTGTCGAACCAGAAAAAATACCGGTTTGGTTACGGTTCTGGTTCAGGCGAAATATTTTTGTTCTGGTTCAGTTCCGGTTCCACAAAATCAAGCACGAAACCGGTTCACGAACCAGTTCGATGAGTTGAATTGTCACTAAAATTAGAAAAAAAAAAACATCTAGTAGTTTAAAACGAGTCAAATCAAAATACAACCAAAATTCAAAATGCTGCTGTTCCCCAATGGCAGTGGCGCAGTTGCAAAGCAAACTTTAAACAATTACGAGATATTAGAAAACACATGAAGTGGCAACGATTTACCACCTACTTCCTCACCCAGACTTTATGTTGTCCTAGCGACTATTCATAAAGCCACCGCCAAGGGATATCATGGTGGGATATATTTACTGCGCTTTCCTTTTTTATTGAAATCGCAATCGTCGCTGTGGAATCGCCAATCGCGCAAACCTTGACGCCTTAAATTAGGTCTGCGTACTGGCGCGTTCAAATACCAGAGCTTAATACCACGGGCGCACGTTTTTTTATATTTATAACAAACCAGAAAAATCCTACAACCCGCACATAAATACTACCAATGAATTACATTATTTGGTAACCTTGAATAATTTGTCAGCTGTCACCTTAACGAATGTGCTAGCCACACCTTTGTTAAAACTAAGCTTTAGTTAACGCTCAGTCACTGCATTATTGCTCTGACCACGGCAATTACTTTTGCAATAGCTATACCGGATGTGCGCATTACAATCAGTATGTCATTGTACCGCCTGAACCCCGGCCATCGCTTCGTGTGCTACATTGCGGAATCTTATAACAGATTATGCTATTACAAAATTAAAGAGAAATTTGACATGCGAGCATCAGATGAGACTTTTTTGCATTGACGCTATTTAAATCGCCCTCAGCAGCACTCCCCTCCGGAACGAGTAGCAGTAAAAGTAATGTAGCGAGTTGGGCAGTCAGTACAAGTGCACCTTCAAGAAAAGCACATCTGAAAGAGACAAAACTGCAGAACAAGCAAAAAAGATGATCGCTGGGCGAATGAAGCAGTCTGAGGCACCGGCCTGCCTTTCTGCACAGGTCATCTGCTCTATTACTGTTTTTACTTTCAAGACAAGGTCGAGGGCCCCCGCTTTTGGCCAAGGGATTAAGTGCGCACCTTAACAGTTTTCCTTACATATCTGTTGTTATTTGTATCTGTAAAAAAAGGAACCTGTCCACTGTACTGTCCTCAAAAACTGACCACGGAACTCACTTCCTTCGCATTGACGACACGTTTGGTTGTGAAAGGCAGGGCAAAGAGAAGTATAGAGCAATATCCACGTTTTGTTTCTTTTTTTTACTTACTCGGTTTTACTTAATTTTTGTGTAATATTTTAAAACAACGTGATTCGCCTTTTCTTTTTTGTTGTTTTCCATGCAAACACATTTAAAGAAAACCGGCGCATTTGATGCCCCGTGCTATATCTCTGCTCCGAGGCGCAGCTTATGTTGCAGGCAGGCAGACTATTTTAACCAGCTGGTGATATTAAACCTGGATCAAAATCTCGATACACGCACGTTCTCGATTTCCATCTACTTCGGAAAAACGGTCGTGGGAAGGGAGAACGAGGCAACTTCTGGTCAGCAGCAAACGGCTTAGCCATTGAGCAGCTCCTGCGGTCACGCTTGTCAAGTATTAACAATTGGCAGGTGTCGGACCTTTTAAACAAATTATGAAATGCAAAACGTTTGCACACATGGGGTGCGGGCTGTCGCTGTTGCGCAGTAGTGCACTCCTGCAGCCTGATTGCTCCAATAAAGGTGAAGCTAGGGAATTGCATAGTAGTTTTATATTCCCTGCAAGCTGCCGAGAATGACATCTCGTTTGGTCAGCTTGCACTACGCTCGCGCTTCCAGCAGCAACCGAACATTGCTACATTGGTGCTCGTTCATTTCCCCTGTCGTTACATAGAACGTGATAATGTTCAATTGTCCGAAGGGGAAAGTGCGCGAGCGGGTACGAAGTTGATGCTACGTGAAGGAAAAAAAAAGGCCTTAATTGCATTGACTGTGCAATATCAACAACTGAGGGTCGAGCCGTTTCGGCATGAACCGGCAACCGTTATTTCTTTTTTTGGTTCAGTTCCGGTTCGGGTTCAGCGTGCTCAAAAATAATGCTTCGGGTTCGGATTCCGGTTTTCGGTTCGGTTCGGTTCCAGTTGGACACCCTGGCCAAGCACAGCATTTCTTAAAATTTTCTATGCCAACCCGGAAACGCGCAGGCTGCCATAAAATTCAGTTTTTCAGCTTACGTCCCCAGCGAGGCTGAAACGTTCTGTGCCGGAAAGCTCGAGAAAATATTTTGCTTTCTTACTGACATAAAATATTTTTTCACGCATAAACTTAAAGCTTATTAGTTATCTTCTTTGTAGCCGTAGGATTGGCGTTAAAAATTTCGACATAGTCTGTACCTGCTATGTTTAAGCAGTGCAGTAGAGTTGAGAGAGAGAGAGAGAGAAAACGTTTATTGAAAAGCAGGGACGGGGTAGGGGAGAAAAAGAGTTAGGAGCTGTTGGTGGCCATCCTATTCCGGTAGGTCGCGTGCCGCGGCTGCCATCTTCGCCCGAGAGATCAGGGCCTCCTGGTCTTCGAGCTGGCAGCTCTGCAACGCGCACTCCCACTGCTCAAGGGTAGGGGATCTGGGTGGTGGAGGGTTGGTGGGGCACGTCCAGACGAGATGAGCTGTGGTGTTAGGCTCATCACATTGGGGGCAGTTGAGTGGGTAGTTAGTAGGGGATATGTGGTGGAGATGGAGGTGATTGTAATAAGTGTTGGTTTGAAGTCGGCGCCAAATGCAGGCGTCAGCGGTAGAAAGGGAAGGGTGGGGAGGGGGATAGGTGCGTCGGGTTGCTCTGTAGTGGTAGAGGATGTCAATGTATGTATGGGAGAGGGGCGCAAGGGAGTTTGTAATACTGGCTGCATTGTTGCCCTCTTCTGGGAATGCCCGGTGAAGGAGAGCTCGGGCGGTGGCGTGTGCCACCTCGTTCCCAGGGAGGGAAGTGTGGCTGGGTGTCCACACTATGCGGGCATGAGGGAGGGTGGGGCATTGGGAAAGGATGGCCAGGGTAAGAGCCAAGACTCGTCCGAGTTCAAAACGACGGCAGGCAGCTTGTGAATCAGACAGTATCGTTATGCTGGGACTCATGGCTTGGGTCATTGCGAGGGCAATGGCTGCTTCTTCGGCCGTGGTAGTAGACGCTGTGCAGACAGTTGCCGAGGTGAGGAAGGCATTGTCGAAGCGGGCAACAGTGGCGACGTGAGCTGGTCGTTGAGGATACGGAGAGGCGTCCGTATAGAGGGTGGTCGGGTCGCTGCCGTATTTTCTGATGAGGAGGCGTGTACGATGCTGACGACGGCCGGCGTTGTATGTAGGGTGCATATGACGCGGAATGGGGAGGACATGGATGTTGCGTCGCATTGATGGAGGTATGCGTTGTGGCGAGTCCGGAGTTTGTACCACCTTCCGGCCTAGCGTTTTGAGCAGATGACGACCGGCGGGTGTGAGTTGTAGGCGCTGTAGTTGGTTTTGAAGATGGGCCTCAATAATTTCCGAGAAGGTGTTATGTAGACCCAGTTTCAATAAGCGGTCGGTAGAAGTGAAGGTAGGCAGGCTGAGGGCTGTCTTATAAGATTTGCGTATTAGGACATCAATCTTGGCATGTTCTTGTGGTTTTAAGGTAAGATAGGGTGCCCCGTAGGTGATGCGGCTGATCAGCATTGCTTGAATGATGCGGCAGTTATCTGTTTCCTTGAGTCCGTGTCGGCGAGAGCATATTCGTTGAATTAGGTGTGTAAGTTGGGAGACTGTCTGTATAAGTTTGGGGAGGTACGCGGCCCCGGAGCCGTCGTGGTGGTAGTGGACTCCTAGGATGCGGAGGGTCTTGACGGTGGGGATTGCTTGCCCGTTGAGAGTGAGTGAGGGGTCGGGGGTAGGGTTTGGTGGGCGGCCCCGGGTTCGTGCTCGGAGGACGAGTAAGGCGGATTTTGATGGGGCGCAGCAGAGACCACAGGTTTGGAGGCATTGGAGCGTAGTGTCGACTGCCTGTTGAGGACTGTCTTGCTGTTGTCCGGGAGAGCCTGTGTTGGACCATATGGTGAGGTCGTCTGCATATAAGGCGTGCGACACGTGGGGGATTTGTTCAAGTACTGTCGGGAGTCCCATGAGCGCTATATTGAAAAGTAGGGGTGAGACAACCGAGCCTTGGGGAGTGCCCTTTGCCGGTGTGTGAAAGGTCTCTGTCTGGTGAGGGCCAATGTGGAGAGTGGCAGTTCGATCTGTCAAAAAGGCTCTCACGTAGTTATATGTGGCAGATCCGCAGCCCATGGTTTGAAGTTGGCGGAGAATGGCTGTGTGAGTGACGTTATCGAAGGCGCCTTGTATATCGAGAGCGAGGACGGAACTGGGATGTACTTTGCTGAGGCAGTCGAGAACCCGCTCTTTGAGTTGGATGTGGACGTCTTGCGCCGAGAGGTGAGTACGGAACCCGAACATGGTGTGAGGTAACCGGTTGGTGTCTTCAAGGAAGTTCGTTAGACGGCGAGTCACCAGATGTTCAAAACGTTTGCCCACACAGGATGTGAGGGAGATCGGTCGTAAGTTGTCAAAAGTGATGGGTTTGTGAGGCTTGGGAAGTAAAGTGATATCTGCGTGGCGCCACTGGGGCGGTACTGTGCCGTTAGTCCAGTGGTGGTTGTAACAGGCAAGCAGGGATTCTAAGTGGTCGTCGTTGAGGTTACGAAGTAGCTTGTACGTTATTAAATCGTGTCCGGGTGCTGTTGTGCGGGTTAGCCAGGTGAGTGCTTGCGTGAGCTCGTCCATGGTAAAAGGGCCATCGAGCTGAGGATTGGGAGTGCCCACGTAGTCCGGGTGCGAGGGAGTTGTCTGAGATGATGCAGGTCCGAATAACTTGTGGCGGATTTGGGGGAGTAGTTGATCAGGCGGTTGAGAGTGGTTGTGTATAAGTCGGGCTATGTTTTGCGAAGTGGCAGTTTTGCTAGGGGCGTTACCCAGGAGGTGGCGTAGGATGTGCCAAGCTTTCTTGGTTGTAAGAGTGCCATTCATTTGGTCACAGAACCAGCGCCAGTTTTGAGCTTGCAGTTGTTTGGCGTATTTAAGAGCCTCTTCTGTAATCTGGGCGATACGACGTTTAAGCTTGCGATTGTGTTTATTTCGGCGCCATCGGTTGAGTAGGCTACGTCGTGCCGTCCATAGATGGTCGAGATGGTTGTCTACTGCCGGTAGATCCTGCGTGAGCGTGATTTTCTTGGTGTGTGAGTTTTGTAGATCAATGAGTTGCTGCGTCCATTGTTCTAGGTTATCGGTCGGCAGTATGCTTGGAAGTGGAGCTTCGCGGAAGGCTTGCCAGTCAGTGAGCTGCGCCGTGCCCATCTTGCGACGGATACTCGTGAGTGGGACAGTGAGAGCAATGATGTAGTGGTCACTGCCTAAAGTATCTGGCAGCAGATCCCATACAAGGTCGATGGTGTTGCGACTGAATGTCAAATCCGGTATGGTGTCTCGGGTCACGCTAGTGCCTAGACGTGTTGGCCGAGTCAAATCGTTCTGCAGGGTGAAGTGGTGGTGCTGTGTTGCTTGTAGCAGAGCCGTGCCTTTTTTGGACGCGTGGGGATAGCCCCATGTAACGTGAGGTGCGTTAAAATCGCCCAGGAGTAAGCATGGGTTGTTGCGAGTGTGCCGCACCACCGCGCTGAGGAGGGCTTCGATTGCGGATAGGGGTTGTGTGGGCGGGCTGTAGACGTTCAGTATGTAGAAGCTTGGTGCTTGTGGCTTATGAGGAAGGATTTCAACGAGGACGTGATCGATGGGTGACGTAATCGGTATTACCTGGGCTGTCAGTGACCGGGCAATAACGATGGCCGTGCGCTTGTGAGGGGGATTGGTGTAAGTATCATAACCGCGAAGGCTGGGGCATGGGATGTCAGTTTCTTGCAATACAATGGCATCCGGTGGGTTTGGGGAAACGTATAGTTCGAGGGCTGCTTTTTTGCTTTTAAACGAACGGCAATTCCATTGGTAGATGGTAAGGGGCAATTGCGTTGCGGGTCTATTGGTAATCAGGTTTAGACTTTTTGGCTTGAGGTGGGTTGTCCGGGATTAGGGCGCGTTCAAGCAAGGAAATGCGTTCTGAAAGCAGATCGAAGATACTTTTGGTGGAGTCGGTGATCATTTTGCTTAGGTATTCTGTAGACTGCTGTACCAGCTGCTGAACTTGTGGGATGCTGCGGGCCGTAAATTGTGCGTCGATGATTTCCTCTACGTCGGCTCGTGTGAGGGGAGGGGTAACCACGGGGACGGGCGGGGGTGGTTCGGACTGGGGGGCTCGCTCTGCTTCAAGGGCTTCTACCCGGCGTAGGAGGTCGGCATTTTGTTGTTGCAGGTTTTTGATCAGGTCGAGGAGTGCGGGGGGAATGGTGGCGGGAAGTGGCGTGAGTGGGGATAGCGGGGGATAGTTTTGTGTGTCGCGTTATGGAGGGAGTCGAGCAGTGGGAGCGCGAGAGGCAAGAGCAGACCAGCTTACCTTGTCGGCGGCTTGCGTGGACGTCTTGCTGGTCGGCGAGTTGGGGATGAAGCGGCGTGGACAGTCTTTACCCGCCGTGGTATGGGGTTGGGAGCACAATCGGCATTTAGCGATACACACATGGTCTGCTGACGGAGTCGGTTTTCCGCAGTGGAGACATTTTGGGCTGTCAGGGTTAGGGCACACGTCCATGCGGTGCCCCAATTCACCGCAGACGCGGCACACTTGCACGGAGCGGCGAAAAGGCCGGCAGCGGAGAAGCATACTGCCCCCCTTCACGTAGAACGGCACGCGAGTCCCTTGGAATGTGAGAAGCGCGGAGCGGGTGTTGCCCATGATGCGCGCGTGGAGGAGGGTGGGGTAGTTGCCTTGAAGGTAGGCGCCTAGGTTGTCCTTGTTTATCGAAGAGTCAAGGCCATGGATGACCCCGCGACAAGTTCCCGGTGGTGGCTTCATGTACGTAGAAAATTCGTAGGTCAAAGTTGAAATTTGCAGTTGCTGTATCTCGCTCAGCCTTACGGCCAGCTCGGGATCCGCGGTGCTTGCGACGAGTACATTGGGAGTAGGTTGTACCAAGAGAGTGACGGCTCGGTAGAAAGTCGGAAGCGGCAGCTCACATGTGGTTGACAGAGCTTCGGTCAGTGCAGCGGTGGTCAGGGTAGCAACGTTGAGGCCGGCTCGTGGGCAGAAGATGACCGTGTAGTTGGTAGGCGGTAGACGTGGCAGAGGCTCCCGGGGTGGGGGCTTGGGGGTCAGCGCTTTGGGTACTTGGGGTTGGCCGGTGGCTTGGCTTGACGTCGTGGCGGTAGCAGTGGTCTTCTTTGCGCGTTTTTTCAGAACAGTAATCCATAGGTTGTCTGGCGGGAGGGTTCGCCCGCTGTCAGGGTCAGTATCCATGTCGGTGCTTGGCGATGCGTGTGGAGGAAGCGCGTCGTTCATCTCGGGCACGAGGCGCCGGCGCTGGTTCGAAACGATGTAGCTAGGCCTACAATGTAGGCCTAGCGGAGTCGGCGAGGTCGCGAATCTCGGTCGGTGATAATTTGGGCAGCAGGGGTCTAATGCGGCTCACCCAGGTGTCGAGTGGTTCCTTTCGTCGTTGTACAGACGCTGGTGACAGTGCTTAGGCTGGATACTGTTGTCAATCCGCGTTTTGGCAGCATAAATCGGGAGCTGAAGCGAGGCGCGGGCGACTGCGTCAGCCCCCTGGTGGCGGGTCTCGTAGAGTTGAATGGAGTAATTATTAACCAACCTGTGGCGAAACCGCCAAGCCGTAATGCAGCTGAGATAAAATTCGCGGGTACGATTTGTCACCGTGTTGTTTATTCCAGAGATAAGAGACATTTCTACCTTTTCCAGTATGGCGGACCTCCTAGTTTGTGCACCTTCGGCGCGTAAAAATCCCGTTGCAATGTTGACAAACCCACCATTGTAACGAACACTCCGACACGTCATCTGCGGCATTGATATTTCACGTATGAAATGAAATTAGTCATCTTGCACCCGTAACGATCTTTATAAAAGAAATTTTTAACGTATTGCCCGGAAATATCAATGTACGTTTAGCGGCCCATTAATGCTTTTGCTTTGACACCAGGTCGTTTCATCCATGAAACAATCAGGATGAAATCTTGCACACAAAAGCGCTCTCCTAGGAAAACATTGTCTGCGCTAAAGCTTGTTAAAATTTTGATTTTTTTGATGAAATTCTAGAAGCAAGGTTCCCCTTTACACTCACCAAACAGTTTCTTCCGAAACAAATAAGGAACGATTTTGTGAACCACGGGTATATTTTTTTAGCTAGTAAGCATTAAGTACCCTTTTAAAGTTGGCGCCACATACTATTTTGCAGCCATCGTTATACCAAGCTGTCTCCGTACCGGACTTCATCCAGCCATCATCGTCGAAGAGATCCGCCGACTCAGTTGGCCTTTTATAGTAGCCGCGTATCATGCACGCATTTCGGAAGCAGATCTCCCCCATTTGATTAGGGCCAAGCTTCTCTCGGGTCACCACATCGACCACCTGTTAAGAGAAAGGGGAAACGCCAGTATTTTGTTAGCGTCATAGCCTTGAGTTGAGCCACATGCGGTGAATAGCATGTTACGATTGCTTTACACTCTCTTCATTTATACTGCGCCATCTAATTTTAGTAATTCATCACATAAACGCTTTTATTTTTCTGAATTCAATTTTAACACGAAAGTGTTTTACGCCGGGATGCATTAAGATTTTACTAACGTCATATACGTCACTGAATACACGCCAGTCCAAGGAACACAGGAGAAACAGCAGAAAATGTTTTGTTGACGCAGATGGCGCTGCCATCTAGGAGAGGTGAATCGAAGTAGTGCATCATGGCGCTAACGAGCCCCACAGTTCGCGCCTAGAGCGGGCAGCGTAAGCGGCTTCGTTTCTGAGCGTGATGGCGCCGCAAAAAGGCAATGTCGCCGACTGGCGAATGCCGCGACTGATTTGGTGTGACGAGAAACGCCAGCCTTAAGTAGAATGCGTTCGCGCGTTCGCGGTCCAAGTCTCTGGCTCTTGCGGTCCCCAAGCTGAGCTCGTCGCAACGCAGCCGTCTGCCGTACACGCCACGACGCAAGACCCAATCGGTCGCACCTTCGCCGCTCACTAAGCACACCCGCAAGACAGCCACTCATCGCAAATCATGCTCTTTTCACTTCAGATATCGCTGCACAATTCACTTTCGTTTTTTTTTTACCGATTCGTATGACAGAGAAGTGAACCGCAGTTTTTATTAGATATTCAGCAGTAGCAGTCAACGGCTCATCGTTTACTCCTGACGCTGCAGAGCGAAGAGACACCCACCACAGCATGGGGACTCACTGAAACGATAGTGGCGCAGATATAAATTGCAAAGCCGTTTTAAGATGCATTCTACCGTCCTTGGCCTTGTAGAACCACAATTACCCTGACAAAGCTAGTAGACGGGTACAATGCGCCGTAATGGTCACGCTATAAGAAAACCTTACCGGCAGCTAGAAAGCAGCTGCAAATTCCGGAAAGCTAATAATACGTTAATCAATGCTAGCACAGCTGGACAGTTTTCAGCTCTGCGGCGTTGTTAGTAATCTAGTGACCCGAAGCGCGTACCGCAGGCGTAACCGGAGAGCCCCCTTGCTTTCTTTGTTTTTGCTTGTAGGGCAGAAGGTTCCGTGGGTCACAAAAGTGCTTTTTTTATTTCACCCGACAGCATACCAGTGGAACAGTTATATGCTTGTCTTTATAAATTTGTTTTATGGCTGGGGTGACGGGGGGACTACCCATTTTAATGCTTGCTTTCTTTTTAAATTTCAAGTTCAGTGGTTCTCTTGGCTATGTACTAGGGTTTCTTCGCAAATGTGCTCGAGCCTTCCCTCCTGGTAATTATTATTCAATTACATGAGTGATGCCGTAATGCTAGAAGCTGGGAAACTTTCTTCCATGTGCCCACTCCACTTTCGTTGAGACTACACACTAAACTTTCTTACACCCTTTTTAGCCGAAAAGGGTGTAAGAATCGCTTCCCATGGCGAACACCTTTAAAAGGTGTTTTGGCTAAAAAAGGGTGTATGTGTGAACACCCTAAAATAAGGGTGTGGGCAACGGAGCTACGCGTGACGGTGGGGATGGGCCGAGAGCGCAGCATCACATACAGACACATTCTACATGCACAAGTCACACTTGACCATCAAATGAAATGAGCAAGAAAACCAACTGGATGCATGGGGACAGCGAGTACATACTGACTTAGAAATACTTCAATAGAGCCAGGTCGGGTGGAAAGTCCTACAGCAAAGTCCTGCAATAGAGCCGGTAAGCTTGTCGCGAAAATAAGACATTTTAGCGCTAATTTTATTAAATACTAGAAAAATATTCCCCGCCATGGCAACACCCTTCAAGATGGGTGTTACCCGTTTTCCCAAGAGGGTATAAAGCTTCAAGTTAGGGTGTTTGAAACTAAGAAAAAGGGTGCAAGAGACCTCCAACTTTGGAGGTATTTTATACCCGTTTACACGAGTGAATAAAACATTCTCTACAAGCGGAATATGTATTATACCTCACGATGTTCCACACAACATAAATTGGCATAATCTATTAAAAGTGGACCTGTTTAACCTTGAACTAGGTTAGGTGGCGGTAGCAAAAAAAAAAGAAAACGAACTGCGCCCCCTGTAATGGGTGCACCACCTCAGATAAGGTATTTACGAGTGAAGTCGGCTTTGTAGCCTGTTCGAGTGTTATCGCAGAAGGCGCAAGCATATACGCACCTCTTACTACACCATTTCAAAGGTAATAGTCTTTTTTGGGTTCCAAAACGCAAAAAGAACTGGCGCAGCTTGCAATGGTGGTTCTAGGCTGGAGAAACAGCATAGTTGGGGGTCGACCTAGCTTGTTTCCTTCTTGGATCCACTGTCAGTGGGGGGGGGGGGGGGGGACACACTAGAACAGCCTTGTAAAATCTGGTGAAACTTGGCTTTACCCCTCGGAGCTTATCTTATAGCTTAGCAGGAATATCGCAAAGCCTAGAAAATGTAGCAAAACTTAGCGACACCGGAAGAAACTAGATGGACCCGCAGCTGCGCTATTCTTTTTTTGCAACTGAACATTTTTTTCAACACCCCACAGAAATCCAAGCATGTTTTATAGTTTTTTTATATGTTCGAATTGATATTTCACATGCCGAAGCTGAACTTGGGGCATGGGACACACCGCATATGGAAATGAGTGATCATTGCCGATGAAGTCTTTTTTAAATGCGAATGCATTTCTTAGTCGGGGGTTGTCGTGCGTTGGCCGGCGTGCGCCTAGCAACAGCTGTGGCGCGTCTAGCAACCGGAGCACGTCGTAGCTCGGGCGGGAGTAGCGGAGGGCAAGGGGAGAGGAGGAGCGCGCTCGGCGTGTGAGGGCGCTCGCATCGCGGAGCTCGGGTGGAGTAGCGGAGAGTGAGTGGAGAGGAGGAGCGCGCTCGGGCGTGTGAGGGCGCTCGCATCGCGGAGCTCGGCGGAGAGAGCACGCGCCCGGGGCGGGCGTGTTGCGCGGGTCTCTCTCTCCTCTCCGCGTACCCTCTCTCCGCTCGCTGCGCTCGGAAAAATATATATAAATGCAGTGGAGCCTGCGCCTCTCTCCGTGACTGCTTGCCGCAGCGCACTCATCGGTGTACCCAATGCATTCGCATTTCCGCACGATCCCCTTCGGGGAGGTGGGGGAGTTTTTTTTTGCTTTTGAATATTTCTTACGAGTAGAGGAGGGTATGAGGGGATGTCTTGTTCTTTACAATGTAATTATACATGTATGCGTGGCCTTATTCAATGAAGAGCTGAGCACCTTTTCCACACCATTTCAACACCCTGAGAAAAACCAAGGGTGTTGAAGCTGATCAACACCCTTTTTTCACACGAGAAGGGTGTAGAGCTAGGAAAAGGGTGTTGAGATTCAAGAAAAAGGGTGTCCCAGCACCCTTTTCCCACTTGTGCTACACCCCTTTTGGCCAAAAAGGGTGTAAAAAAGTTTAGTGTGTACACCGGAGGGAACATTTTTTGTAATGATAACTTTCCAATGAGTTTAAGTAGAGCCCTCTCCACCTCCTTTTTCCTAATATCGAAGCTGCAACTCTACTCATACACCCGCTGCAAGCAGTTGCCGGCTAATTTGATGCAAAGTAAAAACGGGATACCTTGTGGTTTGCTGAAAGACCAGCAAACAGCGATGCATATGTCAATAGACAGATCAAGCCAACACGCATAAACTCCTACACAGTACAATTTTTGTGCCATGAAACCTAATGATATTGTTGCCTGTTGGTAGCAAGCTGTCATCGATATCTATTCGCTAATCCTCCTGTCGTTAAACTTTACACCTGTCAGTCACAAAAACATAAACGTGAAGCACATAATAGGTGCTGCGTAGCACACAAGTGACCAGTTTTCACTCTGTGTCAAGTAGTGAAAAGAGGTAGAACAAAATGTAGAAGCCGAATACCGCTAATAGGGGCACGCTTCATTTTTAAAATAGATAATTAAGGCGCTTCTTGTGCAACACATACTGTCTGTTACCTTGAGGGCAACGGTTACTGCAGGTACGCCAACATCGTTGCCACGTGTGGTGATGTCAGCGTCTTTAGGCTGAGCAGAAACGAGGATGCATGCTTCCGTCAAGCCGTAGAGGTTCTGCAGCGTCCGCAGGTTTTCGAAGGTGGAACGTGCAGCGTCTGATAGCCACTCTGTCAGCACTGTGCCGGCAACAACTATGTGCTTCATCGAGGGCAGGTGCCGGCCAGTGCGGCGCATCTCTCGCACCAGATTGTGCAGATTCGAGGGAAACGTCAGCATTGTTGTGGCCTTTCACGTAGGAAAGCGGGGCAAAAGGCAAGAGTTAGGAATGACGAATTGTAAGCCTCTGCAAACACGGTTTTTATATGTAAGGTGAACAGTACGCGAAAAAAGGAACAAAGAATGCCTAAATATTTGGTCCTGAGCTGCGTCGCACGGGAGAGCATTCATTCGGGCTATGCTGCTTTGCTTGCTAGGTGCTTAACTTCTATTACACCGTTTGGAAGTTACCGCTTATTACCCACTTCGCTATGTGCGACGATTTGCACCGAGAACCGAGATAACGGCTGCTACTTCGGCCACATATCTTCTAAAGGGCTTCACCAGCAGCACTGAATAATATAAACTTGAAATAAGTACACCAGCATTACTTCATTGCGTAAGATCAACATATACGGAATGGCTATCCGCACGAAAACTACATTTAATAAGAGCATGGCTTGTCCTTGATGGGTGGATGATATATAATGTATCATATGGCGTAAGCAGCACCAAACATAAAAAAGGTGTAGCCCCGATTTTATCCCAAATTTATGTTAGGTATTGTACCAGGCTTACAAGGCGTGTTTATGATAACACTCAACATGTCACTGCAGAAAACGTTGCCCTGCTAAACATTTTTTCCAGTATTTCCTCCGACTAGCACAAAATAATAGAGGCAGTCAATTGCGCTCGCATGCTTTGACCAGTAGTGAAGTAGACTTCTACTGTGCAATGACGGAAAAAAAAGTAATTTAACCTGACTAAAATTTTCCACCGACACATCGCAATGTACATTTCAGTATATACTTTTGCACGTCTTTGACCGCCATTTTATCTAAACCCAGTTCCTCAACAAAAAAATGTCTCATTCCGTAGCATTAACATCAGTTAAGAATCAAAACAGGTCAACTATGTTTGTACAAAATGCGTTTTCAGTTTCCAAAGTGGCCAAAGTATGCTACACAAAGCGGCTCAAAAGTTTAGAACAATACTTCGAAACTAGGGATCAAAATTTGTAAAAGACCAATGAACGGTTGCCGCACAACAGTTCCCTCGTGGGATTTTATACGCAAATCAAATGTAAGAGGGCAAAATATTGGACACAAAGCAAATCTTTTAACTAATTAAAATATTTCCGTGACAAATACCGCCATTGCTTAAATTGTATCCGGCCGCAGCAGAAAGGATGTTTTCATGCGATGAGTGCCAATGTTTGGTGTTTCCTTTACTAGTTCTCTGAATCTGGTTATTCGGGAGCCTCACCATTGGACACTGCCCATTCCTGGGCAGTCCTGAAAGTGTGCATGTGCCACGAAGAAAGGAACACCAACGACAACTCTTATTCGATGTTGGCAAAGGGTGATCATTTGTCGTTTTTTTTCTATTCGCTCCCTACCGGACTAGCGCACCCGCCGCTCCTAACCCGTTTTCTCCCCTACCCGTCCCCATGGTTTCAATAAACATTTTTTTCTCTCTCTCTCCGTCTCTCTCTCTGTTTATCTGCATAGTTTATGGAAAACGAGAATGCTGGATAGAACGCGGAGCCTTTGGTTTCTTCCTGATCCCACTTATGCAAAATGATCATTAATCTAAAGAGGTTTATGATCAAAATATTTCTCGCCCTCACTGGCATCTCCTACTTACTATTTGTTCACTGTTGCCCTGGCATTAAACCAAATGTGAATGATATTTCAATTCTCCATTGTGTTTTGTTTTGTTTTGCATCTTGCATTCAACTCATTCGTATGTGCACATAGCTGTAAATAAGTGTTGTAAATTTAATTTCCTACGCTGACCTGCAGTGCAATAAAGACCACGTAGAAAAAAATGCCACTCTTGATAGAGCACTGTAATGCTACTGTGCGGACCCTGGTTCAAATCCGGTCCAATCAGAGTTAAATGTTTTACTCCTTTAACCTTTATAAGAGTGGTCCTTTTCTTGACCGGATAACTACAAGGGGCACCTAATGTTTCCGCCCTAACAAAACGTACTGAGTTCGGAGCAGTGAGGGGTGCCTGTCTACTAGCTCCAGTAAAGAGAAGCGCTTTTATGGAAGTGGTTTAAAACAGGTCTCAAATCTTTGGGGGGAGCCTAATTGGACACCTAGAGATCTTTAGGCCGACCACCACGGCGGATATTTAACAGCCGCTTTTGACAATTTTAGGGCCAATTTTGCGCATATTATCAGCTTCTTTATGACATGCTTAACTTCGCTTTCCCTTTGAATGGCATGTTGGCGAAATATAACAGGCTCCCACAGGAACTACCTGAGCCTCTTCAAGGTCGTAAACGAAGCCTGTTGTTGCCACAGGGCGCACCACTGGGCAGCAGCAATGACGCAGCCCTTGTTATTCTGTCTCGTGCTTGTGGCTTGGTCCCAGCGCGTTCTCGCGCGCCAGGCCCAAGACACAAACAATGATTCTTCAAACTTTACTTGACACGCAAACACTGGAGGCAGCACTCACCGGCGTACGCCTCAACATTATTGTTTCCGCATTCAGAGCTCATATTTAGTGCTTAGGAGTTGTCAGAGATTTTGTGGAAGTCAATTCTGAAGTCACATTCAACTAATATCTGCGAGATCACTACGAAAGGCATACAAGGAACCAGTAAACTTAAAGAAGAGTGAGAAGACATACCTTGTATTTATCAATGGCTTCAATGACTTCCAACTGGGTCATCCTGGATGATGCAACTGCACAGGTAGCGCCGTTAAGCGCTGGCATTAGTGTGGTCACCAGCCCGGACATGTGTGTGATAGGGTTCACACAAAATTCCACATCGTTCTCGCTCCACAGCAGATGCTCACTGCATCGAAAGAGGTAGAACAGTTTTTTTTTATGTTACACAAACGCCAGGAAGGCACTACTGCATTTACGTCACAGTAAATGTGTGATGACGCAATATAGAAATGAAAAACATGGGCTTTTCAAATCAGAATTCAAAGTTGTGAGACTTTTACAGTGAAGCTAATATCTTCATTGTTAGGCGCATTTTGTTATGTGGGAGTTTTAATTGTTTCATGTAGGTTTGAACGCTCCCAACATAGCCTCATTGAAAAAAGAAGCATACACGTAAAACGACAAGAACAAAATGTATTTGCGAAAGTAAGTTGACATCTGGACTGAAAGTCTGCTATATGGATAATAGTGGCACTTTGACCACATCGTTC
Organism: Haemaphysalis longicornis; assembly: GCF_048455015.1. Taxonomy (NCBI): domain Eukaryota; kingdom Metazoa; phylum Arthropoda; class Arachnida; order Ixodida; family Ixodidae; genus Haemaphysalis; species Haemaphysalis longicornis. Next base: position 155,643,077 of record NW_027526335.1, on the reverse strand, counting down.
TTGACGTATTGAACAACCGTTCTGTAATGCATTCATTGGTGCAAAGGGAACTGAGTGGACCTTTGACTAGTACAGGCACAATAAAGTTACAGCCGCGTAAAACCATTACTGTACTAATTCTCACATGGTATAGGTATTTTTCATTTATTGATCATGTATTGGCACAGTGTTTTAATGGATAATCAGCTGATTTACCAAGATAGCTTCCCGTTAAAGTGGTTTGTAATACCTCTGCCACCAATAACATTCCGCTCAGCAGGGCATTGTGGCGATGTCTACAAATTCGCTGCCTCTCTCAAAGCGTGGCTGTATCATAAATCGAGCTGGTACCTTTATTCTTTGCAACAATACGACCTAAAGGCAAAGCCAAAGACTACCCAACATCTCTGCCCACTACCCGCCTGTACGTCTTCAACTACAGTACTGGTTGTGTGGCACCATATTTATGTCAACACTCCGGAAACGACACAGGTTAATTGACATTGACATTGACATTTACTTTATTAAGTAGTTCGGTACAGGTTTTAGAAAAACAGGGTTTTACAGAAGCAGGTCCCAAGGACAAAATCCGACAGGGGGACCTCCCGTTTTGTAATTCAAACAAAAATATCACTGGGGAGGCGGTGTACACAGCGACAAAAATAGAACACACAGGATCAAATTCATACAAATAGTTATTCATTGGTAGTAAATTCGAGTACTACGCATGTGCGCAGACGGCAGTTCAAGAAGATATGTATATTTTTCTTGTGCCGTAAGCACGCGGCACCATCTATTCCCTAGGTTGAGCAGGGAAAGAAGCAGGCAATCAGAGTTTGATTATGAGAGTGTACCAAGTAAGTATTTTCTTACAGACCTATAAAAAGAGCACTGGGAGGGGTACGATTTAAAGGAAGGGGGTAAGGCATTCCAGATGGTGGCGGCAGAAAATCAACTTTCTTCATCGTGACTGAAAGAAAGTCACGCGACAATTTGGCAAAACGAAATAGTTTTTCCTCGTCATTTCCAGGACTTACTGTGTTATATTCCTGGTCAACGCAGTAACAATAATGGAACAGGGAAAAATGACACTTGATGGGTTAAAAGCACCATGCTGCAACGTGTTTTGGGATGGGAGCTATCCTGAGGTTACCTGGGAGCAGTGCAGGAGGGGTGATGATAGATAGGTCCATAGGTTTTAGAGCAACTTAGTGCAGGATCCAGTGTCCTTGTTTTGTACTAGAAAGACGGGCCATTTGCCGGCCTATATGTTGTTGTATAAAGTCTCCCAGGGGCAAGAACTCTAATCCCCACCTACAGCGACCAGTATTCAGGACCTCTCCTTAGCGAGCCCTAACCCCTCAGGATATACCATATACACTGATTCAATGCAAGCTATTCGTGCCATTTACATGGGTAGGATTCCTGAAGAATTGCAGTATGATCTACGCAAAGCCTCAACAAAGCTACTTCCCCACACTGTCACACTGAGGTGGATTCCTGGTCACGCTGGAATCCCAGGCAATGAGGTAGTGCATAGCCTCGCCCGCGAACTTCTGCACCGGGCGCTTTGGATTCCCTGGCCTTATCCACCGACGTGGGACGCTACTCTTCACTACAAACAAGAAATAAAGCTTCACTACAAGAACATCAGAGAAACAGTTCGTACACTTCCCGTTCCAGACAAATCTCTAACAACCACGCAACTACGCATTCTTCGACGCATACAGTTAAATACCATCCTTACACCTGCTCGTTCCTTCCTCTACCGTATCCGACACTCACCAGCATGTCCCAATTGTCCCGAGCAATAGGCTAATTTAAAACGCTGCATTTTCTAATGCCCCATTGCAATTCAATCCCCACATTTTCCCACCCTCCCCCTTCAACGTGGCGACTTGGCTACCCTCGGACCAGCTCACGGACCAGTTGGCGTAGGTGAACCTGGCCCGGGACATTCTCGACGCTTAATGTTGCGTTCGAATAACGTTTTTTCCTCCTTCCTCTCCTCCATGACTGTACCAAACCAATAGAAACCTCAGCATTTCCTTCACAGAGGTGTGTGAATATCACTTATATTTGCAAACAGCACGAGTAAACAGATTTAGAGAACAGGTTTCAGGCTTTACCCTGCCAGTATTTCAACAGCCCTAAAAAGTAATTTTTTTTCTTTGTTCAGAATAACAAGCAATTATACTTTGTGCTGGCCCTGCCATAGCATATTTTCTTGTACTACGCCATACATGGTATAGAGCACACGCAAACACACGATGATTGCTTGGCAGTTAACCGCTACACTAATCAGCCCCCGTTCAAAGTAAACTCGGTTAGAATTAGTACCTAGCGTTGTATGAAAGTACTCGCCCAAATCATTTCGACTGCTTCATTGGGATAGACATTTCTGGCACTCAACCCACCTGCATCGGCACCGTTTGTGTATTAACAAATGTCTAATTTTGAAAAAGCTTTTCTGTGCTCCTAAAGCGTACTATGATAAGGCTGTTGCCACTCCTTACCAGGTCTTTGAAAGTGAGCCATATCAGAGGGGAAGAATTTATTATCCTCTCAATTAATATAGCGAGCACTTGTTTTTTCAAAACACCACTCACCAAGACCTATTTAGTGCTCACAAAAACAACAGCAAGCTATATAAATGCTCGGAATATTGGAGCCTATTCCTTTACAGTGTTTACTCATGGATAACAAGCTTGCCGAATGTATTTGCCATCCGAGTACGACGGTAATAATGTGTTGCATTATAGAAAAGGTTGAGTGATTGTAGGGTTTAACGCACCGACGAAACGCAGGCGATGAGGAGCGCCGTAGAGGAGGGCTCCGGATTAATTTTGACCACCTGGGGATCTTTAACGTGTGCCGAAATCTCGTACACACGGGCGTTTTTGCCTTTCGTCTCCGTCAGAAAAGCGGCCGCGGCGGGCTATAGAAACGGTTAAAGTGGCATTAACATTGACCGGCCCTGATAAAACCTTTTGAAATACACTCGCCTCCTTTCACATGATGCGAATCTGGTGTAAGCACCCGGTGCCTGGTATCCAAATATATATATATATATATATATATATATATATATATATATATATATATATATATATATATATATATATATATATATATATATATTGCGAGCACCAGCAGAATCTACAGTCCTGGGACAATCTACTGTGCTGGGACAATCGCCGTGCTCCGATAGGACACCCTATCGTCATCGCTTCATCTTCATCATCTCGGTTTCTAGCATCATCATCGCCGCTTCCTGACGGGGTCTTCCTAGGTCCTCGGCTCTCGGAATAAACCGCTCTCCTTCGCGAGTCCTCGACTCTCTCAAGTGGTGGAGGGTGCCTTCGATCCTGCCGTCTACCTCTCCCGATCGCGCAGCTGGAGCTTCGATCAGGTCGGCGCTTACCAACTAGTCCCATGGATCGCGAGGGCAGCAATGGTGGCAGCAACGCTGCAGTTCCCGTCCAGCCCACCTTCACTGTCACCAGCCCCCACCGCGAACCGCCCTTTTTCGCTGGCTTTCGGGGCGAAGACGTTGAGGAATGGCTTGACCAGTTTGAGCGATTGAGCGCGTTCAACCGGTGGGCCGACGCGTTCAAACTGAAGAATGTTTGCTGGTCCCTGAATGAAGTGGCGAAGACGTGGTTCCTTAACCAGGACGGCTTCTCTAATTGGGAGAACTTCAAGGAGGACATACGTAAGATCTTCGGAACGTCCTCTGCTCGCTCGAATGAAGCCAAAAAGAAAATTGATGCCCGCGAAAGTTGAAGCGCAGGAAAAAAAAATTACATTGACATAAATACCCCAGAAAGTGGAGGGGAAAATCGCCCAACCGGTAGCGTAGTGGTTATCGCACCAGAACGGTATTCTGGAGGTCGTTGGTTCGGATTCCACCTGGCAGGCATTTTTCTCCAATTTCTTTCTTTCTTTCCAAATTCTTTATCTGTTTCAATGACCTGCCACATCCTCCCCTTTGCTTTCTGGGGTTTTCTTGACTGCCAACTCTTATCTCTGTGTTATGTCAATGAGCCCCTCATTTCCTATTTTGATTCGATACATGTATAGCGAGGGCCTCTGTTCTGGCAGTCCTGGTGCCATAGGAAGCTCAAGAGGGTTCAACGCTGGTCGACCACTTTTGACATGTCGTAGACACTCGAGTCACGGCCCGGGGGTAAAAAGAAGGTCCCCTTCACCCCGAGTAGTCCGAGTGGCGCTGGCTACCACCCCCAAGCACAGGAAACAAAAATACCTTAACATAAATACCCCAGAAAGTGGAGGGGAAAATCGCCCCGCCGGTAGCGTAGTGGTTATCGCTCCAGACCGGTATTCTGGAGGTCGTGGGTTCGGATCCCACCTGGCGGGCGTTTTTTCTCCACGTTCTTTCTTTCTTTCCAAATTTTTTATCTGCTTCAATGACCTACCATATGACCTGGTGGTGGTGGTGAAAAACGTTCTTTTACCATATGACCTGCCTTTTTTTATTTTTATATCTGCTTCAATGACCTACATTCAATGACCTGCCTACTCTAGGGATACACTCTATTACCCTGAATGACCAACGGGTATCTTGCCCTGCGCATAACATGCTCCGCCCACGTCCATTTCTTCTTAATTTCTACTAATATGTCCTGAACCCTCGTTTGTTCGCTTACCCACTCCGCTCTCTTCCTGTCTTTTAAGGTTACACCTACATCTTCCGCTCCATTGCCCGCTGAGTCGTTCTCAATTTTAGTTAAACCCTTTTATGAGCCTCCAAGTTTCTGCCCCCCAGTTCAGAAAACTTGATATATCTATCAAGGTTGCAGTCCTTATGTCCAATGCTATTTGGCGTTTTGACAGTGTTTTTATAGTGCCAAATGGGGTGTGATTTCCCTTTTTTGGACACAGGTATAAATAACTGAAAATACAATTCGAGAAAAAATCCGCCGTTTTTCCGGCAGCGGGAATCGAACCCACAATCCCCGCATAACGCAGGTGGTGCACAACCAATTGTGCTATTCTGTGACGGCTCCCGTCTCGATATCACAGGGGGCGTTTATATATACGACTGCTCAGAAGCCGGTCAACTAGCGCCGCCCTCGACAACCGGGAGAGACGTAGAACGTGTTTTTCCTAGCGGGCGCCACTGAAGACGTGGTGGAACGTCGGGGATAGCCAATGGAGTTTCAGACTGCTGCTGCTAGAACCCTCGTAATGCATTTTGCGAAACATAGACGTACGAGACCATGGATTATGTACGGACGAATATCAAGGTTGCAGTCCTCATTGCCAGTTCTATTTGGCGTTTTGACAGTGTTTCATAGTGCGGAATGGGGTATGATTACCCTTTTGTTTGACACAGCTATAAATCACTGAAAATACAAGTCGAGAAATAATGGTATTTACACACTCATTGCTATTGCTATTCTATATCAAGAAAGGGTGTTATATATTTTTTTCTTTTTAACACCTTGTGAAACCATTTGAGACAAGTTTTTATATTTCCACCGTAACACGCAGGTAATAGAGGCTGTGAGAACATCTACGGATCGATTATTCTGGAGCTCAGGGTACTACCAAAAGGCTGGCCCATACAATTATCTCTTTATCAGCGCGCAAGAAAGGAGTTCTGAGGTAGTATGGTTTTATAACACGACGCCATAGAAATAAATGTACGGGTCCATATTGGCCGTTATAAATAATTTTACATGCAGTTGCTTCTAGTTCTTTAGGTCACCGAGCCAACTCACCGGCATGTGTAGAAGCACCCGACGAAATTGTAGTGCGTGATTTCTGCTCCCTTTGGTAGGCCTGTACTGCCCGAGGTGTAGGAGACAGCCATTACTGTGGTTTTCGGGTCCACGACAGGAGACTCTCGAAAGTCGCGTTCGTCCAGAGCAGAAAAGTCAGTTACCGACACAAAGTTGGCCGCTGGCCCCATTGAGAATAGACCCTGCAAAAGTAAAGCTTTTTGAAATCGTCGTCGGTGCTGACAACTGATTTTACTAAATCCGACAACGGCAAATAAATCGCGTTCTTTCCGGTCTTCCTAATGCTTTTCCACGACATAGGTACCGGAATATTAAAATGTCAAAAGTTTAATTACGAATTCCAAAGTACTTAATTCCTTTATTATCATCAGCCTTCCGTGCCCACCAGCTTGCCTTAATAGGATGAAGGCAAACGTTTAGTCCACTTGCGGGTGGAATCGGGAATCACTGGGGCGTAATTTTATGTAGGCCCTCTTCCGCTTCCCGTGTTACGCCTTACGCAAATTTCGCAGTTAATTTGAAGCTTACAAAAAGTGGACGCATCCGTTGGAGACCTCCTACAAATATGCAAAATACCAATACAAAACACAAATACAAACCACTGCTTCACAATTCCTTGAAGAAATCCTGCCGCATTCCATGAACACTAGCCTCGAAGAGCAAGTAAACCTACTGTCGGCTGCTGCGTATCCGACCCATTTAATAGTGTCCGTTGAGAAGCGATGAAAAAAGCATCTTTCGAATGCGTGGCCTAAGAAGGACCACAATGTCAAAGATAGCAGAAATGTTGTAGTCATCCCTGACATTCCCAATCTGTTTCACCACCTGTAAATGATTGGTGACGGGGGGAACGTCATTGTGGTAGTTTCGGCCAGAACAAATTGCAGACAATGTGTAAGCGGGTTTATAAATGCACAATCTGCCTGTTCTAAGAATCACAGAAACCGATTCATCGATTGCAGCGAAGGTGTTGTGTACTCAATCCCCTTAAATGGTTGCTTTAATGAGTACGGAGGCCAAACAGGCAAATTCTGTAACGACAAGCTTCGCGAACACAATAACAAAGTTCACAACGCAGTGAATGGACACCTTTG